>NC_056523.1:241242513-241376250 GCF_019175285.1 Sceloporus undulatus
CAGGCTACAACTAAAAGACCAAAGAGAAGGGATGGTGGAGGGAAAGGGGATGAGGGTCCAGTGGTTCTTCTCTCCCCGAGACCCTGGACCAAGGGCAGAAATGGCCTGGAGGGAGGGCTCTTCTCTTCCAGGCTAGTCCTGATGGAGCTGGGACTCCTGCCAACTCCCTCTCAGGCCGGCGGGTGCAGTTGGGAGGGCGGAGCCTCAGGCTTAGTCCTGATGGAGCTGGAACCTGCCTGGCCAACTCCCCTCAGGACGGCGGGTGGCAGTTGGGGAGGGCGGAGCCTCCTTCCTTCAGGCTTAGTCCTGATGGAGCTGGACCTGCCTGGCCAACTCCCTCTCAGGCCGGCGGGGCAGTTGGGGAGGGCGGAGCTCCTTCCTTCAGGCTTAGTCTGATGGAGCTGGCCTGCCTGGCCAACTCCCTCGAGGCCGGCCAGGTGGCAGTGGGGGGAGGCGGAGCCTCTCTTCAGGCTAGTCTGATAGCTGACTGCCGCCAACTCCCTCTCAGGCCGGCGGGTGGCAGTTGAGGAGGGCGGAGCTCCTTCCTTCAGGCTTAGTCCTGATGGAGCTGGACCGCCGGCCAACTCCCTCTCAGGCCAGCAGATGGCAGTTGTGTTTGATGTGTAAACTGACTTGACGCGGGGGAGTTGGCATCTAAATAAAATGTTAGTAGTAGTAGTAGTAGTAGTAGTAACGATTATACTCTTAAGAAAAATCTGGAAGAGCAGGCTGTTTTATAAGAGGTCTGCACATCCCCTTCATCTAGATACTCATTTATTCTTACCTTTAAACATGCTAAAATCCTTCCACGAAATTGCAAAAAAAAATATCTGCAACTTGTTACTTTTGGGACAATAAGGGGATGGTGGTATTATCTTTAAAACCTACAAAGTGACTTATCTTTTTAAAAATGTAAAAAGGAGCACTCTAAGCAGTCTTTATGCAGTACATATTGTAGTCTGTAGATGTTCACGAACTGTATACTCTTATCTAATAATGGTGTAGTGGTTCACATAGGTCTGGAGGATAACCTGTTATCCTTTGCCCAATGAATGGCATGTCTTCAGCTTAAAAAAAGTGTGACAATTTTGTAACCTTCACACTGTGTGTTTTTCACCCCACAGTTCTGATAACAGAAACAGGAATGTAGATCTGCATAAATGAAAAAAAAACAAAATATAAGAAAAACTTAAAAAGCACAGAGGGGCTGTATATATGTCCCAGTGTGCTTGTATAGGATTGTTAAGGTCTACCCTAATTATAAGGCCCGCAGACTAGTGTTTTGCCGGCCTGGGGCCAATTTTAGTCCATCAGGCTGGGTGTCCATAACACGCCCAGCCCTACATACAGCACCTGTTGTACCACTTGCCGCAGCCCCATCCACAAGGCGCGGCATTGTGATGCACGGGCATCTGAACCGCCCAAGGCACTCGCTGGAAGAGTCGGTCATGGCACAGCATCGCGGTGCTTATGACACTTCTAAAAAGAAGGTTCTAGGCTGCTTTTTAGAGGCATGTCAGTGCCATGCTCCTGGAGCTGCCCATCTGATCCCTCTAAATGTAAGTAGTCCAGCTGCATTATGGGTTTCGGGGATTTTTGTTTAAAAACTTAATCACAAGCACTTATAAAACTTTGAGAATGGAGTAAAGGTCATATTTAATGGCAGTGTATTCATATGGATGGGGAAAGAGAGAAGACATTGAGAAAACATTGTAAAAAGAAAAGAAAATCACAAGGGAATGAAGTCCACTAAAACAGTTGTATAAATAACAAGGTCCTGAAGGTTCAAGCTGACCACAGCTACACAGCATTGTGCTGGATACAGCTGTAGGCAGTGGTGTTACAGGGGGGTGCAGATTGCACCAAGTACACCTAAAGGGAGTGACTCCACTACCTCCAAATATCTGGCATTTGGCAGAAACCCGCTGTGGTATGCCAAAATTCCTGCTTCCCCCCCCCCATTACATGTATTTTACTCAAAGCTCTTCCTACTAAATTAGACATTTGTCTTCCTTTCACAAAACCACTGTGTCTTCCTATATATGACATACATTTATTCATTCTGTTTTGCTATTATTGCCGTTAATATCTTTGCGTCCTGATTTATTATGATATAGTGTCTATATGACCCTAAATGATTCAAATTTTTCCATCATTCCATTACGAAAAGGAGCAAATACCTCGATTCATTTAGACCCTGTTTTCCATCCCATTTATTTAAATCGCTTTATTTAAAGCGGATTAATTTGCTCCCCTTCCCATTGTGTCTGCAAGCTGTCAATCAAGCGCGTAGGCTTCAGACGTCACAAGTCTTGGGGTTTTGGGGGGGCAGCCAATGAAAATCGGCTGCATCCGAGGCTCTTCTGTTTGTCTCCCCAGACTAGAAAAAGAGCCTCTATTCGTCCTAAACCCCTTGCTCTCTTTGTCTCCCCATATTAACTCCATAATCAGTGCTAGGGAATCCTGGGAATGGTAGTTTATTATGGCACCAGCACTCTCTGGAAGAGGAGAGATAATGTCTCACACACAACAGGTTTTTTTCCCCGTAAATTAAAAAAGTGTTACTTTATAAATTTACTTTATAATATATACAGTGTGTATATAATAAATACACACACACACAAATATACATTCAGATGTAATATATGTGCGTATAACACAACACAAATATGTATGTGTGTATAACCTATTGTTGTGTGTGTGGTGTGTGTGTTGTGTGGTATCGTCTATCTTCTATCTATCTATCTATAGATGTGGTGCATGTGTGTTTGCCCAAATCGGATCAGAGGAAAGGCAGTGGGGTTCAGTGGGTAGAGACTCTGCAGCCAAAGCCAGGCTGAAAAACTGGATCAAGGAGAAGGCAGTGGGGTTCAGTGGGTAGAGCTCTGCAGCCAAAGCCCAGGGCTGAAAAACTGGATCAAGGAGGAGAAGGCATGGGGTTCAGTGGGAGAGACCTCTTGGGAAGAGAGAAGACTCGATCCCCCTCAGATCCCTGGGCGTTCAATCTCTCCTGGTCTCCCATAGTTCCTCTGGGAAGAGAAAGAGAAGGCTCGATCTCCCCCTCAGATTCCCTGGGCGTCAGGCTCTCTTGTGTCTCCAGATTCCCTGGGGAAAGAGAGAAGAGAAGGCTCGATCTCCCCCCTCGATTCCTGGGCGTCCAGCTCTCTGTGTCTCCCCAGATTCCTTGGGGAAAGAGGAAGAGAGCTCGATCCCCCCGCAGATCCGGGCATACAGGCTCCCTGTGTCTTCCTATAGTTCCTCTGGGAAAGAGAAAGGAGCCTCCATTCCCCCAAATCCCTTGCCTCCCATTGCTCCCTGGCTGGTCTGAGGGTGATCAAGCAGGCATGTACTGCAAAGCCCATCTGCTGCACACAGGCGCAGGCAGAGGCAAAGAAGAAAAAAGAAAAAGAATAGTTAAAAATGGTTGTTCAATGGTTCTCCTCACACATCGGCTATGAATGAGGAGCAGAGTGTAAAGGCTATGTGAATGAGAGAAAATGGTGCTAGCTATGCAGAAAGAGAACAAAGAGGGTGACACCCCCAGCCGCCCCCCTTGAGAGCATCGCTCCTCCCTCTCAGGTTCCTGAATCAGACACCCTTCGTTCCCTTCAATACCACGAATCGGACCCGGAGACAAAAATATCGCTTTTAAACACACTGTTTTTTTAAACCGGTTATAGGCTTATAAATCGAATTAATCAAATAAATTGAATAGGATTCAAAAACAATGGAACGATTCCGGGGCAAGGAGGATCAGATTGCGGGCTTAGTTGGAAACATACCCCCTTAATTCGCATCATGATCTGCGTTTTAAGCAAATGGAATGCCACCTGTATGGGACAGAGTCAACATTTTTCCCAGCCCACTTCTGTCAAAAGATCTCCCAGTTGAAAAAAAAGTATCCCATCCAACCAAGGCAGTTGCAAGCTCTCCTCTTGGAAGGGGAAGGGGAAAGTGGGGGGCTAGCCAGCTCCCCCGATGTTCTTGACCCATGCATTCCCCAAAAAGACTCCCCTGAAAGGGATCGAGCTTTGGCAACCTCTGTTCATCTTGTTCCAGCCTTTCTGCAAGCAGATAGTGGACACTGGCTTAAACCAAGCTCTCAAAGTTCCAGGGGAACAATGTGGGTTTGAGCAAGTCATCTCAAGAGATCCAGGAAGGAAGGTGGGGAGCCTGGGTAAAATTACAGCAGGGGAGAGGGGGAACAACAGTGACCCACTGTGTAGGTCTGCTCTAGACCTCCAGTCAGAGTGAAAAATGGATGAAGCTTAGCCTAAACAAATGAATCCAAACAGTTGAACATTCAGAATGAGGAGATGGAATAGGAAGGACCCTTAAAACTGATATCACTTGTACATGAAACTGAACTGGCAAGAATGGAAGGTCCAACAAACTCCAGACTTGCCTTGCTGACAATTTCATTGGAACCAGGCACACCAAAGTCTAATACAAAGAGATGGATCATGTTAGTTAATTTTAATTAATTTCTCTGTCCCCTTCTCATCCATCCAGATGGTGGAAGAACATACACCCAAACTCATAATGTACCTACAGCTCTAGATTTCTGTATGTGGGTAAGTTGGATAAACAAACAGAACACCCTAAAAAAAACCTATCTTCCATGAAGACAGGAGTTAGGAACCTCAGTTGTGGGGCTGAGTTCTCTCCATTGTGAGACATCTTCATCAGAACATGTCTCAAAATGGGGAGAACCCTTTGTGACATGTCCCTGCTGGCAGCCTTTAAGAGGCTTGACTGAAAGAAGCCCTTTTGTGGGAGTAAGGAGATCGAGGTAGAAGGAGGGAGGAGTTGTTTGAGAGAGTCAGAGCGAGTTAGAGTCAGCCTTTATTTTAATTAGAGTTTAGAGATTTAATTTGTTTTGTATCCTTTTAGACACATAGTTGTTTGTTTTGTTTATTTATTAGTGTTCTGTTATTAGTGTTATTAGTGTTTATTATTATTACTTAGTAGTTACTTTTCTTTTCATAATTTCTAGAATATATTCTTTAGAGGGAGGGTGGGGTGTAGATTAGAGAAAAAACAGGCAAGGAAAGTGGCAGTCGATCTCCTGAAAGATGTGAGTAGCCTTTCTTTCTGATCTCTAGTTGTGTCACAATTTTCTTTCTTCTTTCAGCCCTTCTGACTGTCTCCTTTCAGCCATGACCCAGTTCCATTCTCTGTTGCCAAAAGGGACATATCCTCAGTTGGGCAGTAGGCCCTCCATATCCACAGATTCTTTATCCATGGATTCAAGCATCCACGGCTTATAAACATTCAAGAAAATATATAAATTCCATAAAGCAAAGCTTGACTTTTGCCATTTCAGATAAGGGACTATGTCACTATATTTAAAGGGATATATCTATATTATATTTAAAGGTCCTGGAACCAACCCCCAGTGGATACCATGAGTCCACTGTTCATCTCTTTCTCTTTTTTGACACTTCCTTGACTCAATAAGAAACTTTCGGTGTTTACTTGATTAAAGCCAATATTATTTATGAAAGGCAATGAGAAATGAGTCAAGATTTTAAACCAACAAGGCCCTGATGGTTGCTGTGCCAAATATCGTGGGTGCAGGATTGGACCATTGTTAATTTGGGAGAAATCCTGGGCGTTGCTGAGGGAGTTTTTCTCAAGCGATTCTCCTCTTCATCAGCTTGGTTTTTCACTATTTTGGTTAAATGTCCCCTGCCCCAGTGCTCAGCCACACAAATGAGAAGCAAATTCACTTGCTTGGGAACATTTTCTCGTTTCACCCAATAATTCCCTTGGGGATAAGGGTCCCAAGTAGAAGTATAGAGATCCAAACTCCCAGTTTCTAGCAGGTTCTCCAGGTGAACAGTGTAAACTGCGTGGGCTAGGGTTTATAAATCAGACTCCTGTGGCCTAAAGTGGTAAGCTCAAATAAGGCAACTACTTCTGGGGTAGCAGAATGCTATGGAGAGGAGGATTACCTGCTTTTTAGCACCTATCTTTCAGGATTAGTTGTGGAACATTTCACACGAAGGGATTGCTAACCACAGGGGCTCATTCCCACTGGCAGTATAACTCAATTTCTGATCGGCTTTGCTGCTTGTCAGCAATCGATTCCAAAAGGTCCCTTGTTCTCGGTACAAAACAGGATCTTTTCCTTACTCCAGTGTAATCGGGATTTTGGGGCATGATCGTCGTCCCCATTAGTTTGCGTCGCTTCAAAAATAAATGTCAATCATCATGGCAGGAGGAGTGTGGGCTTATTTTGCCATAATCTAGAGATTATGGGGCGAGGGGGAGACCCCTGCCAGGCTTGAATTGGGTGATGAGTTTTAAAAGTGGAGGAAGGATTTAGGGAGCAACTATCAAAGGGCAGAGGGAGATGCAGAAAAAAGAGTTGGCTTATTGTAGGGAAAAGCATCAAAATCCATTATTTATTTATTTATTATATTTATTTGTATCCCGCTTTTTTCCCTGGACTAGGACTCAGAGCAGCTTCGCCGCATTAAAAACAGTACAATTAGAAACATTTTTAAAAGTACATTTAAAAGGAATTAAATTATTACGGCATTAAAACAGAAAGTTATTAAAAGAATAAAATATATTTTAAAAAGATAAAACTATATATAGAGAAAAAAAGGTAGCAAATTTTTTAAATGGTCCAATATCCCAGCTTGTCCTTATAGTAATTCCTTAAATGCCTCTATGAATGGGTAGATATTCACCTACCGGTGGAAGGCCATCGAGGAGATAGTGGGAACAGCACCCATTAGGGTTGCCATAACCCGGCTGCAACCGGGTTTTTCCCGGTTTTGGCGGCACCTGTCCGCTCCCGGCACGGGTGCCATCCAAAAACTGGGTAAAGCCCAGTTGCAGCGGGGTTGCAGAGCAACCCGAGGGGGGCTCGCTGCCCTCCTCCTCCTCCTCCACCGCGCATGGCCGCACGGAGAAAGAGGAGGGGAGCGAGGCCTGGGGCGGAGGAGGCTGCAGAGAGGTGGCACCTCCTGCGCGCAGCCGCGCCAACCTCCCCGCCTCCCTGCAGCCTCCTCCCTCCTTCCTGGCCTCCGCGGAGGTCAGGAAGGAGGCGAGGCGATCACCGGCAGCCTCGCGCCTTCCTCCTCAGCCTCTGCGGAGGCCAGGGAAGGAAGGGAGGCCTCAGCGATCGCCCGAGGCCTGGCCCTTCCTCTGCGGCCTCCTATTGTGGCGAGGCTCGGGGCCCAGGCGGGGAGGGAAAGCCTCCTTAAGTGGAGGCTTTCCCTCGCCACTTGGCTTCCGCTCCCCTCCGTGGGAAAATGTAGGACAAAATGTTCAAATGTAGGACACATTTCTGTGTCCTACATTTGAAAATTCTGTCCTACATTTCCCCCATTTTGGAGGTCCAGAGTTATGGCAACCCTAGCCCCCATGAGTTTTAAAAGTGGAGGAAGGACTTAGGGAGCAGCTATCAAAGGGCAGAGGGCAGAGTCTAGGGGCAGCCAGCAAGAAATACAATGCTTTTCCCCACATACAACTATTTAATTCTTCCTATTGCATTCAGTATGATTTATGCCAAAGTACGTGTGAAGGGAATTGACTGCAGCCTACATTTCTTTTGGGATTTTTCATCAATCCATTAACTTTTTTTGGTTAGGGAGTCTGAGTCCAATGTTGACTAATCATTTCCCATAGGAAGGGTTCTGGCCATCCAGTGCTATCCATCCAGGGCCATTCTGGATGTAGCCTATGCTCAGTGGAGATAGAAAGAGCCCATCTGGAGCAGGAGACCCCATTGTTCAACATCTGCTTCTCCTCCTTCCTTCTAGGTTGGGAAAGCTGCTGGGTGTCTTCCGTAGGAGAAGCAGAAAAGTTGGCCCAGCTCCAGTGGACATTCCCATCACTCCTAAAAAGACACCTAGGGCTGAAGGGAAGAGGTCCCCAGGCCGTCACTGGTGGTTCTGCCAGGGATGCCAGAAGCAACCTCTTATGGGCAAGCAGCCAGTCAGCCTTCATTATGCAGATCCCCAATACCTGTCTTGCAAGATGGAGGGGATCCTTGCAGAGAGAGCCAGCGCTTTGGGTGAGAAGATCCCCAGGGGTCTGGAGGATCTGTGGGGAGGAACCAAGGCTCTGTGTACCTGGGTAAAAGGGAGGGGGTGCCTGGAGTTCTAGCTCCTAAATTCTGGAAGGCCCAGGGGAAAGTAGCAGCCACATCCCCTGCAAATGAAGGAGGCCGGGCTCACATGGTCCTTTCTTTCTTTCTTATATCAACAGCGAGAGTACAGTCTTCCTGTCCACTTCCCACCCTTCAATCGGAGACGAATCTGCTCATAAATGTAACAGCCATCTCAGAGAGATGTTCATCAAAATCAACAGCAGAAAGGAGGTACAACCTCCCTTTAGGGCAGTGGTTCCCAACCTGGGGGCCGGGACCCCTTTGGGGGTCAAATTACAATTTCCCAGGGGTTGCCAGGGACCCCCCTCAGAGCACCACTTCCCAAACAAAGGGCTCCCAAGCTAGGTCCATTAAAGCAGCAGCCACCTCCAGGCCCTCCTCAGTTGCTTAGCAACTGCCCACAGAGTCCCCTTTCCTGCCTCTCTCAGGAACATAGAGCTCTGCAAAAAGGAAGAGAGACAGCAGCACAGCCAAAGAGTTTCAGTTTCACTTTGAACCACTACTACCGCTCTGCCCTTCTATGATGGGGCTTTCTGGTCAGGTTTCCCCAGAGGAGCTTTGCCATTGCCATCCTCTGAGGCTGAGAGAGTGTAGCTCCTTGGGCTGAGAGAGTGTGGCTTCATGCCCAAGGCTCAAGGCATACCTATCCTGGGGCCTTTGGGACAGGTTTCTTCAGAGGAGCTTTGCCTTTGCCATCCTCTGAGGCTTTTTTTGTGATTAATCACTATGCTTTACTTATGTTCAATGAAAATACGATTCATAACAGTAGCAAAATTAAAGTGATGAAGTAGGAACGAAAATAATTTTATGGTGGGGGGTCACCACAACAGGAGAAACTGTATTAAAGGGTTGCAGCATTAGAAAGGTTGGGAACCACTGCTTTAGGGCTTCCCTGCCCAAAGCCTGACTTTCCACAACCCTTTCCAGGTCACATCTTCATCACAGAACTCTGAGGGTTGAGATTCTGTACATCCTCCCATTGGGCCTAAGCATTCAGAAACCTAGTAGTCCCGAAACTCTGTGCTTGGGATGGGTCCCATTCCCAGTCACAATCTGGGGCAGGAGGACTTGGATGACCAGAGGTGAAGAAGGATCCTCCTCACTGACAGTCTGACTCTCTTGTCTTCCAGGACATCGTGGTGTGCTCTGACCAAGAGAAGCTGGACTTTCTCTGGCTCTCTCTGCCAGTAGCATAGATGCCTTAGAGATGGGGCAGAAAGACCTGGGTCTCCGACCCCCCAAAATTGAGTTGATCAAGACCATTGTGGTGAGTGACTGATTTCTGAAGGGGGTGGATGAGGAGCCCTGAATTTGGGCACTGGTGAGGAAGAAAGCTCCCATTTGGGGTGGGGAAACCTGGGAGGAATGTTTGGAGAAACCTCTTTTTCCATTGTGTCTATGGGGGGGGGGGGATATTTACAGTGTGGGAGCTAACAGGGCCTTTCCTCTCCTCTTTGATTTTAACCTTTCTCTTTCTTCCAGGTGGTGCTGGAGAACCTACCATTGACCTCTGTGCCTTCTCCTGTGCTGTCATGTGCCATGCTGGCACTGTACCACCTCAGGTACCCAGTGGCATCACTAGGAATGGATTTATCTTGTGTGGTATCTCATGGTGTCACCCTCCGCCACCCCATTGGCCTCATCCCATACAGAATCCTTAGTAATGTTTTTTGCATAATGTTACTCATAAATCGTAATTCCTGTATATCACTGATGTAATGGGAACAGATGAGTCATAAACAATTCAAATGACATTTTAAAATTACAACATCATATGTACAGCATGAATGGATTTGTATGCACATTGTTTCATGTTGTTAAAGTGGAAATCGTGTAAGATACAATTTTTTAGAATAAAATTTTTAAAGAATATTTTTTTAAAAAAATAATGTTCAATTTTAAAGTTTCAAATTATTTTTTTAAAAAAAAATAAAACTTCCTCTTCTCACTGAGCTTTGCCCCACTCACATCATCATCACAGCATTTTAAAAGAGTGCAGGAGAATGCCACAGCCTGTTTCTGTCAAAAGGCTGATGTCTGGGGAGCATTAGTGCCACCACCCTCAAGGTGTCACCTGCTGTGCCCCCCACCCACCCACCCACCCCCCTAGTGATGCCCTTTCATGTACCTAGACCACTCCGATGCCAATGGCATTTGCACTAGCTGAGCCTTCCTCAAGCCCACAGAGTGTTTGTGGAGAGGGAGGGAGCCCTGAGATAGTCATGTTCTTTGAAACTTCCTCTGGCACAAACTTAGAAAGGGCTGAACCTTCTTTTCTCTCTTAAGTAAATGTCTCCCCTTTCTGCCTCTTGGGGGCCTTTAAATGTGTAAGCATAGATGTTTCTGCAAAGTCAAGCTAGGGAGAAATTTTGTGCTGCCTCACAGACAAATTTAGATTGGTACCAAAAGTGACAGACACTAGCCATCAGATGAAGTAGGTCAGAGTCAAAAAATATTTCAGACAAATCAAACAGTATTGTCTTCTTGGTGCCACAACACTTCTCGTTGTTCTGCTGATGACCTTTGATTCCTTCCCCCCACACCAATTTCCAATTTAGATTATGCACATTTTTAAAAATCTCAGAATACATTGGGGGTCCCAGCATGAAAAGTACTTCTCATTTAAAAAAAAAAAAAAAGGGGGGGGGGGACAACAGTGTGAAGAATCTACCAGAGATCTGGGAAAGAAGGCCAGGACCCTTTATTTACCATCCTCACAAATGCGGGTGGTCATATTTCCTGGGAGACTGTCCAAAATTGAAAGAGGTGTAGGAGAAAGATACTTTCAAATGCTTTCCTCTTGGAGTAGACGGAAGGACGCTCTCATCTCCCTCCCTCCATTCCCATTGATAGATTTCTCCTTTCTTCCCCAACAGCAACTTTGAGCCTTCACTCGATCAGAACATGGAATCACATGTTCTATGCCTGATTTTATACCAGGTCTTCACCATGGAGAGCTCAGCTGACCACAGAGAGGTACATTTCAATAAAACCCACCTGGGTTCAGTTTCTGTCCCCCCAGCTGCCCAAGAGATGGCCCTTCTTCAGGAGCCAAGAGCCCAGGACACACAGGTACCCCAGGGCATTCAGGAGAAGGTTGTTTGTGGAGGTATTTTGCTTCAGAAGCAAACCTTCCCTTTGTGTCCCAAGAACTGTTTCCTGTTGGGGTGGAGATCTTAGCCCCACAATTTAGCTTCTTTATAGTCAGCTTGTGTTTCCTCCGGAAATAGGACTCTGAGCTAAGTCACTGGGTTCCATGTTAGGGAGGTCACCCAACTGAAGCTACAGTACTGTTGACATAGCTATTTCTTATTGATTTCATGAGTCTCCTGTAGATGATACAAGATGATTTAGGCTTCTTTGCCTCTTCCCATTCCCCTGCTTCCCTTTCTTTTTGCCTTTCAGGACTTCTACATCTCCTCATGCTCAACACTTGAGCTTCTGCTGAAGGGTTTTCTCACGGAGGATAGAACTGTAGACCATCTGCTCTTCCTGCTGAAGGTCAGTGTTCCCAAGAAATCAGCCATTCAGCCTGCTCTTCAAATTCTGAAGGAGACTCCCACAGGAAAGGTTGTTATAGCTCATTCTCTCAAGCCCACTTGGGACTAGATGAGAAAAGCCCAAGACAACCAACTCCTGATGAGAAGGTGATTCCTATGGGCAGATTAAGACTGTCACCTCCAAGTAGTAGAACCCCTTGTGGAAGAAACAGGGTGACTCCATTATCTCTTAAACACGATAAAAAGTAGTGGATTTTGTTTTATGTCAAGGCAGGTATCTGTAGGAAGATTTGGTTGAGGAATGGAAGCTTCTTCTAGGTGCTGTACAGTATCTAACTTTCTGCTTCTTTCCACAGCATATTAATTTTTTGGCTGGAAGGAAGAAGGGGAGAAAAGCTCCGGGCCCTAACATGTGCTTCAGCCCTGATTGACCATGCCACTGATATCCTAGGCCCTAAAGTGAGTACCACAACATGCCAGTCTGGCTCAAAGATCCTACCTCTCAGGGATCCTTACCTGAGAGGAATGAAGGCCAGAGCAGTTTGACAGAGAGCTACAGGGGAGAGAACGTTCTTGATTTCTTTCCTTCCAGGCAGCAGAACAATTCTCTGAATGGGGTCAGATGGTGTGTCAGTACATCATCCATATCACTTCCAGCAACCCGGTGGTGATTGAGGCAGCGAGGGATGTTCTTTCATCCATGTACAAGTTCCTTTGGCTCCAGAAAGGTGAGTAAGCTGGAAAGGAGGACACAAGCACTCTCCTCACTGCAAGAAACATCAAGAACGTGGGCCATTCTGATGGAAAGACCCAAGATGCCAAGCAATTAGAAAAAGTGAGTTTATCCTTTCTTCCTTTCAGGCCTTTCTCTAGCATATATCCTAGACTTTTGGTGCCTGGAACACTATGACACAGAAATGCTCGGCTATGTGGATGTCTGGCAGTAGATGTAAGCACACAACCCTTCCTTTCAAGTTCTCAGCTTCCTTTTAAGTGCACACTAAGGACCTGAGCACCCAGGGAGCAAAATCAAGTGCCCCTCAATGATGTGAAATGTTTTTCCTGGTACAGTAAAAATCTATTTGATCAAATGGAGCATAAGGAGGGTGGGACATAATCAGGTGTTTCTTGGAGTCCTGCTTTTCACCTGAAGGGGAGAGAGAAGGGAGGGGAAAGGGGGACAGGGAAATGGAGAGCTCATTTCTCTTTTGGTGGAGGTGTGCCTAGGGCTGGAAGGATGGCAAGCACCTGAGAGAGCTCCCTCCTTTCTGCCCCAGATGGGGAGGGTTTAGGAAGAAGGAGAGGTACATTTTTGCAGCCCCGCTCCTTGGAATGTCTCCCCATTCCATGAAAGAAGTGACGGGCTGACAGATGGAGCCAGGAGCTGTGAGAAACTGAGGCTTTTAGTGGTAGTCTCTGTTCCCCAGCAAGGGTAGCACCTCAGGATCGGGGTAATTAAAATCTCACCTTGCACAGAGAAACTGCTAGAATAGGATTGTTAATATGGATCAACAGTTTTTTCATATTTGGATGCTCCTTGGGGGCATAGTTAGGGCAGTGATGGTGAGTGTGATGCCACTCATATTGGAGCCCTTCACACCCATCAGGACATTGGAGGCAGATCTGAAGAACTGTCCACAGTGTGTGTGTGGGGGGGGGCAAGGTTGAAGGGAGTAACAGGGAATAGGGAATGAACCAATCAGGAACCCCCCCCTCCGGCCTGGGAAATGCAAAAAAATCAAATTGGGGAATCTGATGGGCAGCATTTTCTTTCTTTCTAGCCAGAGGTTGTGCAGAAGAATATCTTAGATGCTGTGCACCAACTGAAGAAAAAAAAAGATACCCAGAGCAGTTCAGGTCCTTTTACACACCCAAGGTAACAGCTCTTCCAAAATATCTGAACTGCTAGAAATTTGCTACAAAGCATCTAGAATTCAGAAGGGTGGAATTGCTGGCCCTCTTTAATAGGTTGGTCCAAGGGGTGTGTCAGTCAGGCATTATCTGGCTTTGGCTCTCTTGTTCCTTGGCCAAAATGGAAATGCTGGTATTGTGAGGCATTCTGTGTCTCAGAGATGCTCAGCGGGAAGAAGGGTCAGGTAGGATGGTCTTTGCATCCTGAAATTCCTGGTGAAAGAAGTAAGAAGAGGAAGGATCCTGTCTGTCACCTGGATGGATAGGTGAGTGTTTTTTGAAGTACAGCCTCTCCACCTCCGTTTTACAAACATTCCTTTCTTCTTTTCTTTTTTCTATAGATGATGTAAGGACCTTGAGAACTAAGTCAACCACACAGTACATGTTCCATCTCAGTGAAAGGTCACTATGGCTGTGCCTGAGAAGTTTGGTGCAGACCCAGGTGGCAACCTTTATTGCAAACTGTAAGCTGTATATAGAAGAGGACGCAGAGGACTTTCTGAAGGAGTCCACCTAGTGGCCTCCATGATTAGTTTGCTGTCTGGCATGGCTGCTAAAAGGACTACTCTGTTACTTTGTCAGAACAGCCCTGTGCTAAATAGATTGGAGAATTTCCTACAGAAGTTGAAAACACTGTGGGGAGATCCAATGCAAATGGAAACCACCAGCGGGTAGATTAATCATCTGCAGCAAGGGAAACAGACTGTACGAGTCTACAGCACAGTTTTCCATCTCCTGTCTCAGGAGCTGGCTTATAGTGACCTTGCTGTTAAGGATCAGTACAAAGCAGGGCTGGTTCTTGTGATCTTGGGAGAGCTAGCTCACAGTCCTCCTTGTGCTACTCTGGAGTTGCTTATTGAGCAGACCCTCCGCATTGACAGATGCCTGATTCCTGCAGACAGGCCCAGAAGATGATTCCCATTACCCAGGTAAGAAGGGAGGCAGGGATGGGGGGGGAGACGGAAGGAGTGGGGGAATGGGGCAGCGTGGTGAGCCAGCACGGCAAAATGGTTTGTGGATTGGACTATGACTCTGGAGACCTGAGTATGGTGGGTTACAGACCACCATTTCGGATGTCCTCAGGACGTCCCAGTTTGAAAAAGGGGCGTCTCTTCTAGACGCCCCTACTCCTATTGCAGCTGTTCCACACGGCTGTCGCCATTTTGACGTAGCGGACGGTCTGCGTCCGCACATCATGCCCCAAAAGTGATGCTGCAAGTGTGCGACTAGTGCCTCGCGGCGTCTCTTCTGGGGCCCAGGAAGGAGCGTGATTTTCGCGCTCCTTCCTTTGCAGCGTCCGGGAGCCGCGCGGTTTAGATGCCGCGGCAGGAGACTGCCCCTTCTGGGCGAGAGGAAATGTTGATTATTTTAAAAGTTGCTATGACGTTTGGGGATGTGGGAAATGTAAATATGGAACACATTTGTGAATTATTATGAAGCCATGGGTTTTAATCATGCTGATCTTGGAATTCCTTGCCCAAAGGCATGTGGCTAGGTGTTGAAGCATCTCCCCTTTTCCTACCAAGTGTAACCGGATTTGATCTATATCCAAGAAACCTGATTAGCCCTTGGATTGTTATTGGATTATGTTATAATAATAATAATAATAAAGATTTATTTATAGCCCGCCCAATCACAAAGAATCCGGGCGAGTTACAACAATAAAATACATCAATTACAATGAAGTTAAAAATCAAACCCTAGACCTACCGACCCCCCCATACCCAGTACTAAAACAGAATTAAACAATAATAGTATAAAAACATTAAAAACATTAAAAGCATTTAAAAAGGCAGAAACATAGGCAGGGAAGAATAGACAAATGAGGGGACAATATCTCTATATCTGGGGAGGTTAACTAAGTTGGAAAGGCCTACCAGAAGAGATCCGTCTTGAGTGCTTTCTTAAAAGCTGCCAGAGTGGAAATGTGATGGATCTCCTCCGGCAGGTCGTCCCATAGTTTGAGAGCAGTAGTAGAGAAGGCCCTCTGGGAAACTGTTGTTAATCTAGATTTTTTTGGCTGTAGTAGATTTCTTCCAGAGGATCTTAGTGTCGGACAATAGGGAAGAAGGTGTTCCCTCAAGTACTCTGGGCCCAAGCCATGTAGGGCTTTAAAGGTGATCACCAACACCTTGTACTTTGCCCGGAAACTAATAGGCAGCCAGGGCAGGGACTTCAAGACCGGTGTTATATGGTCATTCCTAGAAGCTCCCGTGATCAATCTGGCTGCCATATTTTGTACCAGCTGAAGTTTCCGAACTTGGCACAAGGGTAGCCCCAAGTAGAGCGCATTACAGAAGTCCAATCGAGAGGTTACCAGTGCATGTACTACTGTTTCCAGGTCCCTCGGCTCCAGGAAGGGGCGCAGTTGGCGTATCAGACGGAGCTGATAGCAGGCGCTCTTGACTGTCGCATCCACCTGAGCTGTCAGTTGGAGCGACAAGTCAAGGAGCACCCCCAAGCTGCGAACAGAATCCTTCAGGGGAAGTGTGACCCCATCCAGAACTGGCTGACACAACTCCATTCCTGGATACGGGGTTCCTATAGTGAGTACCTCCGTCTTACCTGGATTCAGCTTGAGTCGGTTTTCCCTCATCCAGTCCATTACCGCCCCAAGACAGGCATTCAGAGGAGAGATGCCATCCTTAGTCACTGCTTCAGTCCAAGACATAGAGAAATATATTTGGGTGTCATCAGCATACTGATAACACCCTGCCCCATGTCTCCGGATGATCTCACCTAGCGGCTTCATGTAAATGTTAAACAGCATTGGGGACAGGATCACGCCTTGAGGGACGCCCGATTTAAGCTCCCTCTTGGCCGAACAACTGTCCCCAAGCGACACCATCTGGAACCTGCTCGAGAGGTAGGATCGGAACTACTGCAATGCAGTGCCTCCAATACCCAACTCTCTCAGGTGTTCCAGAAGGATACCATGGTCAATGGTATTGAAGGCTGCTGATAGGTCCAAGAGCACCAGCAGGGTCACACTTCCCCTGTCGATGCCCAGACGGAGATCATTGACTAAGGCAACCATGGCAGTCTCAGTTCCGTATGCTGTCCTGAATCCGGTTTGAAATGGATCCAGAAAATCTGTTTCCTCCAAGACAGCTTGTAGTTGATTGGCGACTGCTCTCTCAATCACCTTGCTCAAAAATGGTAGTAGTGAGACTGGTCTGTAGTTATTTCTATCCAGGGGGTCCAGGGAGGGCTTTTTAAAGAGTGGTCTAACTATTGCCTCCTTGAGACAGGGAGGCAGGGAGGGATGCATTAATTATGTTTTTCAGCATCACCATGATTTTTTCTCCCCCCTGGATAGCCAGCCAGGTTGGGCAAGGGTCAAGAGGGCAAGTCGTCTTTTTCAAACTACAGTGGTACCTCGGGTTACGAAATTAATTCGTTCCGCGGCTAATTTCGTAACCCGAAAAACCTTCGTAAGCCGAATTGCCATAGGCGCTAATGGAAAAATAGCTCTCTGCTGCCCTCCGGTGGCGGAAAATAGCGCCGAGGTTTTTTCGTAACCCGAAGAAACCTTCGTAAGCCGAAACAATAAATCCCTATGGGATTTTTTCGTAACCCGAAAAATTCGTAACCTGGGTAATTCGTATCCCGGGGTACCACTGTACTAAGAAGCTTGTCCACATCCTCAGTACTTACCGACTCAAATTGATCCAGTCTAACAGTAATGGCGGAGGCACTGGATGCCTCTCTATTTGTCTCTGTGCTCCAAATTTGGCATCCAAATCAGCTCTTATCCGAGAGATTTTATCTGCAAAATGATCATTAAAAGCGTTGCAGCAGGCTTCAGAAGAATCTAATAAAGGGTTCTGGGTAGGAGGTAGTTAGGTTAGGTTCCTGTTGCCCCTTACAAAGATCATGGAGTATGCAGATATGTGTGTGTTTAATGCAGGAGTTTTGTAGAATGGGCATTGAGGAAATTGCTTTTGAATACCTTGCTGTGGATGCAGGTTTAACTTGTTTCTTCTGGTGTGTTATGATTTGTCACCATATATAACCCTTGCCATACAGTTTCTACTCCAAGTGATGAAATGCCCATTTGTTTTTCACCTTGCTTCTTTGTCTTGTCTTGATCTGTGGCTTGTGCTGAGAAATACCTCTGGCATATGTGGATGGAAGGAAAGAACTCTGGAAATACACCAGATGATGTTGAACTTCGAAGACACCAAATAATAATTTTGGCAAATTCCCTTCCAGAATTGCTGAATATTTCGGCTGGAGGATTAAGCTGCAGGAATGATGTGATGAATGAAATTTGGGCTGTAAATACAAAACCTGATTCTATGGGGAACTGGCTGTGTTTTGGTTGGGTACCTGTTCACCTTGAGAAAGCAGGAAATAAATTAGTTGATTTAGTTGCAAAAGAAGAAGTAGCAGCTTTGCAGTACTCTGTTATGGATCCTTCTTTGCCTTTATGCCCGGAGAGAAATTTAAAATTTAGGAGGGAAATTGTTAAGCAATGGCAACACAAGAGCAGATTGGGTACCCTTCTCCTGTCTTGAGGCATTCATATTTTTATCAAGCAAAGTCAAGCATGCCAGGTTTGGCTTTTCAGGTTACGAATAAGACAATGCACACAGCATGAGGGCTGCAACCACACTGCAAAAACAAGATTACACTTCTTTATCCATGTATCTACCTGTGTGTCCGTTCCTCTGAGCTATTCAAGCTGGAGGATTAGGCTGTCTCACATAACTACATTTTGCAGAATTCCATAGCACTGAGCCAGGGCAGTTAAAGTGGTGTCAGCCTGGATGATTTGTACACACTGGATGCAGCCATAGTGATCTTTCTGGCATTGGACGGGTACATTCAGACCTGAATAAAGCATGACACCCAGTCATTAACAGCCTGCTCAGGTCCTGCAAACTCAGGACTGCAGCTTCCTTGACTGGGTCTATTTACCAGCCATGCAGTCTTCCTCTTTTCCTATTGTCCTCCACTTTGCCAAGCATTATTATCTCTTCTAATGAGTCATGTTGTCTCATGATACAGCCAAAATACAATAGCCTCAGTTTGGTTATTTTGGTTTCTAGGGAGAGTTCAGCCTTTCTTTGCTCTTGGATCCATTCATATTAGAATTACAAACAATCATTTGTGGAATAGGTGGATGAAGATGATGGTCATTATAATTACATAGTATAATAGTAATAATAATTAATTCATAATATGTACATTATTATATAATGTGTTAGTAATGATGATGCAGTATAATAGTTATTAAAAACGATCATGGTAATCCTTTATGTTCTTCCCAGCAACTGCTTCAAAGTAAATTAGGATTGTTTTCCTAAACAATGCAGAGCTTTTCTTCTAGGTTGTTTCAATGTTTTGTGCAGTCAGCTCTGTTGGAAAGGAGACACTTGCAAATATTCCTTACAGACATATATCCTGTTAGTCAGGCATGATTGAAATGTTGATCATGTTCTGCTTTCTTCTTTATATTGTATTCCTTCCTAATTTATGAATCTGATTTTGGAAAAGTTCCCAGGGAAAAGTATCTTTGACAAAGGTTCCAAAGTTTTGTTCCACTGGGCATAAAATGTTCAAACCCCATCATGGCTCATCTTAACCATAGTGCATGATGCCTGCTATTGTGTTAGAAGGTGGTTGTTAAACTGCCCAATATATATACAATAGACGCTTGTTATACTCTGGGGTTTGGTTCCAAGATCCCCTGTGGATAAAAAAATCTGTGTATGCTCAAGTCTCATTCAATACAGTATAATGGTGTCCCTTATAAAAAATGGAAAATCAAGGTTTGATGTTTGAAATTTATACTTTTTTTGAACATTTTCAAACTGTGTATTCTTGAATACGTGTATCAAAAAATATGTGTATAAGAAGGGCTGATTGTGTGTGTGTGTATGCACACACAAATACATATGGCAAGATTTTTCAGAGAGGATTTCCAATTGCAAACCTCTAAGGCTGAGAGATTGTGATTTGCCCAAGGTAGGTTTTTATACTTGAGTGGAGAATTGAACCCTGATCCCCAGAGTTGCATTCCAACACTGAAACCACTACACATGGCTTTCACATACACATACACACTCCCTCACTCTTACAGAAATTCTTGTACCTGTTACTTTTGTTTTTTGGTCTTGATGTTCATTGTGCTCTGTTTTTGTCCATCTATGACTATAACAAAGTCAATTGGATGGATTGCTTTCCTATGCCATGAGGCACACTCGCTAAGGCTGATGGGAATGGCAGTCCAGCCACATCCATTGAGGTCCAAGCAGCTCATCTTTGTTTTAATGGATTCAGCAGGAGATTCCAGAGAGATGTCCTTCCTGCTGAACTATCCTTTATTTCTCCAACTAGGTTGTGGAGTTGTGATTACAGATCTGACAATATGAACTAAAGTCGACAGAGCTTGTCCCACAAGAAATGTGTTAGTCCTTTAGGTACCACAGGTCTGTCTGTTGTTTTCCTCTAGTGTGATAAACACACATGGGGTCAGGGTGGTGGGACCAGTAGGCCACGTGAAGCTGGTTGTGGTTGTGGTGTGCCATCAAGTCATTCCCAACTTGATCCTATCATGCGGTTTTCTTGGCAAGATTTGTTCAGAGGAGATGTGTCACCATTACATTCCCTAAGGCTGAGAGAGTGTGGTTTTCCTAAGGTCACCCAGGGTTTCATGGCCAAGCAAGGAATCAAACTGTGATCTCCAGAGTCCAACACTCAAACCACTACACCATGATGGCTATTGCAATGTGAATAGCCTTGTGAAATGCTTACCATGTTTTTCTCTTGACAGGGATATGGAGCAGATTATCCCACATTCCAGAAAAACTGACCTGGAACACAAATTCAATAGGAGAGGATTGGAGAGGCTGTACACATCCAAACACTTTTAGGAGAAAACCTATGGAGAGCACAAGTGCCTCTTGGAGTTCAGTTGTGACCAGTATCAGGAGCTGCAGCACTACACAAAGGAGATTGTCAGTTTCTTTACTGCCTCAGGTATGGATGAAGTAAGGGAGATAGAGGCTCAAGGCTTCCATTTTGGTTTTTAAGAGACTTCCACTTTTGATGCCACACACAGACTGTATAGCTTATATAGCTATAAAATGTCATTAATAAAAGTATAAATATAAGAGTTATTTTAAAAGAGACTCAACAGTTTATAAGGTTAAAACATTAAACATAAAAAGCATACATGTGGCTTTTGTCTCTCCAAGGATACTGTCCAGCTTCTCTGGCTGGAATGCTAACATAGTACACAGATTGGTTTTTCAGTTTTTAATTAATCCATGGCTTTTATTCATAAATGATCCTATGAGATCCTGAGTTATCTTTTTTACTGTTGTGTGTACCTCCGTTTTCTATGCTTGTGGGTTTTCTGTGCACTTCCTTCCATTTGATTCCAACATAGGGTTATATTCCGTTAATCTTTCAACTAATTTGGGGGTAGGGGCCCATTCATTCATCGTGGGGAGGGGGTTTACTGGTGAGTGAAATGTTAAATTGGGATGTTAGTTTTTAAGAAAACCCATCTTTTTACAGATGACTAGAGAATCTCTGCATGAACTGGATGTTCCATTTTTATTAAGGCTGGCCTGGGAGTGGAGTCAAGTGGGGCGTCCATATCATGCACGTCCCAACACCGCCCCCAGGGCACCTTGATACTGCACGCTGCTCCACATTGCGCATGGCATCATGGCACTCCTGGCACTGTGCCTACATGATGTAGAGCCTAAGGAGCATCGACGAGCCATGGCACTGGCAGCTATGGCGCCCTTTCTGTGGTGCAGAAAGAAGCCACTTTTTACGGCTCCTTGTGCTCCATGGAAAGGCAAGATCAGGGCCACGGTGTGTGGTTGCTGTGGCCCCAATCTGGAACTAAAAGAAGCAGCCTGTACGGCCACTGGGAGAGTCTGACTTGTGAAACTGGGATTTGGACCATCTCATGAGTTCAAAACTTAAACCACTACACTACCATGAGTCACATTGCTAAAATACAGAATTCTTAAATAAGGAAAATCACTTCTCTCATTGCTTTAAATTTCCATCATTACCTAGAATGAGAAGTAACCCAAACCTGAACTTCCCCTCCTGTTTGCCCAATTTAAATATAAAGGAAAACAGAAGACAGTAAGGCAAACTCCTTCTGGCAGAATCACTTCATGTAATAATGCACTATTTTTCTAATGGTGCATTATGCCTTCAATTGCACTTTTTCCAGGGTCAAAAACAAGTGGTACGAGTATGCAGACAAATCTGTCAGCTCTCACCAGCCCACTTCTGCAAGGACTGACTCTCACAGCACAGCACCATTAGGCTTGGTCCACCTGCCACCTCTACTTATATGTATGTCTCTTCTAGCAGATTCTGGTCCAGAATTGCTGCAGCAACATATAATAAACACACTTTGGACTGGAAGACTTTTGGGAATCCTTCCAACACTAAGATTTCTGACATGATAACTGATAGTTCCTCTAACTTTCCAAGATCATTCCCAACACACCCTTCTACCAGCCAGACAGGAGAGATGGACTTATTGTGTACTTTCAAGTCAATTCTGACTTATGGCAAGCCTATCATGGAGTTTTCTTGGTAAGATTTGTCCTGAAGTCTTTTTGCTGTCCTCCTCCTCTGAGGCTGAAAAGAGTATGAATTGCCCAGGCTCACCTATGGGTTTGTACAGCCGAGCAGGGATTCAATGCACGACACTGTTTTTCCAAGGTGGACTAGGGGGACATCAAGTAGAATCACAGATGCCCAGCATATATGTGGGTCTTCCAGAAAAAGCGGAACTAGAAAACTCTCCAGTGATGTTAGCACATTTGAGGAACAGCGCATTGTAATGATTTCAGCATTGGATAAGGACATTGGGATACCAGGGTGCGAATCCCGGCTCAGCCATGGAAACCCATTGGGTGGACCATGGGTAAGTTACACTCTCTCAGCATCAGGGGCAGGCAATGGCAAACACCTTCTGAAGAAACCTGCAATGAAAGCCCTGTGGTAGAATCACCTTAGGGTCATCATAAGTTGGAAACTGACTTCAAGGCACACATCAACTTAGTACCTTTGGTTTAAATTTTATATTTGAGCATATTCAAAGCTTTGTGTGGAAATTATTTTATTAGAGTATTTATAATACATAAACAATAGTATATATTTCACCAAAAAAACTGAACAGACCTGAAACCTCCCCCAATTGTTTTTAGGACACTTATCTGCAGAGACCCCTGTCTATCTATATAACAACAGCTCAGCTTCTTTTGCTGGGGCACAACTGTAGTATCTTCAGCTTCAGTCACTGACATTCTGCACTTCTTACCATTTCTATTTCAAATTGAGAAAAATCTGATTCAGAGAGGGAGAGAGACAGACAGATAGGCAGACAGAGGTTTGGGAAGGTATGGAAAATTTTCCCCAGCAAAATAAAGCATTGGATTTTTTTTTTTAAACCCACATCACTGGTGAACAGCTTGGTGCTCCCATGCTTACCTTTTTTGAGCCGTGCTTTGACTGGCTTCTGGAAGATGGACTGAATGGTCTCCACAAAGCTCTTGAAAAGGTTTGTAACATGTTCAAATGTCACAGGCACCAGAGCCAACTGCTCTGCAGGGAGCCTCTGCTTCAACATTTCCTTTTCTATTGCACTGTACTCCTGGCAGGGGAGAAGAACATTTTTACAAGTTTCAAATGTTGCCTGCCTTGTGTACCTGAGTTCCCATACTTCATCTACAGTATGGTAGGTGCAGTACACAGCACCAGGAAAAGGCGGCCAGGAAACGCCTCTTGTTGCTGCACAGCGGTACCACAGCAACCAAATTGTGCGGTAACGCTGTGCAACAAAAAAGGATGTACAGCACTGTGCAGTGGTGACACCCTGGCCATGTGCTAGGGTTGCGAGGTGTGCGGTCACTCCACCCCCGGCAACCCTAGCATGCGACAAGGGCATCCCTAAAAGCCCATTTGTACCGGGCCCATAGCTACGTAGCCATGGACTCAATCCACAGTGTTTCTGTTACATTTAAAGGCCTGCGACTAAGTGGGAGAGATCGACTGCACGGGTTCTTCCTCAGTTGCTCTGGTTCAAGTGTGATGTTCAGATGGGAAAGATCCAGATGACATTCAGAGTCAAACCATTGGTCCATCTAACTCAGTTTTTTCTCCCTTACAATGGCTGGCATCCCATTAGTGATGTACATAAGTGTGGACTTTAACCAGAGGCTGGATGGCCATCTGTTGGGGATGCTTTGATTTAAATTACCTGCATTGCTTGGGCTTGGACAGGGTGGCCCTTGCGGTCTCTTCCAACTCTATGATTCTATCTTACACAATGGTTTCTCTTCATTCTGGAGAGAAGTGACCAGTGTGGTGCCACAGGGTTCTGTTCTGGGCCCAGTGCTATTCAACATCTTTATCAATGACTTGAATGACAGAATTGGGGGCATACGTATCAAATTTGCAGATGACACCAAACTAGGAGGTGTAGCTAATACCCCAGAGAATATGATCAAAATACAAAAATGACCTGAATAGACTAGAAAGCGGGGCCAAAGCTAACAAAATGAAATTCAACACGGAGAAATGTAAGGTACTGCATTTAGGACAGAAAAATGAAATGCATAGATATAGGATGGGGGACAACTGGCTTAACAAGAGCACATGTGAAAGGGATCTGAGAGTCCAAGTAGACCAGAAGTTGAACATGAGCCAACAGTGCGATGAGGCAGCTAAAAAGGCCAATGTGATTTTAGGCTGCATCAATAGAAGTATAGTGTCTAGATCAAGAGAAGTAATAGTGCCACTCCATTCTGCTTTGGTCAGACCCCACCTGGAATACTGTGCCCAGTTCTGGGCACCACAATTCAAAAAGGATGTGGAGAACCTGGAGCGTGTCCAAAGGAGGGCGACTAAAATGGTGAAGGGTCTGGAAACCATGCCCTGTGAGGAACAACTTAGGGAGCTGGGGATGTTTAGCCTGGAGAAGGTTAAGAGGTGATATGATAGCCTTGTTTCAATATTTGAAGGGATGTCATATTGAGGAGGGAGCAAGCTTGTTTTCTGCTGCTCCAGAGACCAGGACCCGGAACATGTTATTGCATGAGAGGTGATCACACGCAAATTCGGGCAATGGCAAGCTATTTTCAGGCAATGGGAAGTTAGTTCGAATGCAATTCGAATTCATGTAAATTCTCTGAACTAGCAAATTCACATGAATGTGTTCTGGCCCCCCTTTCCTTTCATTCGAAATTAAGAGAAATTCCTCCCGTGTGATAAAGTCTTCAGAGAAGGTAACTGTTACAAAGGGAAGGATAGTGGATTGGATTCAGGGAGGTGGTATTTTAGGGAGCATGGAAAATAAGGGAAACCAGATCATTTCTGCAATCCTCCAAAATGGAGCTCCTTCAAATCCAAAGGATTTACTTCCAAGTAAACCTGCAGCTTCTACACTGATTATTTTGCAGTGAATAATAATAATAATGATAATAATAAATGGATGGGGGTCTGACACAGAGGATAGATGTAGATGTGGCTGAAATGGATGAAGAGACTGGCAGGAGAATAGATGTAGATGAATGACAGGAGGATGTAGATGTAGATGAAATAGATGAGAATGACAGGAGAATAGATGTAGATGAAATAGATGAGGAGAATGACAGGAGAATAGATGTAGATATAGCTGAAATGGATGGGGGCTCTGACACGGAGGACCCCTTTAAATTTGGCTGCCAGAAAATAGAAGGGAAGAAACGTGAAGCAGTCATTCAGGTGAGGCTAGCATTCACGTGAAAGTGGAACCATTCTCCCTTCTTCACCCCGGAAGTGCAAAGGTTCAGGATGCATCCAGAGCCCCAGCTAGCATGCGCAAGGGTCCAAATTCAAATCGTTGAATCCACATGGTATGCACCAGTGTGGTAATACAATGTGCACTCCGCTCTGCGTGAATCCGCATCACGTGACTTGCTTTGGATTCGATTTCCCCTCGATTCAGAAGGGCAATGGAAGGGCAACCAGGTGTGATAAAACATGTGTGTTATAACGTGAATTGACATAGCTGAATCAGGAGTCACCCCGGATCTGAGCTTCAAAACACCTGAGTCAGGTCCCAGATGCTCCCCCCCCCCACTTCAGCAGTCCTTTTATGCTTATCTATCCTTGTCACTTTCACTCCTTCCTTCCTTCTCCTCCTTTAACCTACATCCCTTCAAGGGGGTCCAAGGCCCTTTCAGCATGTTCCCAGAACTGAGAGGGGGACAATCTTTCTGGCCTGAGGGTCTCTCTGCTGGGCCTCCTCTGCAGGGTTCTTGTGAAGAAAAAGGTATGTATGTGGGGGGGGGGAGGTGTGCCTAATCTGGATCTTGTGGGCATCTAAGCCTAGTTCCCAGGTTGCCAGGGGGGAATGTCTCTCTCCCCAGAAGGGGCTTTGGGGTCCCTCCATCGGCCTCTTCTTGGCTTTGGCCTTAATTTGGGCTCTTCTCTCCCCACCCCAGATAGAACACTCTCCCTCCAAGACCCCAGAGATAACTCCCCCTCCCAAAAGAAAGTTGTTTCCAATGCTACTTAAGCCTATGCTGTGTGATGCTCTTTATTTGGCACAAAATCTTCCCCCAAATGAGGCATCAGAAGGGAGGGTCTCTCCTCTGCCCCACTTTCCAGGAGGGAGAGGGCTCCTCAAAGCCCTTTATATATTTCAATCCTCCCCTCCCCCAAATGCCATGCCTCTCCCGAAGGATCCCCCTGCCCCCTTTTCTCAGAGCAGGGAAATGTCCAATTAACAATTTGTAAGCTGCTCTGATAGCCTTTTGGCTGAAGAGCGGGGTATTATTATTATTATTATTATTATTATTATTATTATTATACCTGGGAAGGAAGCAAGGAAAGCAGGCCTGGTACGTCCCCTGCCTTTGATTGGGGGAAGGAGAGGGGCTTCCTTGCGTCTTATAACCCCCAAGGGCCCCCAGAAGCCCTTCAAGCCATTCCTCCAAACCAGACTGTGCATGCTCACATGCCCCCAAAGGCCCCCTCCTGACTATGTGCAGGGATCACAAGGGCCTTGATTCTGCTGCTGCTGTTTATTCTACTGGATGCCTTTACAGGAAGGAAAGGTGTGCATCCTTCCCTCCTTTCTTTATCAGAGGAAACTTGGAGGAGGCTGGAATGAAACCCAAGGTAATAAACCTGACTCAGCAAGAAAGGCAGGGAAGGAAGGCTCTGCTTTGTACATGTATCTCTGTCTGTCTGGAGATGTGTGTGTGTGTGTGTGTGTGTGTGTGTGTCTTTTTGCTTCATATGGCTGGGAATGGAGTTCAGGATTGAGGAGAGAAGAAAGTGTCAGTTTTGTGCAAATTCAGAACTTCTGTGCATCAGTGAGTCCAGTGTGTTGAAACAGCAAAGATCTTTACTGAGAACACATAATCAGAAATGCAGTGTTCAAGACAGAACTGCTCACCCCAAGCCAAAGAATACATTAAAACCTGAAAACCTAAAACTCCACCCTCAACCAAACCTAGCCCCCCCCCCCCCCCCCAATCCCCACAGTCTATCCCCCACAGTTAACCCGCCCCCCTTTGCCATTCCCAGAAACTAGCCCCTTTCTGTTACTACCAGCCCCCAACTTTCTTCAGCCAACTTTCTACACATTCCAAAACCTATCATTCCCATAATTATTCTATCCATCTATAATAAATCCCAACCCCCCTATCTATCTAACCTATACCATGACCCATAATCCCCAGCAAAATTTATAACTCAAAGCAATGATCTATACTAATAGCAATGGAATCCTAAACTTAACAAAATATAACTTTAAAACATAAACAGCCATAGGGACAATCAAACCTAACAAATAAAATCACCACTGGATTGAAAATATATTTTTTTGTATTCCTTCTTGAGATAAATAATGTTAGTTCACTGTTGAGATCTGTGTGGCTTCTCTCCTGTGTGGATTCTCAGATGTCTCACTAGGTATGACTTCGAATAAAATCTTTTCCCACAATGCTGGCATTTGTGTGGCTTCACTCCTGTGTGGATTCTCAGATGTATCACTAGATCTGACTTCTGAGAAAAACATTTCCCACAGTGCTGGCATATGTATGGCTTCTCTCCAGTGTGGATTCTCAGATGTGTCACTAGGTTTGAATTCTGAGAAAAACATTTCCCACAATGCTGGCATTTGTATGGATTCTCTCCTGTGTGGATTCGCTGATGTATCACTAGGTATGACTTCGAATAAAAACTTTTCCCACAATGCTGGCATTTGTATGGCTTCTCTCCAGTGTGGATTCTCAGATGTCTCACTAGGTTTGAATTCTGAGAAAAACATTTCCCACAATGCTGGCATTGGTATGGATTCTCTCCTGTGTGGATTTGCTGATGTGTCACTAGGTTTGAATTCTGAGAAAAACATTTCCCACAATGCTGGCATTTGTGTGGCTTCTCTCCAGTGTGGATTCCCTCATGACTCACAATTTCTTCTGTAAAGAAGGACAATGACAGACAAGACTGAATATCAGACTTAAGAGAGGAGGGTGTTACCCCAAGATTTAGCCCCCATTCACACCTCGCTATTTGAGATTATATTAATAAAGTTGCTGAGAGTGACTCAATCATGACCCTGCTGTGGATGCCTCCAATCCATGGAACAATTGTATCCTTACTCATAGGAGCTAGCAAACAAGATATTGTAAGTGAACTGCCAGGAGGGAATCAGTGGAAGCAAAGAGTTAGACAAAGGACTGTTGAAAGAATATTCCATTAAACATGTGTAAAAATATTTGGATTGACGGGTGGCATCATATCCTGTGAGACTGCCATAGAGTGCTGATTCAGAGCACATGGCATGATGCAAGCTAACTGCAGAGGTTGCTTCATGCTGTGTGGCACCAGGAGATGACTCACTACCAAAACAGTATACAGCTCACATGCGGATTGGTGTGGGTTGGATTGGATTGGAGTTGTATGTATAAGAGATGGTGAAGTTGACGGACGTCAGAGAGGAGAACTTGCAAATATTTGTATAATTTTGCAACTCAAGATAGAGAACCTCCAAGGACTTGTATGAAATCAACTCTGTCTGTAACTTATTTTTAAGTGTGGAAAGTGGTCAGTGCATTGCCAATAGCAATATCTGGATATTTGCTTCTGTACTCTGCTGTGTTATTGTTGAGCTGAATCTGGGAGTGTCGTCCTCAGATTGTGCTGTACATTGGCCTGTGAAAGGGACTGGAATTCAGAGCCAAGGAGCACCTGAGAGCCGGTGTGCTAATCCCTTTTGTCTAACTTATTTCTTGCAAGCACCAATTTCATTTAATTTGTTTTCAGACCATTCTTTCCCCACCCAGGAAGTATTCTAGAGCAATTTAAATATAAATAAAAGCCCTGACTGGCTGTTCTGGAACATCAGTCCAGTTACAGACAGACACTCTGTTAGTTTTCATGGCTTGGGACCTCAATACGCTCGCCAGTCCCACTTGCCACAGGAGCTCTGACATCTCTCCCCCTTGCGGACCCTCAGCAATTGGAATCAAGAGCTGACCAGGTAACGTATTAGCATTAGCAAAGCTCACTCCTTTCTTTTGTATGTGTGTGTGTGTGTGTGTGTGTGAACGCTTGTGTATGGGAGGGTGTGTTTGTGTGCGTGTATTTTGCTTTTCTCCCAAATAAAACATAAAAACCTATTTGAAATGCCTCTGGAGGTCTGTGTGCTTCAGGCCCTGGTATTGTTGGGCTGAATCCCAACATCACTCCTGCCCCAATCAAACTAAATCTCTCCTTTGAGCCAAGTACCAAATTCCCCTAAAAGCATAGCACTTGCGGGTGTCCGCCCCAGACTCCAGCATTTCAGGTAACAAAGGGTCTCTGGAATCAAAGCTGGAGCTAAGCAAGCTCAGGTAGGAAAAAGGAATCATTCGAGAAAAAGGAGATTTTGTGTCCCCCCTTCCTCCCTTTATAGATATTATTAATAATTGCTAAATGGCAACCCTTAATATGTCTGAAAACAAGGGCTTGAGCTGGTTCTCATCAGTTCACTGAAACAAGTTCTTAAATTCTGTCAGGTTTGTAGCTGCCTCCCAATGACCAAGGTCCCTCTCCTGGCCCTTCCCAGAGACCCCTTCCTGTCCACACAGAGCTAGGTGATCCTGCCTTTGCTCCTGCCTTCCCCTCCTGGCTCCCAGAGGCCTGATCCCCTTCCCTTTCTCCCTCTGCTCTCCAGCCTTTCCTCTTCCCATCTGCACTACTTCAACATTTCACCTTCAGCGTCTCATCCCTGCCTTTCTATTTTTCACATCCCCCCATCTTTCTATCACAAAACACACACACAGCGTGTGATGCAGAAAAGGGAGACTTTGAGGCCCATTTGTTGAGAAAGACAAAATAATAAACTTACAAATCACTCATTGGGAAAGGCAGAGCAAGGGAGCTGGGACCTGGACTCCCAATTTTGGTGAGGGTCAAGTGCTGGAGAGCAGCCTTAAAACAGTCTTAAGACATCTTTAAGACGGGGATGGACTACTGTTGGGGATTGGGGGGAGGTCACATTGGCCCTTTGGGATTTCATGAGCACCCACACATTGTATTGCCAGGGGTGGGGGGTGAAATAATATTTTGCCCTTCAAGATCCCAAAGGATTCCTTTGGAGAATTGGAAGCCTTTTTCCCACTGTTGGTCCCTCTCTGAGCCATTGCAGGGCCAAGGGAGATCTTTTCCCCTCAAGAAGCGTCTCCAGAGCTTCAAAAGGCTGGAAGAGGGCCCAAAAAGCCAGGAAACTTGCTCAGGGATGTGCTGAGGACCATTTGGGGATGAAAAGCATTAACTTCCATGGCTCCTTCCCACAGAATCTTAGAATTGGAAGTTTAGGAAGGGTTATTTAGAATCCTTACAAACTGGAGAGCAATAGTGCCTCATTAAACTACAAATTCCAAGATTCCACAGGATGTTGTTATGACAATTAAATTACATGTGAAAAGCAACTAGGAGTCCTACTAGGCCACAAGATGAACATGAGACAACAGTGTGCTGTGGCTGATAAAAAGGCCAATGTGATCCTAGGCTGTATCAAATAGGAAGATAGTGTCTAGATCAAGGGATGTAATACTGCCACTCTATTCTGCTTTGGTCAGGCCTCACTTGGAATACTCCTTTGTCCAGTTCTGGGCACCACAATTCAAAGAGGATGTTGAGAAGCTGGAGTGTGTCCAGAAGAGGGTAGTGAAAATGATGAAGGATCTCAAAACCATCAAGCCCTATGAGGAGCAGTTTAGGGAGTTGGCTGTGTTTAGCCTAGATAAGTTAAGAGTGGATATGATAGCCCTGTTCAAATATTTGAAGAGATGCTATGTTGAGGGTGGAAGAAACTTGCTTTCTGCTGCTCCAGAAAAAAGGACCTAGAACAATGCAAGCTAAAGGAAAAGAGATTCCAGCTCAACATTAGGAGGTACTTGCAGACAGTAAGAGCGCTTTGACAGTGAAATATATGCCCACAGAGTTTGGTGGAGTCTCCTTCTTTGGAGGTCTTTAACAGAGGCTGCAATGTCATATCTCTGGTGTGCTTTAACTGTGTATTCCTGCATGGCAGATGGCCCCAACTCTATGATTCTATAATTCTAAAGTGGAATCATAGCGCTGTGACAATGTAGTATGAAAGGGCCCTCAGTCTTCATAGGAAGGGCAACAGATTTGAGTCCCTTACCCACAGAGGCCACATTTTCATAATTCTCCATCATTACATAATTGTACATCAGTCTCTGCTTCTTTGTCAACAATTTCCATTCCTCCTCTGTGAAATATACCGCCACATCCGCAAAGGTCACCTGCAATAGAAAATAGACTTCATCCAGAGAGTGACTAAGGAAAAGAGGAGGAAAGCACATGGTGCGTCTCAAATATTATTTCATCACTTCAGAATTTAGTCAAGGAAATAAACTTTAACTTCTGTTAGCAAGCAAAAAGCTACTGCCTTTGAAATCCAATTTGTCTTGAATCCTTTGTGAAGCTACAAGCCCCTTTTCTTTGGAAGAGAACACTGAATATCTCAGGAAGCCTCCATGCTTTTGCACCAGGAAAACATATAGATGATGTTAAGATAAAATATGCCAGAGCTGCCTCAATTTAAAATATTTATTTTCACCTTTGTAGTGATGTAAAGAATATTTGTCAAAATTCAAAAAACAGTAGAGATACCTATTTGAAAATTTTGAAAGCATTTTAAGGAGAGGAAATTCTCGATGAATGAGTAAAATTTTTGATTTTTAATCATTTCCAAATGAAGTGAAGGGACGGGACCTTTCAGCTGACAATTCGATGGCCAGGATTTGCATATTTTGCGTAAGAAAAGCTACTATTCATACTGGGTTTTACCAGATGCTATTGCCTTTGTTAGGGTGATGTTCCCCGCCCCATCTTTGCCCACAGTTTTGCTCTGAAAAACAAAAGAGAACAAAAGGAGAGAGCGTTTTGTGTGTAGGTGGTGGTAGATACTTTCAGACCTTCTCCCCTTTCTCGTCATACTCTCCCATTCAAATTCTCACAAAAGAGAAGAAGGGGGTGGGGTGAAATCCTAGGGATTCCCAAGGGTCATCTCGCCCAACCCCCTTCTTGAAAACATCACACTCTCTCGCTTATGGATATTCTGCACTCTCCTTGCCAATAATAATGCATGATGGGTTTGCCTTAGCATCACCATGAGAGAGGTGCAGAGAGAGAGTTGACCATGCCCTGCTTCTGAGGCTGAGAGAGTGTGACCCTCACAAAAGAGAAGAAGGGGAGGAGTGGGGTGCAATGGCAGAAATTCTGCCATGGATAAAACCTTCCATTCAAAGGGATTCACAACGGTCATCCAACCCCTCTTCTACCATGAATGAATACCTAGGAGTTGGAGTTGAAGCTGGGCCCACCACCAATTTAGATCCACAGAGGTTCTCCCATATCCCACAACATTTCACAATGGGAAGAGCAAGAGACATGTGGACTAGCAACACCAGAAGGTGGTCAAGATGACCAAAGTTGTTTATGAGGAAGATCACACAAGCGAGGAAGGACATAGCAGTTTGCTTTTGCCTCAGTCTCCTGGCAAGAGCAAGACCTTCTCCTCTCCTCCCTTTTGAGTTGATGGGGTGCAAACTCCTTGGCACTCATTTTGCAGGAACTGAAGTGAGCTGAGGAGAAGAAGGAAAGTGGGAGGAGTAGAGAGAAACTGGGACATTTTTTAAAAACTCTAAAAAAATGTTGGGTGACAGAGGATTAACCAGGACTGCCTCGGCCAAATTGGGAGAGCATGTTCTCCGTTTCTTTTCATGAGCTTGCCCAGCAGTGACACACATGGAACTAATAGGATGGCGACTCACCAAAGGGTTGTTGTACCTTCGCAGCCTCTTTCTGTTGCCACCCAACTCCCTCCGCCTGGCCTTTGTGTCAGCCATCAGGTGGGCTGGCAGGGTCCTGGTGGCCATTCACTTGGGTCACTTCCAGGAAAAGATGTCCCAAAGCTGTGTACAAGGGGCTGAGGTGAAGTCCCTGAGAAAGAGACCAGGTTTAGGCTTGGTCTGGTAAGAAACCCTGCAGCACTCAAAGACACAGAGAACAGCATCCTGCTGGTGACATACGCAGGTAATGTATGCCTCCTTTGGGTCGATGGAGAGATTGATATCCCCTTCCTCCCTCTGCACCAACCAAAGCCCCTCTGGACTTAGCATAGTTCAGGAGATGGGGAAGTGGAGAGGGCCCAAGCTATGTCCCCTTAGCTAGATCTGAAACCTTTAGAGATCCCCAGTGGCAAAGATGTCTTCATTTTGCTTCTTGCTACAGAAACACATCTGGATGTTTCTCTAATAACTTGCACCCAGCTATCTCACTAAGCATGGAATAGCCATGAGAGAGGGTTTCCACAACCCTAAGGGAGGACCTGGGTCAGTGAATGGCCAATTGTAGACTGATTCCACCTGGAGCAGCACTGGAGCACAGAGGGTTCTGCTGGGTCAGGCTGTCTGGCCTAGTGGTCCCTCATTCTCCCAGTAGCCCTCCATCCCCCAGGGAGGCCCCCGGTCAGGCAGGGCAGGGCAGGAAAGGAGCCCTCTCTTCTCAGGTTGCTGCTCCCCTTGCATGTCATCCAGCCCTCCTCCCAGGATCGAGGGGCACCAGAGGATTGAGCTGATGGGAAGGGAGAACTCAATTTCCACACCAGCCTTCTGCATATAGAGAAATCAGAATTGTCTCTGCCCATGTGGAGAGTGCCTATTTTCCACAGTGTTGCCTGCTGATCTCTTTCAGCTCCAGGAATAAAAACCTACCTTCAACACAAAGACCCTGACTTCTGCAGCCCCAGAAAGGCCTCTTCTGCAGCCCTTTATGGCCGGAGCTTCCCCCGGTCAGAGGCTGTCTCCTCAGCCATAAAGAAGGGTTGCTCTGAGAACGAAGGAGGAGGAGGTCCACAGGGCTGAGGGAGGGAAGGCAATGGGGAAAAGTTCAGTGCCAATGGCCATGGAGGGCAGAAGGTGATGCCGAGGAGGAAATTCCTCTGAGTCCCAGCCCTTATAGGAATGAGTGCCAGTAGTTAGTCCAGGGGGCTGAGGGGGTCTCCTTTCCCAAAGGGGGAGGCAAGGACCGGTGGGCCCCTCCCCAGCTAGGCCCCAAAGGGAGGGTCTCTTTCCCCACCTCTCCCTCCCAGCCCCCAAAGCCCAGCCTCCCCACTGGCCCTGAGTCCCCTGCCTCCCCTTCCTCAGACCCCCACAGGCGCCTGCCTTCCTTCCTTCCTTCCTTCCCAAATGGAGGGCCTGAGGCCGAAAGGACACCCTTCCTTTTGGCCCAAGGAGCCTGGCCTCTTTCTCGCTCTGGAGCCTCTCAGTTCAACTCAGGAGGCCTCACGGAAGGTTCTGGAACATTATTCCCCAAAGTCACAAGCAGGACCACAAAATGGCCGCTTCAGCGCTTGGCAGTTGGCAGTTTGAGGCCTTCAGGGAACCCAGACTCCCTGAGAAAGTCTTTATAAATAAGTCTTTATAAATAGAGCATAATAATAATAATAATAATAATAATAATAATAATAATAATAATACAAGCAAGAGCTGGTTCTCCCTTTGGCTGTCCCCCAAGGCTTCTGCGCATGCCCAGGAGCCCCCTTCTCCTCCTTCTCCTTCTCCTTCTTCCCCTGCAGAACCCTCTTCCTTCCTTTTGGCCCAAGGAGCCTGGCCTCCTCCTCACTCTAGAGTCTCTCAGTTAGGGTTGCCATAACCCGTCTGCAACCGGGATTATCCTGGTTTTGGCGGCCCTGGGCCCCTCCTGTCCCAGGTGCCGCCAAAAACCGGGACAACCCTGGTTGCAGCGGGGTTGCGGTGCTTGACCACGCTGCCCTCCTACTCCTCCACTGTGCGGAGGAGGAAGAAGGGCCACACGGCCTGGGGCAGAGGAGGCAAAGAGGGAAGCCCAGCGTCGCCCTCCCTACACGGCCCCGCACCACCCACCTCCTTCTTCTCTGCCTCCTCCACCCTGCCCCCAGGCCATGTGGCGCATGGAGGAGGGGGGAGGAGAAGAAGGAAGAGAAGGAGGCGGAGGAGGAGGAGGAGGTGGTGGTGAGTGGCCAGATGTCTCAAGGTTTTTTTAATTTTATTTTGCGTGTTTTAATTGCTAACAAGTCTCCCTTGCTTTGACAATGACAGTGTGATGATGATGATGATGATGATGATGATGATATGAGTCAGCTTGAGAGGCATGCAGGCACTGTTTCTGAAGCCGACGGAGTGTCACCTTCCAAAGTGTGTTTGGGTGCTTTTAATGCTAACATGTCTCCCTTGCTTGGACAGTGATAGTGTGGTGATGATGATGATGATGATGATGATGATATGAGTCAGCTTGAGAGGCATGCAGGCACTGTTTCAGAAGCCGAGAGAGTGTCACCTTCCAAAGTGCCTTTTCTGTGTGTTTTTGGTTCTGAGGCATGGTCAATGTAAATAGCTGTGACTTTTACAAACTCATGCACAGTGAAGAAAAACCAAAGTCCCTTGACCAAGTACACACTTCTCAGAAGTACACTTGGTGCAAGAACTGTGAAGCCACCTTGACATCATGTTCAATATGCATAGCCATGTTAAACCATGCTAAGTGTTAAACCCAAGGGGTTTGGTTATGGAATAAGACTCTGAAATATGCAAGTGGCCATGTTAAGTAAAGCCATGTTCAATGCCCAAATGTGCTGTTGTGTGTGTTTTGGAATGGAGGTTGGGGGTGTTTGGCAAGAAAGGGAAGTACATTTCTGCCATCTGTCTAGAAATAATGCCAAAATGTCCTCCATTCTGATCATGCCTAAGAAAACCATCAAATTTTTTCATGTGCCCTACATTTGTCCTGGTTTGGAGGTCCTGACTTATGACAACTCTACTCTCAGTTCAACTAAGGAAGCCTCAGGGAAGGTTCTGGAACATTATTCCCCATAGACCCCAGGAATAAGGTCCATTTAAGGTCCACCATTTTTCTTAATTGTCCTACATTTTGGGCTGAGTTTTGTCCTGCAGTTGTCCTACAGCTTGGTCTAGAATTTGTTCCACATTTTGTCCCAGGTTTTAGCGGACAATTATGGCAACCCTACTAGGGACACAAAATGGCCGCTTCAGTGCTTGGCAGTTGGCAGTTTGAGGCCTTCAGGGACCCATAATGGAGGATGAAAGGGCCCCAAAGTCGGAAGGGACCCCAAACAGGGTTTCCGAACCTTAACAAGACCTGAAAGTTTCCCTGATGCTTCCTTAATTCCAATCCACAGTGAAAGATATTTCCCCCAAGAGGCCTCCAGGAAGGGCCCATCGTCCACAGCCAGCTCAGTCTGGGATGCTCAGGGAGGCCAGTCCAGGTGCAGGGTGGCCCTCCGTCCGCCCTCCTTTCCTTCTGCATTCCTCCCCTTTCCCCCAGCAACAGCCCCTTTCCCAAGAAGGCTGCATCCGCACAGCAGGAATAAGGCACTTTGACACTGCTTTAACCCCTCACTGGTATGGAATCCTGGGACTTTCCCTTTGGGACACTTAGCCTTCTCTGCCAGAGAACTCTGCTGCCACAACAGACTACAAATCCCAGGATCCCTCAGGATGGAGCCAGGACAGTTAAAGCGGTTGCAAACTGGATTATTTCTTCAGTGCAGATGAATCGGTTTCAAAAGGATAGAAGTATCCAAGTAGAATTTTTACCCTCGTAAAAATGGTTTACTTTAAAAAATATAAACAGTATGTTTTTCTGTCCAATCCTTATTTTTGTTCTTGTTTGTTTCAGTCTAGTCTTGGTCATGTGATTTAGGTCTGGTCTATCAACTTTTTTCTTGCCTGAAAATCTCTTAATAAGAAAACTGGGGAGGCTTTTAAAACCTTCCAAAAGAGCTACTTTTGACTTTGTTTGGGGGGCAAGCCTCCTCTTAGTAGCCAAAGCCCAAGTTTGTGAAGAATAATGAGGCTTATATTAAAACTATCCTCCCCATTTTCTGACCCCTTTTAAAAGGCATGTTCCCCAGAAGGAGCAGAGCTGTATAAGAAAACCCTGTCAGAAAAGAGACACACTTCCTTCCTTTTGGCCCATGTAGCCTGGCCTCCTTCTCGCTCTGGAGCCTGAGGGAGAGAAAGAGGGGCTTCTTGGTTCAGTTGGGGCCTCAGAGAAGGTTCCAGAACATTATTCCCCACAGTCACAAGCAGCACAAAATGGCCGCCCAGAACACAAAATGGCAGCCTCCGCCTCAGCGCTTGGCAGTTGGCAGTTTGAGGCCTCCAGGGAACCCATAATGGAGGATGAAAGGGCCACAAAGTTGGAAGGGACCCCAAGGAGGATTTCTGAATCTTAACAACACCTGAATTTTTCCTGATGCTATAACGGTGATGATGAACCTTTTACACACCGAGTGCCCAAACTGCAACCGAGACCCCACTTATTTATTGCAAAGTGCCACGTCCCTCTGGCTTTCTAGTAAGAAACTCTGGCAAACTGTGCTAAGGCAGCAGCATGTGTGCCCACAGAGAGGGCTCTGAGTGCCACCTAGGTTCGCCATAGAGAGTCCCTGAGACATTCAGTGTTTGCAAGCAAAGGAGGGGTCCTTGGGAAATATAGTTCTTTCAGAATGAGAAGGGAGTGGACAGGAGATCTAGGCAGGGATGGGACCTTGGGAGATATTCATTGTTCTCTTCCTAAGGAAAGGGATTTTGGCTTCACAAAGGATTTGGGGCAAACTGGATCTGAAAGGCAGTAGTAGCCTTTTCTCTTGCCAATGGGATTTAAAGTTTATCTCTTGTATTTTATCTCTCAGCATCCACATGGGCAGAAAGAGGAGGGGGTGCTGCCCTGCAGCAAGGCCCCTCCAAGCCTTCTGAACTGAGAACTACAACTCCCACATCTTCACTAGACACACCGGCAATATCTTCCTTCCTACCTACCTTCCTATCTTCCTAACTTCCTACATTCCTATCTTCCTTCCTTCCTTCTGCACCATTTTCAACCCCTTCACCTGAGGGAGAAGAAGCCAGTGGAGCTTGGAAGGCTTGCAACATGTATAATGTGCCTCTTGTTTGGCCCAATGAAGGCATCCATCCCAGAGTCGAGAAGGAAAGCAACCCATGGATGACCCGAACCCATTGCAGGGAAATAATGGAGGGGATCACATTGAGCTGCATCACCCCACTCCTGCCCCCATCCAAAGCCAAAGGGGTAGATGCCAAAGCCGTGGATCCCCCCCAACAAACATTATTGTTTGTGAACAATAATGAGGTTTATATTAAAATTACCCTTCCATTTCTGACCCGTTTTAAAACGCATGTTCCCCAGATGGAGCAGAGCTGTATAAGTAAACCCTATCAGAAAACAGAGACACTTCCTTCCTTTTGGCCCAAGCAGCCTGGCTTTCTTCTCACTCTGAAGCCTCTCACTTCAGAGAAGGTTCTGGAACATTATTCCCACAATCACAAGCAGGAACACAAAATGGGCCCCCAGAACACAAAATGGCTTCCAGAAGACAAAAGGCCGCCTGTGCCTCAGCGCTTGGCAGTTGGCAGTTTGAGGCCTTCAGTGACCCATAATGGAGGATGAAAGGGCCCCAAAGTCAGAAGGGACCTCAAAGAGGATTTCCAAACCTTAACAGCACCTGAAAGTTTTCCTGATGCTTCTATTGAAAGTAGACACCAGACCCCTCTCCCTAATTACAATCCATAGTGAAAGATATTAATATTTTCTCCCCATCAAACCACTACCTTCAACTCCTAGGAAGTGCAGAATTAGAATAAAATGAGTAAATCAATATCTATGGGACTGAGAGAAGTAGATCGCCACGGTGCCAAGCCGCTTCCTCCTCCTCCCGGCTTGGGAGGAAGCCTCGGCCTGCTCCCAGGCCGGGAAAGTGAAGTTACTACTAAGGGTGATATAAGCCAACCCTCTTCGGCCGTGCAGGAATACAGATAATTCAAGACAGCGAGAAGGGAAAAGATTAACTGGGATAATTGGAGAGTTTGCAATGGAAAGAAGCTGAGGATGAAGGGGAAAAGGGAAAGAGAAACTGGTACATTATTAAAAGCAGCTGAGAAATTGGGAGATCAGAAGGTCTGAAGAAAAAACAAAGCAAAATGCATGAACACACAAATTACTATTTAACATAACCATTTTTTTATTATAAAATAACCATACAGTCAGTCCTTCTTATACACGGATTTTTTATACACGGATTTAAGCATACACTGTTTGAAAATGTTCCAAAAAAGTATAAATTTACCTTGATGTTTCATTTTTTATTAGGGACACCATTTTGCTATGTCATTATACTTAATGGGACGTGAGCATACATGGATTTTGTTATACACGGGAGATCTTGGAACCAAACACCAGCGTATAACAAGGGTCCACTGTACTAGAACTGTCTTTCGCCACCCTTTTTGGACTCTCTGCTGTTGGTTTTGCCTCTTTGGCCTGCTGCTGGGCTCATCAACAGGGAGCTGGTTCATCATCATCCTCCCATTCTCTGCTGCAGATGGCAAGCAGATGGAAGGAAGGAAGGAAGGAAGGAAGGAAGGAAGGAAGGAGAAAAGGAGATTTCCCCCTGAGACTGGAGCTGCCTCCTGGACAGAGAGAAGGATGGGAGCAGAAAAAGGGCCATGCCAGTCTCATGCACCAGCAGAGACCCATCATCATCCTCTGCCTCTGGCTCCCAGAGTCTAGTTCTGGATTATTGGGAGCCCTCCTCTTTCATGGTAAGAGAGGGAGGGAGAGGGGAAGGGGAAAAGGGGAAGAAGGGAAGGAAGGAGGGGAAAGGGAAGGAGGGAAGGAAGGAGGGGAAGGGGAAGAAGGGAAGGAAGGAGGTATGGGGGAAGGAGTGAAGGAAGGAGGGGAAGGGGGAAAGAGGGACGACAGAGGGAATGAAAGAAAGACAAAAACGGAAGGAGGGGATGAAAAGGAAGGAAGAGACGGAGGGAGAAAGGAAGGAACAAGGAAATAAAGAAAGAAGGAAGGAAACCAAGGAAGGGAGTAAAGAAGGAGAAAAGAAAGGAGACAGGGAGGGAATAAAAAGGAGGAAAGGAAGGAGGGAGGGAGGAAGGAAGGAAGGAAGGAAGGAAGGAAGGAAGGGGCTAGAACTTTTTTTGGATGGTATGGATATCTATTTTATACTAAATTAAATTCTACAAGGCAATTAAGAGTACTGTATTGGTTGAATATTAAACCTAAATGTTGTCCATTCCTTCCGAACTGGGCATCCATAAAGGAAGCGTTTTGTAACTGGGTCCAGCTAAGCCAAGACAAATGGTTAAGGTATGAATATCTGATTGATCAAAAAGGCAAAAGACATACAAATAAAGTCACAAAGCAATTGATATCAGAAGGTCTTAGCTGTACCTGGTTTACTTATAGACAGATTAGGGAAAGGTTTCTAATGGATGTTAAGACTTTAGCAATTGGTGAAGCGGATATGGAATAGGAAAAATAATTGTTCAATAAGAAGATAATCATAGAATCAACATTTTTTATAAAATATGGGAAACTATTATTTTATAAGATTTCAGCTGGCAGAATGGTTTACACTCAGAAATGGAAAACGAAGACAATACCTAATGTAAAGGACTGGTTGATAAAATTGTATGATGTTATAGAATGATGTTGTGGCAGAAGAGTAGGGTATAAATACTCTAAATAAAATAAAACAAATACATCTCCGCAGAGAGACCAGGATGGTCAGGGAGGGCACCGTTTGGGTAGACCTTGGGCAAGTCACACTCTCTCAGCCTCAGAGGATAACAAATGGCCAAAGAGAACCCCCCTCAAATCCAAACCAAAAAACAAACACTGCTTTAGAAAACCTTGCCAAGATAAACCCAGGGCTAGCTTAAGTCCCCAAACTGTGTCCTCTGAGAGCTTTTGGACTTCAACTCCCAGAATCCCAGGCCATTGGCCAACGTGGCTGAGGCTTCTGGGAGCTGGAGTCCAAAATCTCTCTTAAAGGACACAATTTGGGGACCACTGCTGAACTCCCCAAACTGCGCTCTTGAAGAGATTTTGGACTTCATCTCCCAGAATCCCACACTATTGGCCAACGTGGCCGAGGCTTCTGGGAGATGAAGTCCAAAACATCTCCTATTATCAGGGTCTCCTTAATAGATTTGGAGGCGTACAGTAGTTACAAAATGGCTGTGGGCTGAGGAGGAGGAGGAGGAGGAGGGGGTGGCTGGCGATGCCCGAGCGCCTCAGATGGGGAGCCCCTTCGCTGGGAAGCCGAGCCCGCCCCATTCCGTCCCTGCGACGCTCCTCAGGCCGCCTCCTCCTCCTCCTCCTCCTCCTCAGAGGACGGAGGAAGGGACTGCTGCTGCTGCTGCTACTGCTACAGTGGCGGGAAGGCCCCCCATGGCTGCCTCGCTGCGCTGCTCCGTCAGGCTGGCTCTGCTCAGCGAAGAAGAGCTCCTCCAGGGGCGCCTCACGCTGCCTTTCTCCGGCCCAGACTTCAAGGGGCTCCAGATGGAGGTCCAGGCGCCACAAGGAGGAGGAGGAGGAGGAGAAGCAGCAGAGATGGCTGTCACTGATGGTGAGGCCACTGGGGAGGCATTCCTGGGGGGGGGGATAATAAATAGCAATAATAATAATAATAATGCATTCACATTGGAGGAATAGCCTGGTTTGGCTCTGTTTCAGCCTTGACTTATGGCAGCCCTAAGGCAAACTATCATGGGATTTTCTTGGCAGAGGGGGTTTCCTATTGCCTTCCCTGAGGCTGAGAGAGTGTGACTTGCCCACAGTCACTCAGTGGGTTTCATGGACAAGCAGAGATCAAACCCTGGTCCACAGAGTCATAGTCCAACGCTCAAACCTCTGGCCATGCTGGCTTCCCTAAAACGCAGGTTTGTTGTTATGTGCCTTCATTCAAGTTATTTAGACATGTGGCAACCCTAAGGGCATCCGCCTATCATAGTCTTGTTTCCCCTCCTCCTTCTTTCTCAATCTAACCCGATATATCCACCAACATTTGTTGTTGCTGTATTCCTTTAAGTCATTAATGACTTATGGGTCTTCTTGGTAAGTTTGTTCACAGGGGGTTTGCCATTGCCATCCTCTGCGGCTGAGAGAGTGTGACTTGCCCAAGGTCACTCAGAGGGTTTCCATGGCCGATCCGAGATTAGATCCCTGGTCTCCCAGTGTCCTAGTCCTAGTCCAGGGCTGAAACCACTGAGCCACTCTGGCTCCCAGGTACCTTAACATAAATATCCCTCACACATACATGCTCACACACTTTCCATGGTATCGACTTTGTACATCTAAAGCTTTTCAACAGAAGTACAAATGCTCCACCATCTTTGAAAAAGGTGGTCGGATGATGATGTTTCTGTTCTATTATTTTGCTGCATACAAGAGACGGGAAGTCTCTCTCTGTGAGCACAGAGCATTTGCTTGTGCCCCATTAGATCCACATGTGCCCCAAGTCAGAATTTCTAAAGTGAGAAGGCAAGTATAAAACCTGTATCATGCGCATGAGAAGATGAAGGAGAGTAAATGGCATAAAACTCTCCAGAAAGCTTTTCCATGTCATCCCAAATTGATGTTTTGCTTGTCTAAATAGCCCGGAGGCACCAGATCCTGTCTGATCTTGGAAACTAAGCAGGGTCAGCTCTTGTTAGTGCTTGGATGAGAGACCAGGTGCTGTCAGCTATATTTAAAAGGAAATGGCTGACCAAAACATCCCTGGGTATTTCGTGCCTAAGAAAACCCTATGAAATTCATGGGGTTGCCATAAATTGACAGGAGACTTGAAGGCACACATATTTTACCACTGAATATTGAAATGCACTCTCAATATGTTCAAAGATATATATACACACAGATTCTCTAACTGTCTTTCTTTGGTTCATACTTGTAATTTCGTAGCAGACTGCCTCTGCAGAAGCTTCCATAATTAGAGGAGTTTCTCCTGATGCTACTCTGAATATAATGATTGTTTCCATATGTTGCTGACCCTACCTCTCCGGATAGCTATTCAGATGGTGAAAGTAATTCAGGTTGAATCTGGATTACATTTTGTTGTCCACGTGCATTTTGAATGCCACTGATTAAGTTTTTTAGGGGGCTGTCAAAAAAACCCACTCAACCCGGGATAATCGATGGCAGGTCCCCCCCCCCCCCGAGTTTTTCTAAAAGATTCGAATTCTCAGCTATATGAATAACTGATGTAAATAGACCGGATAAATCGGGATAAAACTCTGCATGCCTTGAACGTGCTTCAAATACATTTGCATCATTGACTCTATTCGAGTGCTGACATGTGTGAGCAACTGAACTTGCAGAGATGTGTATAGATGCGGTTCCATAGTGTGAATAACAAATCCAGAATGCATGAATGGGATTATTCACATAGGGGCGAAACAGACTGTCCCTTTGAGCGCCGAATTGGGACTGTGGCAACCATATGCTGCACCCCCGATCTGGTGTTTTTCTGGGCCAAAAAGAAGTGGCAAAATGGCACTTTTTTTTGGCCCGGAAAAAGGGTGCCCTTGCCACTGCAGTGGCACTTTTTTGCACTCCTTTTGGCATGCAGCGTGTGAACACCACGTCAGAAGAGCTGCCCGCTGTGTGGTCAGGTGGGCAGTGTGATGCTGGCTTGGGGGTGGCTTTGGGGCGTGTGTCATCCAAACCCCATGCCCCCATGCCATCCCCAAACCTGTACTTATTGCTGGTATGTACAGCCCCATAATTGTTCTAAAAACCAACAACATGTAGACTGTTTTCAGTGAACTCAGGCAGCACAGTTTAGGAAGAGGCAAATATGTGTTGAAGGACAGAACAATGTATTCCACTTGGTATGCCTGACATCATTTAAGCTGTCCTGCTGCATCCGAGGTGTGATGGGTGACTCTTTCCTCATTCACCAATGTTCTCCTGTGTTGCTTGCCTTGCGTAGCAAAATGTCTTACTGCCATTTTGTTCTTGATGTCTTAGCTCACAGACTCTCAGTCTATCTATATGAGCTGAAAGAAAATAAAAAATAGAGTGTGAGGTTTGGCATCCACTGTTTGTTACTGCTGTGCGTGTTCCTGCTTGCAAATCTCTAGCATGTAAACTGATCTCGGCATTCAAACACCTTAGCCTGGGCTGCTCTAACTGAACAGTAATTCCCACTTGGGCTTTGATATTTAGAGTACTGTTTCAGAAAAAGTCAGTTGCAAGACAAAGATTTGGACCTAATTGTTCTTGTGTTAGCATGATATCTAGCTATGGTCTTACACTTACTGTATATACTTATGTATGTCAAAAAACAGATCCAGAAAACCTGGGTTGACTTATCCACGGATGAATGTAAAAACTACACTTTAATTCTTAGCAAAAAAGGAAGCATTCCCCTTTCTCTGAGTAGGATGGCAAAAGGTGAGAGCTTAGTCCATTGTGGGAACACCAAAAAGAAGCACTGACACTCTCTACTTTCTCTGACATGGCACCACTTCTGATCTTTTTTAATGCCAGGGTGGCAGCTCTTTGGTGCTTTCCCTCAAAGGAGCGGCAAGAGGAAACAGGCTTTTAAGGATTTGAGTAAAACATTTATGTATGTTTGTCAATTTTTCTAGGTTAAAATAAGGCAAAATTATCACATTAAAGTTAAAAGGCTATAATCACTGCTAATGTGGTTGCCATTTGCTTTGCTTTGCCTTTTCATTCTTTTTGACATGTGCATTTTCTTAGCCTTGCTTGCACCTGTTCACCTCCCCCACACATCACAGAGCCACATTTACCACAATTACCTCGTCATCCAACCAGCCTTTAGGGTGAGCACAAACACTTATGTCTCCTGGAATTTTCTAAGTTCTTCATCCTTTGCATCCTTTGTAATGTGTTCCTAAGTTTTCCCCTCGACTTATCCAAAGAATGAAAAGGCAAAGCAAAGCAAATTTCAAAATGCATAATTTTGGCCTCATAATCTACTCTTGACTTATACATGAATTGTACTTATAGTCAAGTATACACTGTAATTGTATTCTAATAACTGTACAAACTGAATAGCCACAACTGAAGATGGAAAAAACACAGTTCTGCACTTTTTGATGACAGTATCCATTTCAGCCCAATGCAGAGAGACGGGGAAGATGGAAAGCTTACACTATGAAAGCTAAACTGGATTTGTGGTCTTGACATTGTGCTCTTATGGATGCCTTGCCATATTGACTTAGGCTCAGAACACAGGCCAAATGAAGCAGATAGTCCTAGCTTCTTCCAGCCTAGCAGTTTGAAAACATATAAATGCAAGTAGATAAATAGGTACCACTTCGGTGAGAAGGTAACTGTGTTCAGTTCAGTCATGCTGGCCATATGACTACCAGAGTCATCTTTGACAATGCTAGCTCTCAGCTTAGTAATGGAGATAAGCACCGCCCCCTGCAGTTGGACACAACTACACAATCTTGTCAGAAGAGAAACCTTTACTTTTTTAAATAAATGCTATAGAGCCTGCTCATTCTCCTATATAAATGTCATGTAATTCCAAGACCGAAGGATGCTTAAGTGGAGCGTTGATGTCAACTCAGCGTGTCTGGGTTTCCCCACCATAACAAGTTGGACACCTAGGTGATAACAGATAATAATCGCACCCCAGACAAAATCCAATTTAGCTTACAAATGACAAGGACCCACAATTCCTCAGTTCAAAGAGATAGGGACAGGGTAGCATGCCAATTTCAGGGGCTTAAGTAGTTAGAGGGCCACAGGAATTCATCACCAGCTTTAGCTCCCAAGTTGTGGCTACATATGTTTGGCTGTGTCCTTCTTAGCAGATCAAGAAGTGAATTGAGTGGCTTTAATTCTTATCAGAATCAACTTCTCAGTATCCTTGTCTTCTTTATGCCAGATTCTTGGAAGAAAGAATGCATGGCCTGTTTGTAACTCTGTTCACTGTGTGCTTCCTTTCTTCTCCTAGAAAGAGCTCTGCCATGCAGTGTGGTGAGATGACCTCCTGCAAGTGGCAGCTGCTAGAAGTGAAGTGTATTTCAAAGTGGGAATTGGTATCAGAAGAATGTAACAGGCTTTGGCTGTAGTGGAGAGTGAGCACTACTGGAGCACTTTCTCAAGCAGCAAAGTGTCATGAGCTGGCACCTTCTTTCTCCCCCATCTGGTTCCTACTTAGACAGAAAGTCTGCTGCCTTGAAAATTGGTTAAACATCCAAACTACCTTCCTTGCCAGCAGTAAAAGTACTACCACAATCATTCTTAAAATATTGCAAAAATGGCAGCAGATGTTCAGAAACATATAAGGGAATAGAGAAACATTAGAAGTTTAAAAGAGACATCTGGGACACCTGAGTTAAAGCAGAATGTAGAAGTTTCAATCAAATGGGAGGGAAAAAACCTTTAAACTATAGAATTTCAGCATGTGTTTCATTATCAAACTACGTTTTAGTTTGAACAAGAAAGTTAAGCTTTGAATGGCACCTGAACAAAACAGTGTATCCTTTTCTTAAAAACACCTTTATATGTAGGCAAATGATAATGAAAGCTGGCTTTGAATTAAAAAAGACATCTGAGTTTTCTTTTATCAAAGATCCTGATTTACCGTATATGAAACATATTTAAAATTGTAAAGGTGTTTTCAGGGCCTTTTTAGTGTACAGAAGAATGAATCTCATAAATATTGGATAATTTGGGAGAAATGATAAAGGTAGAAGTTATGCAGAGTAATGAGTAGGGAAAGGACTCTTCTGGTGTTTTATTAATGGGGCAACCAGTGGTGTCACTAGGGAAGTGCAGACTGCAGTAGGAGACATCCTAAAGGGGAGTGACACCACTGTTCCTCAAACATCTGTGTTTGGGCAGAAACAGGCAGTGGCATTCTCCTGCTTCCCTTTAAAATGCTTTAAGATATGGTGGAGTGGGGTTATGCTCAGTGGGAGGAGAAAGGAGAGGCCTCAGGATTTTTTTAAAATTAAAATTTCTAATTTCAAAATTTCAAATGTTTATTTTTTAAAAAAATATATTTTTAAAAAATTATTCCTTTAAAATGGGAGAAAACATCACATTTTAACCAAATCTTCACTATGTATATGTAAATATATTTAGGTTGAGCATATGATATTGTAATTTGAAGGTATAATTTTAATTTCGCTAGTTGTTTACATCACAACTATTACCATTACATTCAGGAGTATATGGGAATTACAATTTATGAGTAATATTAGTGCAAAAAAGCACTACTAAGGGTTCTGTATGGTGTGAAATGGAAGGAAGTCAATGGGGCGGGTTGACACCATGCGTTACTGCGCCGGGTGACACCAATCCTAGGGATGCCACTGGGGGCAATTAAGGAACATAGAATATTTACTTATAGTTTCTTCAACTTATAAAGCACTTTCCTTTATAAAATTAGTTCAAAAGTGACTCTGCAGAATTATTAAAATGTACCGAAAACACTGTAAAAGAGCTATTCTAATTAGGCAAGAAAAATAATATTTAAAATTAGTTTTTAAAAATTATATACAATGCAATATAGTATTGGAATCACAAGTAATTGCTGAGCCAAGATATGATACAATATTTGTTTAAATTTAGAATTATCCACAAATAATTTTGAAATTTCTTAGCTATCTAGAGATTTGGGCTGTATTGTATCCTTAGTGACTATATCTTTATACCATGCTTATCACTTTCCTTTTTATATTGAATTCTAATGTGTTTTTTGTCGATGCGTCTATTATTGTTATGACTTAATGGAAATGAATGAATTTATATCTACCCCTCTGACATTTAACTCCAATGAAATGAAAAAAGAAATATTGTCCCTAGATTCAAATAGAAATCAGTTGCAGATTCTGTTCACATTTGGTAGTCACATTTAATGAAATGGCTGCTATCATTGAAATGCTGCATAATAGTATATTGAAAGCTGTTCAGAGAAAGTTCAGAAAGGTTTAGTCTTGTACGGAAGCTTAATTGTTTCTAGAAAGCTGGTGTTCGTTTATTCACTTTACAAAATGGAGATACCATTTAGAGAGGAGTTTTAAAGATTGTTCATATATTTATATATAAATACTTTGTTAATCCTCACTAGAATACACTGAGCTGATTGCTGAATGGTAAATCAAAATTTAGGTACGGTAGATCCCATTGATTTACTAGATCTGCTTTTGTTGAAAACTAGCAATTGGGTTTGGATGGACAGACAGAAAATATTATCTGTTTTATTTGTATCTGCATTATTTTAATTGTATATAAATCGCACCAGCCTGTACTGTTTGTTTTTGTTTCTGGCTTTATAAAACATAATGATAAAATAAAATTTGTGTAGCAATTGTATTGTACAAAACCGACCTCAAGGCTACAGAAGAATCTACTTTTTGTAGGTGTTTTTCTGGAACCAGTTACAGGTACTCAGTAAGTCTTGTTTCATTTATCCATGTTCTTCCATTGTGGAGTACAGGAGCTCTCAGAAAAACACTGACATGTACCAAGAAACCCAAAGTTATAATAGCTAATCCTCGTAAGGAACAGGATCAGAAGCAAAGTACTAATTCATACAACTAGTTCAGAAAAGGGCTTGGGTGCATTGAAAAGCAGCACACACTTAATCTTCAGACATACTTGTAGCTAACCATTTTTAACTCCGTGTTCCCAGAGGAGCTTTGTAATGCAGTTTGAGGTGTCTCTCCTATTTAAAAAGAAGAAAAGAGTAGTTGTTTTTTAAAATATATTCCCCTGGGCAGCACAGTACACTGCAGTACATGGCTGTATATGTCAGTGGAAAAGTAAGGCCAAAGCAGGCATGTGTGTGTTTTGGGAATTTGTGGAATGGGTTAGTGAAATACTGTACCTACAATCAAAGAAGGAAGGTGTTCAATTTCAGCATTTGTTAGGATAAAAGATTTAAAACTTCAGTCTTGCAGTTTCAGGAAGACAAAGTAAATCTGTGTGGGAAGGACAAAAAGATTATAACGAGGAAAAGTAAAATAAGCCAATATATAACAAAACCCAATACTATCCCTTTGGATAACGTAACAGAAAAAGATTACAGATTGAAAGTGGAATTATTTTTTCCTACATTTCTCAAAGGCTTACTATAGGACAGTGATGGAGAACCTTTTAGAGACCAAGTGCCCAAACTGCAACCCAAAACCTACTTTTTGTCATTTCTAGTGACAAACCCTAGTGAACTCTGTGTTGGGACAGTGGTGTGTGTGCCCACAGAGAGGGCTCTGAGTGCCACCTCTGGCACGCGTGCCATAGGTTCGCCACCACTGCTATAGGAGAATTAGATCTGACCTCTACCCTTGATAACCTGCTAATACAGCATTCTTCCATGAGTTCCACATAATCAAATACAGATCAATGACTATATCTTGCAAAACACAGCAATGTGCTGTTTACATGATGATGGTGCATGAGCATCCATTTATTCTGGTGCAGATGGCTATGATCAGGACACAATAATACAAAATGCTTTGCTAGCTCTTCCCAATTTTGTACTTGCAGTACCCCCATGGAATTGTTATTTCCATTTACAAAGCCATAGACTGAGCTGTTGGCTGAGATGGGGATAGAATTAAATTCTGCTGGGCAAATGCCCAGGACACTTGCCACTGAACTACGTTGGCTCAGAAATATAGAAAAAGAATGCACAACTGAGACACAGTCTGTCTTCTGTTTGCTCAGCACTCAGTACAGTATGCAGTTTGCAGATGTTGGGAGGAATGGTTTTATCTTGAAGTGTTTTAGAAAAGCTATTTAATGACAGCGTTACCATGACTGGCAAGGGGGAACAGCTGTTTTTATGTGCTTGTAAGTACTGAAACCAAGAGGCTCTTGATGACAGCTTGTCTCATGGAGATAAATATTGATCACAGTGCAAGATCAATTCTGTTTGTCTTAATTCATCACTTCTGCAAGATATTTTAACATCACACAAATGAGATTTTTATTTTAAATGCTCATGTTGTGTCAATGAGACACGGATTCATTTTATGATAAAGTTTTGAGGACAATAGAAGACATCTAGGGGGAAATAATGAGATTAAAATGTCCTTCAGTGATGTTCCTTTGCTTTCATTGTATATATGTATGCCAAAGGGCTCTGGTCTAGAGAGGCCCTCCATGTGTGATTGTATTGTGCACATTTTGCATGTGGAGAGCTCATGAAGCATTTGTATTTCTTTTTTTTAAAACCACATGCCTGTGTGGCATAGAAAGCTTCTTCTCACAAACCTCCAACTGGTCTTGATTTAGCATAGACAAACCTAACTAATCCTCTGCCATCCCACGTTTTCAGCTGCTTTTAAAATGTCCCAGTTCCTCTCTCCTCCTCCAACTCTCTCCCTTAGTCCCCTGTCAGTTGCTGCAAACTGAGTTTAAAGTACAAAAGCAGTTTATACACAGCACAGCAGGAGGGAGAGGAGAAGAGGGACAGAATCTTGCCCTTCCCAGAGCACTCCTACAAAAGCAAATGGCTGCACTTTGCAGCTTCTCTTAGCTCATGTGGTCTGCCTCATTGGTAAATTTTGTCATCTTGACCTCACTCTGATGTTGCTTGGCCACTTGTTTCCTGCCTTTCATCTGTGAAATGTTGGAAGGTATATTCTCTCGCTTCCTATTTTCCCTCCCTATGCAGTTTTTATAAATAAATGAAGATGGAAATAAATACAAGCATTCTGGAATGTCTGTAAAGCTGTAGTTGCTGTTGAGAAAGACAACACAAGTCAACTTATACTGTTAAGATCCATGGCCATAGAAAGTAATATACTGTATAGGAGGAATTCCAGTCTTGCATTTTCTATTAGTGGTCAATATGTAAAGGAGAGGCAAAGTCAAGCTAAAAAATAACAGTTCCTACAAAAATCCATTTGCCTCAGTTAAGGAAGTAGATGTGTACCTGGGCATTACTTCTTTAACAGAAAATTGGGTATAGAAACAGAAATAACATGGGAAGGAATGGGGTAGATTCTGCGACTCCACAAAAAGAAGAACAATTCAATGTGTTTCAGTAAACTTTTTTATTCAAAGCTATTTGCAGATATGGAATGAACAACCAGTTCAGATAATCATCACATAAGTAAAAATAAACATTTTGAACCTTCTCAAAACAACTTGAGGGCTTCTTCAGAAATGCATCCAGAGATGATTATATCTTTCACCAGGCTCCACCTTCCTGATTTTTCATTTTGGTAGAAAAACTCATAGAAAGGTGCTTCTTTAACTTGTGGATTGCTGATAAGGCAGGCATATCACTTCACTCTTTTTCTTTGTTTTGCGGTTTGCATGTGTTTAGTAAGGGATTCTGACCAGCTGCTGTTCACCTTGCCTGTTGTAGGCATGCATAGAATCAGCTAGAGTAGAATCCTGCTCTTTCCCAGGGCAAGGTTTCTTTTGCTTATTGTGTTGTTCACTGCAGACATTCTGCTGCAACCCAGCACTGAAAGTCTACGTTTCTCTAGCCATCATTCACCAACCTCCCAACACCAATACTGCTGAAAAAAATTCAAGCTAGGCAGAGGACAAGGAGTGATGAGAGATGGGTACCGTTTTAAAAAATGTAAAAAGAAGTTTCACTGTCAGAGGCTTTGTTACCTGAATTAAAGCTGTACTCCACACATAGGAAACATAGAAACTATTATTTTGACTACAGAAAGCATAGGTGCTCAGCATCCATTAGTAACATAAAAAGTAGTACTGTACCTTCCTATGCTGAAGACTTCGTTGTAAGCAAACATAATGGATGAAAATCCTTTCTGGCCCAACACCCTTCACTTAAGTGTACCCTGCCAACTCTTCATAAAATTTGCACTCCTTCAGTCCAGTGACTGACAGTATTTGCCTCTGGGTACAGGTATGCATCTCTGCACCAAAATTACATTACTCTTGGCTCACATTGCAGCAACCTTGTGAAACTATACCAGGGGTACTGGAGGCATATGAATTCAAAACCCTGCTAAAATGCGATTGGTTTGAAGACACAGAATAGCAGAGGGAAAAGGTGTTACTGGTATGTGTGAATGGGAGATGATGCAGGTTCAGAGGACTGCCTAGTCTCTTTTGACTCTTCTCCTTACCCTCCACTGCCTAAGTAGAGCTTGGCAAAATTACGTTTGGGGACTGCAGCTCTCTGAATTGTTCAACCAGCATGTGGTTCTGGGAGTTGTAGCCCAAAATAACCTTTACTGCTCTTGCAGCTATAATCACAGACATACAGATAGAATCCTGATCATTCCTTCCCTCATGCTTTGGATGTGAAATCTGTCCCAAATGACAATAGGGATTTCTCTCCTCAAACAGCATGAGATGTATTTTGCATTGTCAGGATCAGTGGTTCCCAAACTTTGGCCCTCCATTTGTTTTGGCCTTCAGATGCCAGAAGCCCTAGCCATCTTGGCAAACAGGAATTATGGAAGCTGAAGTCGAAAGGTTGGCAACCACTGGTCTAGACCCCAGATATTCATGTTGGGAGGCAATTAATCAGGCCCATCATTAGAGCTCAACAGCATTTGGCAACTGTTACCAATGGCTGAAGCCCTGCCGCAAAAGTGAGGATCTTTTCACCCCATTGATAGTCCACACTGACACTTGGGAAGCTTATTGGAAGGTATATACCCACAGTGAGCCATCTCCACTTTCACCTTAATACCCTCTCCTTCACCCACAGACAACTACAGCAGCCCCTTTCACTTTTCCATAGTACCTTAGCTGTGGAGGAAAAGACCCATTTCCAGATTGGTTGCATGACTCTTTGGCTGGAAAAAGGACAGGCAATTTGGTCATGGCGGCAGAGACCCAAACATTAGCTTTAGCCACCCATGTGGCTAAAAGCACAGTAAATACTTTTCAGTACTAAATTTCAAGCACCACTGGTTTGTCTAGCATGTTAATTCCCCTTTGATTGTTTTTGTTCCTGACACAAAGTAAAAAATGGCCATCAACAGTAGCAGCATTTGCCAGCTAAACAGGCTTTCTGGTGTTGTTGAAGCTGTGCCTGCCCGCTCCAAATTTGGGGGAGATGTGGTACGTCTGTCATGAAGGAACTTATCCAAGTGACAGCAGGGGCCTCATTAACCCTGACTTCATCCCTGAAATTAATAATTAATAAGTGATGGTTCATGGCTTTATTTGTCTGATCCATTGCCATCCCTTGTGCCCTGGGAGCCCTGGTGGAGCAGTGGTTAAATCCCAGTACTGCAGCCACAAGGTTGTGAGTTTCTTCTCTGGCAGGGCTCCAAGGTCCACTCAGCCTTCCATCCTTCATAGGTCAGTAAAATGAGTACCCAGCTTGTTGGGGACAATTAATTGGTTTACACATTGTAAATCACTTAGGGAGTGCTAGTTCACTGATAAGTGGTATGGAAATGTACTTGCTATTATATCATAATTGCCTGAAGAAAGTGATTCATTTGATTTATACAGTTGGCTTTCTAAACTTTCTAAAACTTAAGCATCAGCAAGCCTTCTTAGAACCTCTTGAACAAATGCCACAGAAGCCTTACTTAGTGCAGGGAAATCTGGGACATGTATTGGGTTGCATATTCATTTCACATACTGTATGGAGATGGTCAGTTCTATTCTCACTGTTCTCTTGGGTGAAATGAGAGTACACCTTTAAATTCACTCAACATTTCTGTATAATGATACACTTCGATGGAAGCTGTTTGTAGGAAAGCTTTTCTGTGAACCACCACTGTTCTCCTTCAACAGACATGCAATGTTCTGATATCATAACAAGGCTGTGAACTATGAAAACACTGATGTTATAGAGAGAGGGCAGATTGTTGGTGCATGCTGTTCAATCACTCCTTGCAGCAGGAGAGTCTGAACAAACCACAGATCTTAAGACCATGGTTAGGTTACTGTGGTAGCAGAGCCCAGCAGCAGCTGGCACTCTAAGCTATTTCTCTCCCAACACACCAAAGAAAGAACCCAGAGTTTGTTCTGCAGCTTATTTCTCTGGCTTGTGGTATATGATGTGAGGACAAGTCAGCATACTTTGGTTTCTCTTCAGATCATATAAATCATTTGCCTTTTACTAAGGACAAGTCAGAATGCCAGCTTCTGTTAGAACATAGCCTTCTGGCTGTAAATGGGATTAATCATCCTTGATAAGACTAGCTTCACATAGTTCCTGCAATTATCTCAATGTTTAAAATATGACCACAGTTTAGACCAGTGGTTCTCAACCTTCCTAATGCTGCAACCTTTTAATACAGTTCCTCATGTTGTGATGACCCCCAACCATAACATTATTTTTGTTGTTAATTCCGATATATGTTTTCCGATGGTCTTAGGCGACCCCTGTGAAAGGGTCATTCGACCCATAAGGGGGTTGCGACCCACAAGTTGAGAACCGCTGGTTTAGACTAAGGCTGCTGCTACATTAATGCAGTTTGACACCTCTTTAACTGTTATGGCCCCACCCTATGCAATCCTGGGATTTGCAGTTTGTTGCGCATCCAGCTCGCTAACAGAGAAGGCTAAATATCTCATAAACCTACAAATTCCAGGATTCCATAGCATTGAGCCATGGCAGTTAAAGCAGAGTCAAACTCCATTAGTTCTGTAGTAGACATGCAGCCTAAGTTCCTGTACAAAAGCTTCCGTATTGTAGTGTCAGAAGAATATACGTTATATACTGGTAGTTCAGTCTGTAACCATCTTTAAAAATTAAGATAACCACTGCAACTGACACTGTATAGAATCCCATCTCATTTTAACAAAAAATCAATAATGATATATTTTTGATAATCTTCTTCAAATGATGGTTTAAAATATTCAGCAGGGTTGTCCCGCTAGCCTAAATGCACTGTTCTCCAGAGCATGAGACAGAAAAGAAATATGACACTAATGACACAGCATCCTAGTTGTAAAAAATTCCATTTTAATCGTCTGGAAAGGCAATAAAATTACTTAGACCCAGACCCCCTTCCCTATTTTCTGATCTTCAGAACTATTTCATAATGCCAGGGAAGCATGTGCTATAGAATGAACAAACTGCCTTGTAACGCTTTTCACAGTCTCCTTCAGAAATTCTGACAGTCTTGCTAAAATCAAATAAACAGGCTTTCTGGAATGTGTGTGTGTGTGTGTTTTGTAATTATGTGAAATGTATTTATATTATAATCTGCAAAGCCATTCCTCCGTGTTTAGGAAGTACCTCAAGGCTCATTTGTATGTTTTGTTGATGAAAATGCACCAAACTATTGGAACTTGAGAATACTATCTTGTGCACTGGTATTAGAGTTGTGCACATATGGAGGCAGTCTTAATGTTTGCAGGCTGACCTATAGTTACAATGGTTTATGCAGGTGTTGTGCTTACAACACACTGCTGGACTTATCCTTAACCCAGCATGGTCCCATTAAAGTCAGTGGGGTGAGTTCAGTATAACTGGACTGTAACTTTGCTGTGCTTTTAAAAACTCTTTTGGAAGAATGTAGGGCCAGATACCACCAAGGAAACTGAAAGAATAGTGTTCTTGCTATTACATGCTGTAACAGCAAGTAGGAATTTGTGTTTGCAAATGAACATATTGAATGAATTAAGACTAGATGAACTCTTTTTCATCAAGTATTTTTGAGGCACATGGACTATTTTAAATTTTTACATCATAGAAATAATTACTGATAAATATAAAGTCTAATGTGCTCTGCATACTCGTACTTAGGAACGTATTTTGACAACAACAACAGAACAATGAGACAGATTTACTCCACTTTTAATGTGTTTTCTGACACATCAGGCCTTTCTGTTTTATTACGTATGACAGAGGTAGATGTACCACCTTAACAAATTGTAACAGCCCTAACTCACTGAAGCATATGTTCAGCTTCTCCATTAATTAGAGAATCTAGAAAGTTAGGTGAAATCAGTACAAAAAATCAAATTAACAAAATAACAAGTCAGTAAATTAATTCCAATCTCTGGTAAGGCCCTACATCCCCCACCCCACGCAAGTCTAATTTCAGTCACAGGAGAAATATGAATGCAACATACATACGAAAATCTAGATGAGACAATTTGGTCAATACTATTCTAGAAATATTTTTTTCTGCAGCCTTTGCAGTTGTTATGTACATACCATCTGTTTGTTTTCTTTCATAGTCACTCCAGACCACATTGCTATTAAGCCACGTTTTAGCTTTTATTTTCCTCTATGACATGACTTCATAATATTCTTTTATAGAGAGAGACAATAATGTCTTTTAAAATTTTTGATGAAAGGTTTGCTCCTGTTATTGATTTCCCCCCCTATTTTTGAAGAGATTATACATGAGAATTAAATTTTGTATATAGTTTCAAAAATAGGGCTGTCAGAATCAGGCTAATCCAGCCATAGCAAATTTGTGTGTGTTTGGCATCTCAGACATACACCATAGATGAAGAGTGAGGAAAATGTGGCCCATGACATCCAGTCTTCAGGGCCCCAATTTGTGGTCTGTGAAGTCCCCAGAGTCCAAGACAACCTGCCGAAATAGTTTTAAAAATTTGAGTGCTTTCCCCCCTACCTCTCCCATGGCTTAAAACTGCTGCAAAACACAATGGTTTTGCCTAAGGACTGGAGTGCAGCTTTGGTGCAGCTTTCAGACTCTTAGGACGCATGCATCATTGAAACACCATACCTCCAAAGTGACTTGAAGCAGCTTTATTTAGGCTGTCTGTATAGGGCCTATGACACACATCTAGCATCTTAATAGATAGAATGGAATTCAAGGGAGAGGAATAGAAATGCCTGGTTACTCATAAAAATAAAGTGGAGACATAAGTACAGAAAGAGAGATTCTGCAGATAAATCTGTATTTCAAGTAAACAGTCACTGTCTAGACATAATTCAAGCAACAGAATAAGAAGCTTTCTTTTAAAGTATCAGTGATCTGTGACAGCAAATCTGTGCATAACTTGTTCTTCAAGATTCTTACACTGAGCTTTTTATTACGGGAGAACTTCAGTAATAAAAAGGTGTTAATCTGAACTTTTAGAAAAAGATAAGTTGTGTTGCAACTGTGCTCTGAAGAAATTAAACATACATCTTCTGAGTATTTGTGTTCTGTGGATGAAAAATTACTCTTTGCTTTAGTGATAATAAAACATTTGCTGTTGTTAATTGTTGGATCTAAGTTTTATCACTTTAATATATTTACCAAAATGTATAAGATTTGTATAAAATATTTATATAGATTGGTGTTCTTGTTTTGTGTAATAGCCAGGAAACTTACTTTTGAAACAGAATTTTAGCATTTGGCAATAATGGTAAATAGTATTAATTATTTATTTACGGTATTTATTTCATTTTTATTTATTTTATTTATTTATATATTACAAATAATGTGCTGATTCTGCTGCTCAAAAATATGATTTTTAAAAAGTAGAATGTTTTAGAATCTAGCAATACTTGCACAGTTTACTGTGTTTGCTGCCTGTGGGCTTGTCTTGTCTTTACTTCCCTCACTTCCCTGCAGTACACATTCAGTTGCAGTTATTTGGTATTACCACGGTTTCCAAGTGTACCCCTACCAGACCGCATAGAAAAGTAAGGTGTGAACATTGGTATATATGCAATTTTTATATGTGAAAATTCAATTAAAGTGGGTGGTAATCATTAGCCACAAGAGGAGATTTGGGCAAAAGCTAACCATGAGTAGCAGGGGTGCCAACTGACTGCAGACCTATTTGATAAAGCAGATTGAGAAGTTTCTATCAGAGGTCCACACTAGCCAGGTCCAGCTCTTATCCAACATAACATAACATACCTTACTGTGCCTAGAAAAAGAAGGACAGATTACTTTCAGTAGTACCGGTAGATCTCAGCACTTTTCTGCCTTTACTTATAGTTATAATTGTAGTTATAATTTAATTTCATCTGATTCCAAGCAGTGTCTTGATCTCTTTTTCACTGCTCCTAAAGCAGTCACACACATTGGGGCAGTGAATTGATTGATTCTGCATAATTTGAACAAAAAATCAAACTGTAACAGATTTTGAATCCTCCGTTTGACAAAGGAAGATTTCAAAACTGTCACACAGTTTGACAGCAGTTATACAAAGTATTAATGTCTTAATATGATGCCATTTTGTACAATAATTTCCTTTGTTCTTTTTTCTGTGCTTCTGGTAAATTAGTTGATATTCAGACAAGTTAATGATATGTTTTACCATTCAACTGTGACAACTCTTTTCCTATGGAATAAGAAATAAGTTTCTGCGTGGCAAACTAAACATGTCTCTTCTCATCTCTGCCAAAAATAAGTAAGCCAAACTATGAGTTATAGCTATGACACCCATCTGATCTTCTGACTTGTGTATTGTTAAATATCTGTCATGGTATAGCTTTCATGTTTTCACTCTTCAATTAGAGGGTAAACTTTCAGCATATCATAATGACTGTATAAATTCCTAAAACAAAGCTAAGAAGACTCACAACTTTTATTTTCTTATGGGAAAACATTCATCATGTTTGCATAATCAGAGTAATAGCCCTGTTGTTTTACATTTACTCTAATACATGTAAAAGAATTTATATAGTTAAGAGACAATATTTCTACTACTCATATGAAACATTTTCTTTATGAAAAATGTTGGTGTCAAAAATTAAACAGAAGTAGTTTGTAAAGTGGCAGTTTGAACATTCCTATGTTGACACTTTTGTGTCATTTGGACAGTATATGTGGCATGAACATACTTTGTCTATGCACATTAGTGAGTCATTGTTATATGTATTGATCTCTATAAATCTGTGTTACTGGGGATGCTTCTATAAAGATTTAATTCCTATACGGTGAGTCTGTTCCTGAAGTCATTCAAGTATATTTTGAAAATTGCTGATTTTCCTGGTAAGAAGGTCTGTATTTGGAACCATTCTGAATGTTTATATTACATTTTAATTATACATCAGAATTTTGGGCATGGGACATAAGCAATCTTTTAATCTGTTATAATTTTCTTAAATTTGGAATTGAATAATTTATATCTATTTTTTTCTTTGAAAAGTGGAACAGAAGTTTAAATCAATAACAACAACAAAACCCTTAATAGAATTAATATAAACTACAAAAGGCAAGAGCTACAACAGTAAAACCAGCTACTGAATAAATAGTTCTGTAGTAGCAGCAAGCACAACTGAGCATTATTACCAATAGCACTACAGAATACTATGTTAAAGTCTTTCTGAAAGAGCTATACTTTGGCCAAACACCTACAAAAATATATGAGTAGTTTAATTTATGTAAAGGCCTGCTTAAAGCTTTTTCTACTGGAACATCCATCTTAATACAGAATCTTTTTATAACGTGACTTCTAAACATTCCTCTGGTGGAGATTATTAAATCTGTTACAATGAAATGAAATGGGTCAGTCTTTTGTACTAAGGCTTTTCAAATGGTATTTCATCTGAAAAGCCTTAATATAAAATATAAGAATGATTGTGAAGTCGAAGGCTTTCATGGCCGGCATATATAGAACATGGCCACATAGCACGAAAAACCCACAAAAAATAAGAATGATTATTTGGGAGCAAATCCTACTGAATTCTGCATCATCCACTAAATGAGAATGATAGTGACCCTTACTCCTTAAGATGAAGGCAGGATTGCTGGTTTTCTTACATTTGTATAAGAAGCAACATCACAGTACACACCAACAAGGCTTGTATTGTGCACTACACACTTGTTCCCCATATGTTGTGGAGGGTGGGGTGAGATGGGATCCAGATGTCTTTCCTAAAGGATGGACAGTTTCCTGAAGGATAGACGGAAGAACCCCTACACTTGTTGCTTGGAAAATGCAATTTTCCATCCCAGATACCACATCGTATGTATTGAGTTGTACAATGTATCACAAATATTAAAAGCAGCTATTACATGCTTCATTTGAGATCCTTGGTGGTGAACGATATACCATTCTATTTTTTGTGGCTCTGTGTGTCTGTGCGTGTGTGTGTTTTACAAGCTCCCTATTTTTAAAAGCATTATAGCTTCTCACATTTTCTTCACTCTTCACAATACCTTTCGCGTGGAAAAATGTTCACTTCACCTCCTAAGCTGTTGTTTTTAAATAAATATGGCACAACCTTGCCTGTACCTTACACAAGGTCACTCTCCTTTCATTACTGCTCTTGCTTGTGCACCTTGACTAGTGGCACAGTCCTATGAAGTCTAGGGCAACATAACACTAATATAACTGCACTTGCATTCAGTAGGACTCACTTCTGAGCAGAGATGCATTGTAAAAAATAGTTAAAAGAAATATTGATTCTGAAAAGAAATAAAGTTTATTGTGATGCTAATCTGAAAAGCATTACCCATACATTGCACTAAATGATGATTAAAAATTTGAATCATGGTGTTTCGATGTTCAGTGTTTAAGAAAGTAGCAAGTAGGAGAAAATCAGCTTCTGTTACCAGGTTTCAGATCAAGCAACCCTTAACAATGTGCTGTCAGGAATTAAAACTGCTCTAGCAATGTATCAAAAGTATTACAAAGGAAAGAAATCCAGTGACTTTGCTCAGAAAAATGAATTGAGAAGTTTCTGCTTAATGAGAAATTATTGTTATAGCTGAGTATGTGTCCTTCACACACAAAGAAATTCAGCATATCAGGAATGTTGTCTTCATTAATATACAAACACATTTTTGAAAAGGTCTGGTGATAACCTATAAAGCCTATATTGCTCAGGTCCAGATTATTTGAAGGACCGTATCTTCCTTTAGGATCTTCTGGAGAGGCCCTTTCCTCTTTCTCAGTACTTTCTTGGGCTCATTTGGTAGAGAAAAAGAGAGAGGGCCTTCTCAGTGACTGCTCCCACACATTGGGATCCTCTCCCTAGGTAGGCTAGGATGGCTCCTTTCTTGCTGTCCTTCTTCCAGCAGGTGAAATCGTTCCTTCATGCTTTGGGGAATTGACTGGGATGGGCTTTTAAAGGTATGCTGTGCTGTTTTCTGTGCTGTTTCATAATTGTCTTTTAATGAATTTCAAATGGTTTTAACTCTACAGATTGTTTAATATTGAAAATATAATTTATATTTATATTTTTTGTATGGTTTTATTCTGTGCTGGTTTAAATCATTTGTAGGATGCATTGGTTCCCATTATTGTGGGAAAGGCAGGATATAAACTAATAATGATGATGATGTCACTCTTTGCAATAGTATTCAGGGTTTTGTAGTATGTAATTACAGCAGTTCATTGTTCCATAGTGACTTGATGTCTGTATTCTTTTTTGTGGCAAAGGAATAAAGAAATAATATTGTATTATTCACCACCTTCAGTGCATAGCCCAGCCCAAGTCATAAGAGAGTGCTACCTCAGTCTTATATCTACCTGACTACTTATCAAGTAAATCACATACACACACACACCCCTCCTCAATGTAATTTTATACACAGGGGGAATAGTTTGATTGTAAATGCTCTGTGATAAAGCATGTGTGCACATAGAATGTTTAAATTCTGGGGAGAGCTCTCTTGAAGAAAAGAGAAATTCCAACAGTGAATATTTAAAGCTGTTTATTTAAAATTAAAATTAAAAATATTTAAAATTCCATATTGAAATGAACCCAAGGGAAGTAGAATAATGTGTTCACAGTTTGTGCTTCTTTCTCCTGATTTGTCTCACCTATGCTTTATCAAAATGAATGGAATTAAGCATCAGCACACATCTTCGTCTGGCAGCTGCAGGATCCCTAGTCCCCATTTGGAAAATTCAGTGGTGCCAACACTGAGGTCCCCCCTTTAAACACCTGGAACTACCCGCTGTTTTAATTTCCTCTCAGTGCCCTCAGCCCTGTCTGCCACTGGGATCCACCTGGCTCACATTGGAATCCTGATGTGTCTCTGTCCACCATGTCCCCAGGCACCAGATAATCCCCTTTGAGGAAGACTTATTTAGAAGGGGCCCCAACAACATGCAAGGCTGTCTCTGGCCCAAAACCTAAGGCATAGCACAACAGATTTCTGTGGTTTTATTTATGTATTTACAGACCTTTCCTCCTCTTCTCTACAGCTGAGGGAGTATGTGTGTTCAGATGCATGGTTAACAGAGATACAGAATTCTGCCGTGTGGGAAGAGACTCAGTTTTGATATCGCTGGGCTACAATAGTGCTTTGCTCCAATTCAGGTCACTCTCTGGTAAGTGATTGATACCATTACCAGTTATTTTAAAAAATTGTGGTTGACAGTTTTTCTCTTCTTAACTTTATTTGCTGATATACTGTAACCATTTTGATAATACTTTTCTTCAGTTTGATGATTTGTTTTATTTTGAGTTTTGTGAACAACAATTACTTCTATATTTAGATATCGCTATCAGAGAGTGAGCTAAAAGATGCATGTGCAAATGGTGGTATTGGGTTAATGAGTGAACTCTTTAAGAGGATTTCAGAAATCAGTCTCAGAAGTCAAGGTGCAATACAACAGAGGCGAACACTTTTATGAAACCTGAAGATGTTTAGGGAAGAATTAAATATTAGGAGAAATACAAACTTCTATCAAAATAGTAATCTCATGTCTCTTGTAACATGGCTGCTGGTTCTAGGGAAAGAAAATGTGGTGATATCATATGTACAGTACTTCGATTTTTATTAAGTCCATATTACAAGGAAAATGCAGGGGGGGAAATGAGGGGGTTCTGGCACATTTTTGTAGTATCTAATCTTGTGCTAGGCCTGGAGAATTGCTAGCAACATATTAGTTTAGATTTTACGCTTTGAAAAGGTATCTGCAAAGAGTATCTGTAGTCTTGTAAGACCTTACAATGGAATGTTTCTGTTTCCTTATCTCAGAGCTTGAAAAAAGTTCCTTTTGTTTAAATATAATTCCCAGAATTTTCCATCTTGTAGTGGTACCCCCCCCCCCCCAAAGCTTTTTTCTTCCAAGCTTTGGTTTAGCTGGGAGTTACACAACACTGTGTGTGGCTTGAAAGTTATGATGATTTAAATGTTCAAACTCTTGTTTCTTCTCTGTTTAAGGTGACAAATGTGTGCCTACTTTGAATTCATGCAGAGACTGTAATACTCAGTTTTCTTGCATTAACCATTTAGACAGCAGTAAATCATAGATGATATTCTCTGTTTCCTTCAGAACGTGTGCAACATCTGAATAGTATCAAGCAAGCCATAAAATTGATTGTCAATGAATCTAGTATATAAAGACTGCTCAGAGTCACACACACCCCTTCTCCTCGCCAACAATGTTCAACTGTTTGGAACAAATGAACCAATGGATCTGTAGCCACCTGCTATTACCTGGTAGTAACATTTAGTTTAAAAATGAATATAATTTTTCTCTAAGCTTCAGAAAACATGGCTTTCATTTTGGTGTTATTTGCCTGTGCAAACAAGGATCACAACGTGTACAAATGGGGGATCAGATACTACTTTGGGGTTCACATTAAATAATTTTTGTTCATGCGCTTGCATAGAAGTTGGCTTTGTGCATCTGAACAGTTAATAGCTACATCAAGTGTGTTCAGAATTTCAATCAACTTATTAAACCAGAGAAGAACTACTAGGGGAGATTATGCTAAGTCTGCAATACAGCCAAGCATTAAAAGCTAGACAAATGTGTATTCTGATCTAAGTAATTATGTGCTATAACTGTTACTTTGCCTCTAAGAAGACACAGTATATCTGCTAAATACATTGTGTACACAAGGGGTGGGCAAAGACTGCCACTCCCATCATCCCTAGCCAACATAGCCAATGGTGAAGAATGCTAAGAGTTGCAGTCCTAGAATAGCCACACAACATACAAAATTAACTGTGTTTCATCTCATAATTTAGCCTTCTCGTTTTATTACTCCAGTAAAAGGAACTCTGACTCTTAATCCTCTCCTGCCTACTCTGTTTCTTCTATACTGAGAATGATCAAGCATTAATATTTTAAATATTTTATTATGCCTTCTTTGCATCGTGTCTCTTCTGTTACAAGTTGACTTTATTCTTATAATGTGTCTCAGTGATCAGCTTAGTTTTCATCATGATAAAATTGATTTATGGCTTAGAAGTCATTAGAACAGATGCAGCCATGATCCCCCAGCCTTGACTGATTTGGTTTATATGCAGCCAGAATGCTGCAGATATCTGTATAATATTCATCCAGCCTATCTTTGCCATAGGAGGAGATAAGAGATAGCTGGAACAAGGGGAAGGGAAGAGTGGGTGAAGCAAACCCTGTGAAAAGAGAATGATGGCAGCTGGGAAAACAGAGAAAAAAGGTGGAGCTGAGCTTATATGCTTTCCTGTCATGTTCTCCATCAGGGTTACATTCCTCTATATGACATCAGGTGAAGCCCCAGAACTGAGAAATAGCAAGACCTGTGATAAGATGAGCTTCACTCTCTTGACAGTAACAAATGCCTTGTGGTGAGAATTTGGGTTCCTGATTAGGCTGGTCAAGGGGATCAGTCTTCACAAGGTCACAGGACCATTTTTTAAGTCAGGGAGGGGAAGTATCCTTTATGAAGGCTGTTTGGATGATTGCTGAGGCAGACAGCTATTATCACAATTTTTGCACAGACCGTGGAAACAGCTGGCTCAAATAATGTGGCTGGTAGATCACTAGTTAAAGATTTATGTGAGCCAGAAGATAAACCCAAGAGCTGGTCTTCTTGTAATACTGTCTCCATGCAGATTCTATGCAAAGGTTGGAATTGTTTGCCTTTGGGACTGTAGCTTCCAGAATCTGTTAGCCAGTGTAGTGACTAACTATAATAGCTGAGGGACTTAGGGACCTGATACTCCCTTCCCCATTAAAAGGTTTTCCAGACTCTGGATATAACTTGGAAGTGTAGTTAACACATTTAGATAAATACTAGGCTTAAAAGATGTTAATGGTAATCCAGGAAACATACTGTATGTTCTTCACCTTTGCTGTCCAAACCATACAAAATTGGGGGAAAGCCTTATTGGATAACCAAAGGGAAGGTCAAGAACTACACTATAATTGAAGCCCCAACAGAAAAATTGAGGAAAATAAAATATTCATGTTGCATCTTCCTTATCCAAAATGCTTGGAACCAGAAGTGTTTTTAATTTTGGATTTTTTTGGGTTTTAGAATACTGTATTTACATATACATAATGAGATGGGATCCAAGTCTAAACATGAAACTCATTTATGTTTTGTATATACCTTATACACATATACACAAGGTAATTTTATCCCTAATATTTTTAATATTTCTGTACATGAAACAAAGTTTTTGTATAATGAACCATCAGAAAGCAAAGATGTCACTATCTCAGCCACCCACATGAAAAATTTGGATTTTGGAGCATTTTAGATTTTGGAATTCTGGATGAAGGATACTCAACCTGTAATTTTTTTGCTAATACAGTGGGTACCTTCTGTATTAGCATAAGGCAAAAAATATGTATGTTTGAGCCCCATTGAAAACAATGGGGCTCGTGCACATGGCATGTGCTATTGTTTTTATTACAGTATGGCTTCAGCATAAGCTGAAAGCTGCGTATGGCACGCCTGTCTATGGCACATGTGCACTGTAATTTATAGATTCAATTGAGTGGAATTTTATATTGTATTTTGCAGTAAATGCATAAAAACTCAGTGATCATCTTTCTTCCTTACTTTGTTTTGGCTTCCACAATCCATCACTGGTGTAGTTTAACTGTATGCATAAGCAACTGCAGGTGCAATTGCCCATAACCTACCCAAATTTCCTCCAGTTACCCTAGGAAACCCAATTGTGATAGTGCTGCCTCACTTTCATGCTTTTGTATTTAGCTGCTATATGCTGAGCTTTATTCTTTCTATTTCAGAATATAGCATGTTTACAAATGCACTAAAGAACTGCAGGAATCAGACAAAGGAATCCTCTGCATTCAGTCAGAGAACAGAAGAATCCTCTGCAGCTCAGTATTTTCAGGTAGAGGCCCAGTGCTTCAAAATGTTATTTATTTATTTATTTATTTATTTATTTAGAGTGTTTATGCCCTGATTTTCAGCCAAAAAGGCTCCCAGGGAAGTTTACAGATCATTAATTTGACAGTTCCCTACCCACAGGCTTACAATCTAAATAAGATATGAAACATAAGGAAAAAGGGAATGGCAGTGGAGGAGGGGATTAACTCTAGCAGATACTGCCTATCCTTCTCTCCTTTGAGGCCAAAGCATTGACAGCTGGAATGGAAGGAGGGCCCTTCATCCTCTGCTGGGCTAATAATCCTTTAAGAAGTACATTGACTATTTCCAAATGTTATTGGTTTCTCTGACTCAGACTGTCTTGAAACACTGTCTTAGGTTTCTGCAGTAAATGTTTCACCTGTATTGTGTAAAGTGCAGAAAGTAATTATTGGAAGGCAACTTTTATATATATTTCTTCCCCTATTTTTCCTATAATCTCCTTTTAGTTTTATGGCTGCTTATCTCAGCAACAAAATATGATGCAGGATTTTGTGAGGACAGCCACATATCACAGAGCAATACTCCAGAACCATATAGATTTTAAAGATAAGGTAAGCTCTGTTAGAAATCTGACAGTCTAATGACAAATATTTGCTCTGTACCCACCTCTTTGGAAGAAATGGAATATGCGTAAGAGACAAGAGTTGTTCTGTCTGTACGTCCCTTCATTATCATGGGATTTTGCACAAGTTAAACTAGATCCACTTAAATCAGTGTGCTTAAATTAGTTTTGACTAAATTGTCCCACGGATTTTAGTGAACCTGCTCAAAGTCTGGCTCTTGCACACCTATCTACAGTATATACAGAGCAACAGCAAACCAATGCTGAACCTTTGTCCTGTTTTGTATGATTTTGCCCAAAACATTTTTGTTTAGTCTTTGTACTTTAATATTAATTTATATTATTTTTTTTAAAAAATCAGTAGATACTATCATACCTATTTTGTAGGGCTGGCTCTTTCATGTATGAAGTATGGGCCAACAGTACCTGGCTAAAATATTGAATAGACATTAGAGTTTATTACATAGGATGGAAGCACCTAAATCCCATGCATAAACAGAGTTTAAACCTGGAAAAATCCCACAATAGCGGGATTGTTTTCAGACGATGTTGCTCAAATTATGCATTAATGTGACATTAACCTGTGCAAAAAGCAACAAAATTATACCGCATTTTAACTTTGGGGAAATCCCAAAGTTAAAAAGCAGCATGATTTTGCCGCTTTTTGTACAGGTTAATGTCATGTTAATGCTTAATTTACGTGACATGTCTGCTCTTGCAGGATTTTCCAAGGATTAAACCCCAGTTATGCATGTGATTTTGGCACTTTTCCTTGTGTGTGATAAACTCCACTAATACTTTGACAGCATGCCCTTGGTGAAATAAAAATTACCTTAATGCAGTCCTGTAGTAGGAATTGAAAATAAGCCTGGAAATTATTTATTTTGCATTATATGTAAATTGGAAGGTCAGCATTTGCAAACAAAAAACAGCTGATCAGCACTGGAACAGAGGTTAGGCAATAGGGCTGTTTTACTTAGATATTTACACAGTTTTAAGAAGACTAAATAAAATTCAAGTGTGGTACATGGTTGCATGATTTCCTGGGTAACATTAGTTTTCTTAACATATACAGAGAAATGTATGCCTCATTTCCAAGTTGGCCCTGAACAGATGTAATGACTATGCTTTTAAGAGCAGGGCTGTCAACTCAGCATGGCTGTCAATGTGTACCGGAGAACACCGGAACAGTTTGTTCAAGACTGACTGAGGAACAGTAAGAGAATAGAACCTGTACTAGTGCTATGGGACTATGAGAAATTATAATCATATAGCACTAAAACAGGTTCTCTTTGTGAGTTTCCATGCTGAGCTTATACATTACTCTGCAAAGTGTCATAAACTGTTTTTCCTTGTACCTATAGGTCACATTTGGATAACATAAGCCAGAATTCTAAAGCTGCACACTGTGAATGTAGTTGGCAGTGTAGTTGTTGCAATGTCCAGCCTAGATCATTTTGTGATCTTAGAAAATAAAATAAAATTTATAATTAAAACTCTGTGTTTATTGTATATATTGAATCCATTAGTCAATTAAAAATGGGACATTTTGCTTCAGTTATTTACAAAATCAGAGCAAAAGCAGGTTTATGTGATAAATTTAATTCATCATGTTTGTACAAATGTGACTTTTATATGAATAGTATTATTTGAATTCCAGCTAAGCAAAGTGAAAAAGCAATGATACCTAGGTTTTTAAAAACATCGTGTCTCAAAGCAATTTATTATGCTTTTTAAAAAATCTATTCCAGAAGATTTTATCGATATTATTAGAGGGTGATTCTCCACAGTATCAGTTTCCTAGGACAGTGCAATATAGCATGCATCTCATACCATGAGCTCATTTTACTAAATGAAGTTACAGCACAGGATTCCTGCTGTATTGTGCTGTCCTAAGAATTTTCCATTACTGAGAGTATTTGCCTCCTGTGTCCTCTACCATGGTTGTTGTATGACTTCAAGTTATTTCTTGCTTATGGTGACCCAAGGCAAACCTGTCACAGTTTTTTTTGGGGGGGGGGAGGTCAATATTTGTTTAGTAGGGATTTGCTTTTGCCTTCCTCTGAGTCTGAGAGAGTGGCTTTGGCCCAGGTCACCCAGTTGGTTTCTGTGTCTGAGCAACCCTGCTTATTTCTCTACATTTTCCTTGCTTTAGGGCAGTGGTCTCCAAACTGCCCTTTAAGAGATTTTAGACTTCAGCTCCCAGAAGCCTTAGACATATTGGCCAATAGTCTGGGATTCTAGAAACTGAAGTTCTAAATCTCTTAAAGGGTACAGTTTGTGGACCACTGCTTTAGGAAATGCAAAACAGCCATTTCCTAAGGCTGGATCTGAGTACTATAGCGAGTGTATCTCCCCCAACCATTGCCAAATAGCGCTGTTATGCACTGTCTTCACAACAGGGTGCATATATAGTCTGAACTATGTCTCCTTTCAACCTCTTATGTGCTCCTTATCTCTCTGGCTCATAGAACAGGAGAAGGCAAAAGGAAGGAAAGATTGTGTCCATGCAAAAATAGGTTTGTGGTTCTTATGTGTCAGACTGCTCCATCTGGGGAAAACAGAAGCTTGGGAGGCTCCTATGTAAATGGATATGAATTCATTTATTTTGATTTTGGCAGTGGGAAAGATGTCACAAGCATATGTGATCCATAATTTAGTCCAGCATTATCCCATAATCCAGAATGTTAATGATGTAAAACCTTACTCTAATAAATCCCAAATAGAATAGACCTAATGAATCAACTGAATTTATATAAACAGTGACTTAAAGATTTGACTGTTTATCTGGCAGGTCAAGCTTCCAGATTTTCTTTAATTGTACTTTCACCTTGTCCACAGATTTTTAACAAGAGTGTGTGAACAAAAACATGTTCTATTTGTACTGTCCTATGTTTTCTCACTGCTTTTCTAACTTAAAAAAAACTGGGAAAAACATTCTTAAGGAGAGAAAGATGAAATAGCTGCACATCATCTTCAAATGACATCACCTTCCAATTGCACTAAGGTCTGAAAATAGATGGGCCAAAAGAAGCGGCTTCCAGCTGCTTCGGAGGCATGGCGTTCAGAAGATGCACACCCAAAGCTGCTGGAAGCCACTTTGAAGCCATGCCAAGGCAGGGAGATCCGGCCCAAAAAGGAGTGGATTAAATCCGTGCCTGCCAGCAGCCCATTAAGAACCATGGTATCAGCCCACTTTGGGAGCGGGCCATGCAACTGCCATGGTCCCAGTCCAATTGGGGCCGGAGCAGCCAGAAGCCCCTCCTTCTGAGCAATCTGCAATGGCCCTAAATGCCCCTTGCCTGGTAGATGCCTAATGCTGTCTAACTAAAATAAATAAAAATAAATAAAAACCTATTATTATTATTATTATTATTATTATTATTAACTTAAAAACTGTTTTTTTGTTTTTTATGGAAAACCAAAGAGCACTGCCAAGAGTTTGTAATGATACATTGTTTTCACTTATTTGATTCTTCACCTGAGATCCTTAGCTCTTTTAATCCTGCACAAAGTAAACAAAAATATCAATTAGTCTTCCTAACCTTGCTCTAGCGCCTATAAATTCACACCTCAAGGCCAAGAGTGAGGGACACAGAAAATCTTTCGGACCCATAGGGGAAAGGCAATATTGGTTGAGTCTCCCTTATCTGAAATGCTCAGGACCAGAGTGTTTTGGATTTTGATATTTTTTTTATTTTGAAATACATGTAACTTATGTAAGTGTACAGATGGACAGTGAAGAAAGCAGATAGGAAGAGAATTAATTAATTTGAAATGTGGCGCTGGAGAGGAGCGCTGAGGATACAGTGGATGGCCAAAAAGTCAAACAAATGGGTTCTTGAACAGATCAAGCCTGAACTCTCCTTGGAAGCAAAGAAGACTAAGGTGGGAGACAGACCGCCCAAAAAGGGCGGTCTCCTGCCGCCCTGGTTTGCCCTGTGAGGGAGCCGCAGCGGACAAACCGTATGGCTCGGTCATGGAGCAAAATGAACCCACAAAAAGCGGGTTCTTCTTGTGGTGCCTTTGTGACGCCACAAGGCGCCAATGGCACACTTGTGGCGTCACAAAGGCTCTGGGACGTGCAGATGCCATGCGTCTGTCACGTCAAAATGGCAGCACCTGCATGTACAGGGTGCCGCCATTTTGGTGCCCTCGTCACGTGCAAGGGGCGAGTCATGACTGGAAGCACCGCCCCTCACACATAACGACGGCGCCCTGTAGGGCCCGTCTGTACAGCACCTAATTTGAAGCTTTCATACGTCAGCCACATCATGAGAAGGCAAGACAGTAATGCTAGGAAAAGTAGAGGGCAGTAGAAAGAGAGGAAGACAGCATGTCAGATGGATAGACTAAATCAGGGATGCCACAGGTTTAAGCCTGCAAGACCTGAGAAGAAATGTAGAGGATTGTGGGGCTTGGAGATTGATTCACAGGGTTAACTCAAGTCAAGGTCAACTTAAAGATAGCTAACAACAAACATAATGAAGATATCTTGGACATGGGACCCACATCTAAACACAAAATTCATTTATGTTTCATATACACCTTATACATATAGCCTGAAGGTAATTTTATAGGATTTTTAAATAATTTTGTGCATGAAACAAAATTTGTGTACATTGAACCACCAGAAAGCAAAGATGTTACTGTCACAGCCACCCATGCCAAATATACTTGCTCTGTTTTTATAGTTTCTGGTAAGTTGGAAATGGCTGGGGTGGTGAGTTGCGGATGCTCTGGGGGCAATCCCCACCCCCTTTTCCACACCTACCTCTTTTTTTGAAACTGCAAGACTTGAAGGTTACTTATGTTTTAGGGAGAACCACACGTCATTTCAGGCTAGAATGTGGAGGAATGTATGTGGAGGGGAAGGATAGTGTTAAAATGGAAATTGTACCCCTTGTGGTCTTATCAAAATTTTCCATTTTTAAGCCAAAATAAAAATAATGGGGTGTGGGCTATGAGGGCTGTACTGGGGAGTTTGGCAGAGGGCAGTCTGCCCAGGTGTTGTTTGTTTTCCTGTCACTGGTTACTCAATAAAGCAAATACAATATGGATTTGGTTCAATATGATTCTGAGTTAAGGATGTAATTAGACTTTAAACTTCAGAATAGTTTCAGTTAGAAGCTTTCTTTGGCTTCATACTACATAAATCTATAGACATTCCACAGGATCAGTTGTGGGCGGGGTTGTTTTACTTTCTGCATCTATTTGATAAAACACTGGGACATAAAGCTTTATATCACCCCACTCTGTTTATTTTATCAAGGTTGTCCTAGATGTTGGCTGTGGATCAGGAATCCTTTCGTTTTTTGCTGTGCAAGCTGGAGCTAGAAAAGTGTATGCAGTTGAAGCTAGCTCAGTGGCAAAATATGCTGAGGTGAGTCTGTTGAGTTTGTTCTGGAGAATGAATTTGTTTTCCACTCTTGGCTCTATGCCACAGGAACTAGATATTCATGACTTTACTGTAAACTTAGGAGCACTAGCCGTTTGGGTCATTATTATCTATCAAGCATTTTTTCTTGTCTAACCCTCACCTGTTTCATAGGGTTTTGTCAGGAATGTGTCTTATAGTAACACATGTTTATTAAATGGTAGCAGATTGTACATATTTCATTGAGACTTATTTCCACCTAACATCTGCAATACAGCACATTGGATTCATGTTTCAGAAGTAGGTGTGAAAAGAGGATAGTTAATTCAACAAATCCCCTAAAAATTGGTGGAAGCAAATCTGGTGGGATTATGTACTTTCTTTTAGGAATGTAAATACATTATTTCTTTCATGAATTTGAAAAAAGTGGGCAAGCCTCCTCAGTCAAATTCCACTGTAAGTGGAAGCATTTTACATTAATATTAATAAATAATTTTGATGTGGCTAAAAACCATTTGCTTCTGATTAGAACTCAAATATAGAATATCCTTTTATAGCCTACCATTCTGCCATACCTTAAACACAATAGAAACCTTAGGCCTGTTACAGACTGCCAGAATAAAGCTGCTTCTGGTCTCTTTGGAGGTATGCTGTTTAAATGATGCATGCATCCTAAGAATCCGGAAGCTGCACCAAAGCTGCACTCCAGTGCTTAGGAATGGAGTGTGGCTTTGGTGCGACCTCTGGACTCTTAGGACCCATGCATCATTTAAACAGCATACCTTCAAAGAGACCCAAAGCAGCTTTATTTTGGCAGTCTGTAACAGGCTTTAGTGTCTGAAACAAAGCTGTAAGAGAATTGAATCACCTCTTTCTCCTGGTGCTGGATGAGGCCCGGTGCTGATTAATCCTAGCTGCGGGCCACATCTCTGGAAAAAGTAGGCATTCCTTTTTCTCCTGGGAGACCTGTCCCACTACAGGCAAACAAATCTTGTGGAATATGCAGGAATAAATGGGTCATATTAGTCTCATGCTTGTCTTGTCAACTTTTAGGACCAATCCAATAGGGACTATCCAATAGGCTGAAAAGTCCCACAGGTATGAACTGCAGGAGTTGAAACACCTGGTTCTCTACATGTATATTTTCCTACATGTACATGTAACTCTGATAATCTACCCCTATTCTTATCTGATTATCTGAATATTTTGGCTGTTCCCAAATAAATTGGCACTGAAACAGCTGCATTGTAAAACCCTATAATACAAAATAATGTGGATTATGGTTAAGTTAATGTGTTGTGCTGTCACTTCATTGGTGTGGTCTACAAAATGAAATCATAGGCATGTCAAAAATGTTATTCAGTTGAATGTGAAAAAGAAAAAAGGCCAATACTTTATAGCTGGTTTTCAGACCAGTATGTTGGGTTTTCTCATGCATGACTCCATAGTTTGGGGTTTAGTGAAAAACTGCCCAACTTTTCTTTTAATTTTGGCATAATGGGGGAACTTCAAGGCAGCAGTGTGAGACCCAGAAAGGCATATGCAACCCATGAGCTGCTCTTCACAGGCCCCCTTAGAGCTACGTTACAGTATTTATTTTAGTTTTTAAAAAATTAAAAATGATATTTTAACAATGAATTTATTAAACTAGTATTGCAGGATTATGGCAGCACATTTGAGATTTTTGCATTCAGTGAGCAGAAATTCCTGGAGTTACACATTATGCCCTGTCAGGACTCAAACAAATTACCATATAACATTGAAAGGCTGCTTCAGTACTGTGCCATATATTTAATTGGAACAAATTAAATATATGATACACATTGTACTGATTTCAGTAGAACAAGTTATACTGATATCTCCAACTAAATGTGTTTGGGATTTGGATTTTTGTCTCCTATATAAAGACTAAGAAAGAATGTGGTGTAAGTAGAAGACAGTTTATGAAGAGCACTTGAACAAACAGGACATACGAGCAATTGTGCATGAGAAAAAGTTGTCTATATGGAAGAGGTCAGCTAGTTTTGGCATCACTAGTAATAAAAAATTAGCCCTTGAGGAATAGAGTATTATTTTACATAAGAGTCTGGGAGAGAAGGAGGTCTTTCTGGAGCTTTTGACAACTGGTTTTCTTTTAAGAGAGGCCCAAAGAGAAGGAGGAATCATCATTATGGATGCTAACATAGTGTTCATGTAACAAGTATGAGATTTACTATCTAATGAATAAAAAAAAACTAGTTTGGAAAGGGGAAGGGGAATGAAGTTGTTAGTTTTTAAATATTTCCTGTTCTTTCAGCTCTTGTTTGATATATTTTTGAGCTAGATTGAGAAAGAAGGAGGAGGGGGAACAAGACAACGGGCCATCATACTATTGCCAGATATTGGGTGGGCCATCTGGCAACCATACTATTAACTATTTCAAAATGTATTATATATAGGTACCAGATGGAATAACCAAAGTCTAGGTGTTTTATGAACCTCTGCACAGAGCTAGGTTCTTCTTAGCCTATATATTTCAACATCTGATTAGACTATCCTGTTCATTGTTTTATCCTAAGCAAACAGTAACATGATCTAATTATTTCAGCAAGTTATTTGAGTAATAGCATGGTTCTTAAAATGATTTGAATGGAAGTCTGTTGAACTGACTGCCTACATAATTAAAGTGAAGCATATGATTAAAGCTTCAGACCTAATGAAAGGCAGCATAGTGCTTATCTCATTTTGTTTCATTTGTCAGTAAAATACAGTATATTGTAGATGTGAAGTGGGCCTGTTGCTGCCTTCCATTAGCTTCAGAGTTTATTTAAAATTCTATAGCCCTAGTGCAATGATGTAAGATATATTTGCCTATTATTCCATAAGTTGCAGAGTGTGCCTCATTTTAGGTGGGAATCATAACATATAAGAGTGTTGGTTGAAATATCAAGTACTCTCTCCTGGCCTGATCCACTTAGTCCTATCTTACATCAGCTGTGGCAAGCAACAGATGTCTGTTCCCCAGGATGCAGCAAACTGATTTCCATCCTCTCCCACTGGCGATCTCTGGTGCAACAATCACCAGGAGCATCCCTGTCATAATTCCTCGTTGAACTAGAGGTTGTTTTCAAGAGGGGGTGGGAACATCAGAAGGGATAATATTGGGTTGTAAGAACCAATGATCTTACTCTAAATAAGCAGATTCCTATACAGTACTAAATGATGGAGCAAGAATATCGTATGGTTCAAATGTTAGATCATGATATGCCTTATGCTGCTGCCTCATGGTCTGTACTAACTTTTAAGATGTCAGTAAGATAGATAGAAGGACAGTGTATTCTGTATGTATCACAGCTTCTAACATTCAGAAATTTTAAAAAGTAACTAAAATTAAAATTATTGTTACCTTTGAAAAGCAAGAATGTAAGGAGTTAACCTTTTTAAAATTCTAACTAAAATGCTATGTAGCTATTCGGGGGAAGCTCCTTGGAACAATAATGTGTAATTAATTACTTTTTAAAAGTAATTTTCCTAACTCTGAAAAATTGGCAGCTGTGTTTTCCACTTGGGTAATTAATCTTAGCTATAGTCTATGCAAGAGTTCTATATGAGAGGTAGCGTAGTTTATAGCACTGATAGCAACAAAAAGAGGCTAGAGTTGGGCATGTTCATTCTTTCCCCACCAAAAAAGTACCTCTCTCCCCAGGCTCTTGAGACTACTTCAAGAAAAGGCAATTTCATTTATAACTGAATCATACATGTATACATTTATAACTGAATCATACGTAAGGCCTGGTACAGACCGCCCAAAAAGGGCAGTTTGCTGGTACCTAGTTTTCTGCTAGGGGAAAACGCAGGGAAAAAGTGGGTTCTTTTTGCGGTGCAATACTGACGTTGCAGTGCGCCAATGGTGCAATTGCAACGTCAGTATCACGCCGTGACGTGCGAATGCTAAGCATCCATCACGTCAAAATGGCGGCGCCCATCTGTAAAGGGCACCACCATTTTGACATACATAATACGTGCTAGGGTTGCGGGGCGTCTGTTATCAAGACGTGTGTTGAGGCTCGTCTGTACCAGGCCAAAGACATTTAAAATAAGTCTACAATCACTACATGATTTTTTTTTAATCTACACACATTTATCTATCTATCTTTGATAGCTTTATCTGGAGGAAAAGTGGGAAAGTAAGTAAGGAAATATAGACAAAGACTAAAGACCTGTACAGACTGGCACTTTGTGCTGACCTGGGCCCAAATTAGGGTTGCCCGAGGGCTTAGCATTTACACACTCGAAGCCCTTCTCACGTCACCCAGGCACCATGTTGGCAGGCCCCCAACCAGACAGCACATGCCATGTTGCTGCTGCTCGTGCACAGCGTACAAATGGCACTGTGCACAAGGGGCATCATAAGACTGCGCCATGGCCGTTATGGCGCCCCTGTAGCACCGGGAATAGGAGTCGCGTTTCATGGCTCCTTTTTCGAGTGGGTTGGGGGTGTGGCGTCTGTTTGCCATGTCCCCAACCCAGCGCTTCCAGGAGCGGTACAGAGCTGCCCCTATTGGGCTGTTTGTCGAGCCTCATAGTAAGTCAGAAAATGTCTAGACTCTGGAGGATAAGTAAGAAATTAAGTAAGGAAATCTGATAGTGATATATTTGTAAAATAAGTTGTATCATGGTCTGAAATCTGAATCTCTTCAGAAGTATAAATTATGGTGGTTGCTACATTTAGCTGCTGTATAAGGAAATTTTGCATTAGAGCTGGGATTCATGTGGCCCTCCAGATGTTGTACTATAACTCCCAATGCCCTTGCCATCATAGCCAACTGGGAAGAACACTGGCAGTTGCATCTCAAAAACAGAGTTATTCCAGCTTCTTCTTTACAACAAGCAGTTCTTCAGGTGATCTTGTTATAGGCTTCTTTATTTCTAATTAATCTACTGTCTTGATATTCACTCATATTATTTATGGATTTAAAAAAATGAATACATTTTGGCTTTTCTGCTTCCTCTTTCCAGATTCTAGTGCAAAGTAACAATCTTTCTGATAAGATCAAAGTTCTGTCAGGAAAAATTGAGGAAATCTCCCTGCCTGAGAATGTAGATGTTATTGTTTCTGAACCAATGGGTTATATGCTCTTCAATGAAAGGATGCTGGAAAGTTACCTCCACGCCAAGAAATGGCTGAAATCAAATGGTAAGTCTTGGTGTTTGCCTGCAGTTGACTTGAGGAGTGCAGAACTTGGGGGTTGGCAGAAACTTCAAGTCTGCAGAAAAGAGATCTGACAAGTTGGAGCTGAGAAAGTGGTCATCCATAAAGTCTTTCTGGATATTGTCAGAGCTCTTCCTGGCTCCTATCTTTCAGATTATGTATTTCTGATTGTTTCTCAGTCCATACCTTATAATGCCACATCTTGCCAATATTCCTACTTTGACCTTTTGTGTCCTGATCTAACATGTCTTGGACTCCCTGGCAGACAGAAGTCACAAGACAACTAAATGATAGTTCTGTCTTCTAGCACTGAGGAATAGCACAATTTTTTTGTTTTTGTAAAGACATATATGGGACAATGGAATGATAGGACATAAAAAATAGAAACTGCTTCATATTTATAGAACAGTGGGGTGTTTTTGGGTTTTTTTGGGACTATCTCTTTAATGGGTCTTGTAAATTGTATGTAGATAGTTATTACTTTATTTCTAAATATTCAAATTGTACAACATAAACTGAGAGAGAATTGGCTTCAGTGTGGCATAGTAAAATCATCTCAAAATGTTTTCCCCTTTGCCAAGTGTTCCTCATTGCCTTGCAAACTAACAGCTTATCACTTTTAGCATAAATGTTCAAGTTTGCCAGTTTGTAGTCCTTCTATCCTGAAATGTTATGTTTTTTTAAAAAAGTTTGTTGCTTTTAAAAAAAATCTTTAGCGGTGCAGGTCTTAGTTTTACTGATTAAAATGTCAATTTTTAGTTTGAGAGAGAGCAGACTTTGCTAACATGTTAGGTCTTTTTTTCCTTATCTCTACAACAGAGGAGTTCCCCTCCTTGGAAACTGATATGGATTTGTCTCGTTTTATAAAGCATTTTGAGTTTTGTGGACTATAAGATGAATATTCGGATCCAACTTACTTCGTGTGAATACTAAATTCAGTGACCTCTCAGAAATGAACAGTTTTGGAATTTCATTCTTTATGTGATAATTTTCTTTACAATAGCATTGTCCTATTATGACAATGCTTCTCACCATCTCAAACTGTACTGTGAAAAAAAGCTATTGTTGATTATGCAGGTGTATAAATTTCCGGCATCTCTTTCATAGGTTAATTCATACCTTCATTGCCTGGTAGTCTGGTTATAACCAATCTGCTTATAGTCTTATTTTCATTGTTGCTGGGTTAAATTCTTACTGCTGGAAACGTGGGTTACTATATTCCATGTCTGACTCTGTTGGCAGTATAAGTGCATACTGTGCTCTTTCTTGTGTTTCCTATTGTATTGTGTTTCTTGTGTCTCCTATTGTATATGAGATGGGCTTAAGGTTTGCTTTACAGATTTTGATATCCTTTGTTAAATGCATAGTAACATTAACATGATCAGTTTGAAAATAATCTTCAGTGCATATCTGGAAAGTTGGTATTCTCTTAGCGATAATGTATTTACAGCTATGCATTGTTATAGCTGTTAAGAAATCTTATCCTATTCCTCCTGCTGTGGTAGATGAACTAGAATAGAATCTTACATTTGATTTAAGGAAGTTATTTAAAGATGTAATCCTAAATGTGTTAAAAACATTAAGTTTTCATCAGCTCACAGCAGCATCTTTCAATTACTATCATAAGAGTTCTGTTGTTGCTGGTGGACTTACTGAAATGTGGCCAGGGAAAAACATAAATTATTACCCACTGTGAAATGATGGATATATTGTTTGAGATGGAGAGTGGATGATGTTTATAGGATATTTTCAACAAATGTTTAAGTAGGGCTACACAGAAGACTTGAACTTTGCTACTGTATATTATCTTTTGTTCACTAGGAATGATGTTTCCAACATTTAGTGACATTCATTTGGCTCCTTTTTCCGATGAACAGCTCTACATGGAACACTACTCCAGAGCCAATTTTTGGTAATGATTATTTCACTTTTTTCACACAAAAAAGAAACAAAGAAAAATGTCTTTGCTTGGCAACCTAGCAGAGGTTTTCAAATAAGAATGCTTCTTGAAATCACCTGTCAGAAAAAGTGAAAACTCTTCCTTGTTTTCTAACCACATTTCTGTTTGCTGGTGTGCTGCTGTACCACTTGGCATGGATTATTTAGTTATGTGAGGCTTTTCAATAGGCAGCCCCACTATATTGTATAACTATATTGTTAATGTGGTGATTGCCTGCTAGTATTGTGTGATGGCATTCCATTTCATTGCAGGCAGGAAGTACTTGTCTAGGGAAGAAATGTGACGAGATTTATCATATGCAGATAGCCTTGGCTGGCAGTGCTGTAGTAATTGTGTAAATCTGTTTCCATCAGAGAGCTGGGTGTGTTTAAGAATCTTTTGTTTGTGTAGCTTTGTATATGACAGTTAAGAGTTGTGTTGTGATTCATTCAGCATCACTTAACATTATTCGGGGGGGGGCAGTAAGAACAAAATCGACCATGGCAGAATTGCTATTCAGGTAGCAATAATAATATGCCCTACTGTAATAATATTACTTATATGGCCTTATCTAATGGGTGGTTTTCATTCAGTTTGATTGTGTTCTGCAAGGGAAAGCCCAGATGTTGAATATGGTTTCTAGGGGTGAGGTTCTATGGCTATAACTTTTGTCTCATATTAAGGGATGAAATCTAGATTGTCTCTTGATCATATTCATACAATGACTTTCTTTCTTCACTGTGAAACAACAGGTTTCTTTTTCCTTTTTTATTATGGGATAGCTAGGAATTAAGATGATGCACTTAAATAACAATTGCATTACAGTCTGAGACACACACTATGCATTCCAATAGAGCTAGAATTGGTTTTTCACCAATGCTTCACTTTATTTATTTATTTCATTTGTATGCCGCCTTTCTTCTAGAATGAGACTCAAGGTGGAACTGACAGACAGTCAGTTAAAAAAACTTTCACAATCAAAAAATAAAAAACAATTAAAACCATCACATAAAACAGTATAATTTTTAATAGATATAGTAATGTTTTAAAAGATAAACAAAACATCCTAATAAAAAGCTGCCCTCTTTACACATTAAAAGCTGTCTTAAAGAGGCCTTTGCCTACTAATAAAAGGAAAACAGGGAGGGGGTAGCCTAACCTCCCATAGAAGGGAGCTCCAGAGTATCAGAACAGCCACTGAGAAGGCTCTCTCTCATGTCCTCACTATGCACACCTGTGAAAGACTTCCTCTGAAGATCTTAGAGTTCTGACACATTTGTATGGGGAGATAATGCCCTTCAGAAAGGCTAGACCTAAACCATATAGGGCATTATAGGTCATGACTAAGAGTTTGAATTGTCCCCGGAAACAAACCAGTAAAGTTGTTTTAAGAAGGAAATTATATGCTCCCTATCACTGGCCCTAGTCAGCATTCTAGTCACAGCATTCTGGACCTACTGAAGTTTCCAAATAGCAACCAAAGGCAGTCTCACATAGAGCGCATTACAGTAGTCCAAATGGGATATAATTAAAGCATGTGTCGTCATAGCCAGACCTGATTCTTAAGGAACTAGTTTTAGCTGTGCAAATGCATTCCTGGCCACTGCTGAAATATGGGCATCCAGCTCAGAGCCGAGTTCAGAACACCCAAGCTTGAGAACCTGAAACTTCAGGAGGAGTGTAACCCTATCCAGCACAGCCAAAGATCCCTGATCTGCCTTTTGACTGACTAGAAGCAATTTTGTCTTGTCTGGATTAAGTTTTAGGTAAATTGCCCTCATCTAGTCCATTACTCATAACAAGTATTTGTTTAGTACTGAGCAGGTTCCTTGGAACTGGATGAGAAGAGAAGTAGAGTTGGGCCTCACCAGTATATTGATGACATCAGACCTCAAAACCCCAGATGACCTCTCCTAGTAGTTTCGTGTAGATGTTAAACAATGTGGGGAACAAAACAGAACCCTGAAGGACCTCACAGGGTTAACAACCAAAGCATCAAAAAAGAATCCCCCCCAGAACCACTTACTAAATTCACCTCTCCAAGACCAAAACCACTATATAACAGTGCTCCCAAGTGCCATCCCAGAGAGTTGGCCCAGAAGGATACAAAAACTGCTGAAAAGCCCATCAGAATCAACAAAGACACACTCCTCCTGTCCAGTTCCCTGCATAGGTCTTTCACCAAAGCGACCAAAGCTGTCTCTGTCCCATAACCAGGCCTGAAGTCATATTGAATTAAATCTAGAAACTCCTGGAAATGGGAGGTCATCACATGCACCAGAACTTTGCCCAAAAATGAAATGTAAGAAACAAGCTGATAATTATTCAGTATATAGTGCTGCTCTTAAATAAATTAAATCCCCTTGAAGAAACTGGATTTAGTTTTGCCATTTCACTTTCTTCAGATCGTGCACATATTTTACAGTGCCTACCTGAGGATCTAGTTGATTTGTCTTCCAGTGCTTTTGTTTCTGAAATAAAAAACAATGATCTGTTAGACGTTAATCCGCATAACTTCAAAATCCAGCATAAAGACAAACATTTATCATAGTTTCTTAGAACATTTCAAGTTTTATTGTTTGTATGTTTGTTTGTTTGCTGAATTTAAACTCTGCCTTCCTCCTGAGGTGGTGTCCAAGGTCAAATCTAGTCTATTATATTTTGTTTTGCTCACACTGACATCAGCTTCTAGATGCATCTAAATGACAGATTCTCCCCTTTTTGCTTATTCACAAAAAAGAAATTTGATATACAGTGGGCAATGTTATCCTTGGATTTGCCGTCCATAGATTTAAGCATTTGTGGATGGCGAGCCCTCATTGTCCCCAGTGGCTGCACGTGGACATGGCTGTGCCACCATTAGGAACAGCCCTCATTGTCTTCATGGTGGTGTGGGCATGTGGCCACACTGCCATTAGGGACAGCCTCCATTGTCCCCAGTGATGGCACGTACATGTGGCCACACCATTATTAGGGACCACAGGACGTCACCAGAAGTCCTGTGGTTCCTAATGGTGGCACAGCTGCATGCATGTGCTGCCACTAAGGACAACGGGACTTCAGATCGTGCAAATTTTGGTATCTGGAGGGGTGGTGGTGGTCCGGAAGGGATCCCCTGCAGATACTGAGGTCACACTGTATATAGACAAAGCAGATGTCTAGAAAACACCAAACACATTTTTCTGGAAGCTGATTAGATGACTCCTGTTTTGTAAATTGCACAGACATCAACGGTCCAGCAGTCACCGTTTGCAGCATAAGCAAATGAAGGATATTTATGGGATGAAGCTGTGGACATTTATGGCTTGTGCTGGCTTTGTATGCCACCTGCTATGTTCACTGACTTTAAAAGGCTCATCCCTACAGGAAATAGACTCGAGTGTATGTGGATTATGAGGATGAATGTTTTCTTTGTTGGTGAGCTTGTAAAACCCATTATGAACCGTTTTTCTTCATCAGAATCCATTCTGTTTCTAGTTCCTGTGATAACAAAGATAAGCTGTAGTAAAAGAGGTCTCTATTTCTTTTTGGTTGCTTTTGTGTGTTACCTTTGTGGTCCATCAGGTCATACCAGCAACTCAGGGATTTGCTGTGTATGGACAGCTCACGCTCAAGTTGATCCTCATTAGTAGTCTGGGGCAGAAATCCAACAGCTTCGCCATAATCATTTAGAGATTAGGTGCATTTCTGGTAGTATCAAAGCATTGTGTCTTCTTCTGGCCTTTGGATCTTGTAAGATCTGAACATGACAATCTGTAAGTAAGTATTTAGAAAAATGTAAAACTTTGCCAACTGTATTACTTGCTTTTGTGAGTATGTACATGACATTTCTATGGAGACAGGGAAATTTATGTTCACAGTTTTAACTCCTGGACTGTAATGAGATGTATATTTTATAAATTGAAACATAATAAAATATTTTACTTCACTAGTCTTCAGAAAGCCAGCTCACTGACCATGATAGACAGCAGTAGAAATCAAATGAAAAAAAATAGTCTATTTTGTTGTTGTTGTTGTTGTTGTTGTTGTATGCCTTAAAGTTATTTCCAACTTGTGGCAACCCTGAGGTGCACCTGTCACCTGTTTTCTTGGCAAGATTTGTTCAGAGAGGGTTTGCCTCTCAGCCTCTAAGACTGAGAGAATGGCCAAGTATGGATTTGAATCCTGATCTCCAGAGTTATAGTCAGTCACTCAAGCCACTACACCACACTGGCTCATAGAATATGTAGTATTGCAGGGGAGAATGTATTTATAGAGGTATTCCAACCAAACCTCTTTGAGGGTTTACTCTGAGAATTTCCGTTTCAGTTGGTTGAAATGGACATTCCCACACTTCAGCTGCAGAAGTATTGTGGCAGGGCTTGACAACCACAGAGGTGGCCAAGTGCAACTGGAAGTGGCATCATGCTAGTGTGAACATAAACACCAGTCTTCACCTTCTTAAATTTTCTGCCGGAACATGGATTAAAGTTTCTTATCACTGGCTCTTGTGATCACTGGTGGCTTCAGCAGCGGGGGCGAGGAAACATAGTGTACTACATTACCTCCATGCTCAGCTAGTCTTTTGCTATATAATTGGGGACAAGGATAGGCAGCACTGATGTCATTTGAGTTTCTCCACCTGAGAAGTCTTGAATTCTGCTGAAGCCTACCAGAGTCACCAGTGATTACAAGAGGCAGAGATAAGAAACTTTAATCCATGTTCTGGCAGAAAGTTTATGAGGATGAAGACTGATGTCAACTTGAAAATGTGTGTGTCTGCCTGTCTCTCTCTCTCCACTCTTTTGCACAGAACAAAATATGTGTAGCAAAAAGTCATAAAACAATGAAGCAGATGTGTTCCTGGGCATTACTCCTTTAAGAGAAAATTTGGTATCAGAGGCAGAAGTAACATGGGGAGAATAGGGAAATGTTTCTTGGTGTTGTTGTGTGCATTCAAGTAATTTCCAACTTAGGGGACCCCTAAAGCTGAACCTATCATGGGATTTTTTAATATATTTTTTTGGCAATTTTTGTGAGAGGTTTGCCATTGCCTTCCCCTGATGCTGAGAGCATATGACCTGCCCAAGCTCACCAAGCCGAGCTGGGAATCGAATCCTGCTCTCCAGAGTCATAGTCCAACTCTCAAACCACTATACCAGGCTGGCTCTCCACTAGGTAGGTTTCTGCACCAAAAAAGAAGAGCAACTCAACAGGTTTCAGCAAACTTTTTATCCAAAACTAACTACATGGGTACATTGAATGAAAAAAACAAAACAGGTTAGGTAAGCCTTGTATAAACAAACATTTGAGCCTGCTACAGACCACTTGAAGATTTCTTCCAAATTGCATTCAGATGTGACTTTTTCTTTCATCAGCCTCCACTTTTCTCTTGATATAATTTCTGTGTTGATGGCAAACCTTCACATATTGTGTGTGTTATTTAGTTTGATATCTTGACATATTTGACTTAGCTCATATATTTAGTTCAGGGGTGAACAACATGTAGACCTCATGTGGCCCCATCCAGATTTCTAGCTACTTCCCCATGCTCTCACTGCTGCTCAATTTGTTGCAGGTGCAGCACTGAAAACAAATTGCTGTTTCTTTTTTTAAAAGTTGTGTTTTTCCCACACTCCTTGTTCATAAATAGAATTGCCATCCCAGAAACATTATACTACACATAGAAAAAGGTACCTGGGGACAACACACCTTGTCAAATGGAAAAATTACTCTTAATTCTCCTCCACTGTCACAGCAAATTCAACAGCATCTGTGATGGGCATAATCTCTGTCTCTCCCTCCACACACACATCTATATGTGCGTATGTGTATATAAAATTACATATGCAAGTGTGTAGATAGGTAGATCCTAATATGTTGATATCACTGGAGGTATAATTTGGACTTTAATTTTCCCCCTTGCACTTAAAACTCTTATACCACAGTTATTTATTTATTTATTTATTTATTTATTTATACTGTTCTCCCCAAACTGGGACCCAGAGTGGCTCACATCATTAAAAGACCAATACAATTTAAACGAGATACATTAAAACAGAATTGCTACAATATTAAAACAAATTGCTTATTAAAAGAATAAAAATACAGTTAGAAAGTTTAAATTGTTTAAAACACCGGTACTTTAAAAACATTCTGTTTTAAAAGCCTATCTGCATGACGGAAGGACAACAAAGAAGGGGCCATTTTGATCTCCCTGGGAAGGGAGTTCCACAGTCTAGGGGCAGCCCTGGAATTATTTTCTGTTTAGTTATGCAGTGCAAGCTGGAAAACACATTAGCAATTATTACTATGTTGAAAAATGTGTTTGGGAACAGTTTTCTAGGTACTGATGTTGTGGGCCTTCTAGTCATTTCTGACTTACAGCAACCTATCTCAGAGTTTTCTGGGGCTGAGAGTGTTGATTTCCATGGCTAAGTAGGGATTTGAACCCTGATCTTCAGAATCTTAGTTCATTGCTCAAACCGCTACACGACGTTGGCTGGGTGTGCATGCTCTTATACCCCACATGTCTCTTGCATGTGCACACCCCCCCTCAGCCTCTTCTTTGAAGGTTATTAATTTCCCTAAAATCAGATGATGCCTTAAGGAGACTATGAAGGTGATATTTAATGCATCTTTCTGCATGTGATCCCAAGAATCCACTGTCAAGTAGTCGCCATTACTCCAACATGCTTTCTGTGATACTAAAATGTAGTAGTAAAGTAATAATAATAGAAATAGGCACCACCCTCTACAGACAAACATGACAATCCTGTCAAAGGGGAAACCTTTACCTTTATCTTTTAATAGACTAATAATAAAAATACCCTGTGCTTGCCAAGTGAATCTTCAGATTGATAAAATCATCATGTTGAGTCATGTGTTTGAACAAGTCCATAACTGCTACATAGTAGTTGTATGCTAACTTTGCCACATATGCTAAGGTACCTCTTCCCCTCCCCCCCAGCATGGACAAGTGCAGTATTAATAAAAGATTTCAATGCAAGTGCTTTTTTGTTTATGATTTGCTTCGTACATGTGTGGGTGGTCTTTTTCTCTGCTTGTGTGTGTCTTCTGTAACAAATCAAAGAGGTTCTCAGACTCTGTACTCTTTGCATGAAAATTCCTATGCCAGTAATTTATTTGGATCCACCTGTTTTTTGTTTTGTTTTGTTTTGTTTTGTTTGTTTGTTTTTGTGGAGTTTTTTGCTGCAACTCTAAACAGAAAAACAAAATGATTCTATTCATCGTATTTTTGTATGGTTTCTGCCTCTTGTGTTATTGGTACAAGCTTAGCAATAAACGACTCAAACTGGTATAGAATCAAAGCTTTAAAGGAAAACTATCAACTAATTTGAGCTAAGAGTGGGTTTAATTACAGTATTTAATATATCATATGTTTGGATATACAACATGGATATTATAATTTTTTTAAAAATATATGAAATAGTTTACAGAAATAATATGGAATAGTTTACAGATCTCTGCTTCTCCCCAGCTGTTTTTTGTTTGTTTGTTTGTTTGTTTGTTTGCAGCCACAGGAAATCCAGTCTACCTATTAAGCTGTCCAGTCTTCAAATATTTCCCTCCTTTAATTTAAATAAATAGAGCAGCACCATACAGCATAGCCCTCCCTATTAAAACAAGTATGGAAGTTCAATTGTCTAAAAGCCCTGCATGTATGTCAGAGTACCCACTGAGTTCTAAATTTTGGATACTTAAATGTACCTACCCACCAGTGGAGTCCTTTTGGATTCCAGCTGAAATGAAAACATGGTTGATCATGATAATACATTTCCTTGCTCTTACAAAGCATACTATCCTAAATTTTATAATTACCGAACAAGCAAAGCAATTACATCTAAACTTTCTTCATTGAGGCATAATGTATGCCTGAGTTTAGGAGGGTGGGTTTTTCTGTCCTCAGACAGCAAGGTACAGCACCCAAATCTTCTTGTTGTTATCTTCTTTCTTTCCCTCTAGTCTCACTTCTTCTTTCAGGCTATTCACAGTGGCATTCTTACAGGAAACATTAAATTTTAAAAAATAAAGCTCCAATGCTCATCAAAGCCAAATTCCTCAGCAGGTTTTCCATAAGATCCACTTGTATTTTTACAGTATGATGCTGTACTCAGCAATCAAGACATTTGTAACAAAACTGAATTTCTTTTCCCATTATTATAAATTTTAGTTAACTGGAATTACCTGATTTTTTTAACACAGTCCTCTGAAAATAGCATTTTCTTTGAGGGCTGGTGGGATGGGGCAGTCTGAGAATTTGGATCTAGCAGGAATGACTGGTTTAACAGCATTTTTACTCAAAGTTTTCAGTGAGTTGTCTTACTTTAAAGTAGACAGTCTTTTTTCAAAGTAAAACAGGAAAGGTTTCTGACTTTAGCCAATAAACAGATTTCTAGAAGTGTTTGTGATATTTCTGGTGTCTTCAAATTGTGGCTCTAATTCCTAAGCTTATACACATTTCTTTAAATTAAACCTTGTTTTAAAATTTAGGACTTAACATCTTGGTGGCACATTTGCTTGAGATGCATGTCACTGCTAAAATCTTGTTTCCTCAGACTGCTGAATGCACAGGAGTGTTAAGTTCATCTTCTACATCTTCCATCCCTGATTAAAGTTGGTAGAATCTCAGAGGGTGGCATCAACATGGTGATTTTAGATACAGCTGTTTGGAATCTATAGTGATGGGAGGACCCATGGTTTGATTTGTTCAGTAGTGCCTTTCCCTGTTACGTGGTGCTTTTCTGAGGTCCTGTTGGCACTGGCCAGGATACTCTAGGAACCGTCCAGAGTATTCTGGTCCCAGAGCTGCCCCAACCTCCCTCTATTACTGCAGCCCTCCATTCTGATGATGGGTGGATGTTCACATGTGTGTCCTGCTGTGTTGTGCATCAATTGCTACAGCACATCACTTTGCTCTGGGGTCAGAACAGGGTGTCCAGAGACTATCACATGGATGGGTGCCTCATTCAGACCTCTGAGCAAGCAACCTGTGGTGGCAGTGGATGCACCAGCTGTCTAAGCAGGACACATTTCAAACAGCCAGCCAGAGGTGGAACAGAGCGCTCCAGATCTTCCTGAAAGATCCAGAGCAAACAAGTTGATATTTTAATGCGCATTAATGGGGTATACAGAGCTGAACAGGCTGGACATCATCTGATCTATTTTCACCAGACCCAAATTTTGGGTTGTGCGTTCAGTCTCTCTGTGGAGAGGACAGGGGGAAGCCATTTTATTTGGCCCATGCAGACAAGGCTTAACCAGCACATTAAGAAATTCTTTAAAATAAAAAAAAAGACATCATAGTGCTGTTTCCAGGAGAATTAAATGGCATTGCTTCATCATTACTTACAGAACTCATTGATCTAGTAGGGAGCTATTCCCCGACAACCTGCTTATTTGAGGAACTTGGGAGAAGAATAGATTTTGCAAATTGAAAAAGGGCATTGTGGTTTCGTGGTTTGTTGGAAAAATTTGCATAGATCTGTAAAAGTTCTGTACAGTATAAATAGATTTCTTTGCCCTAATTAAATGGTTAGTCCCAACTATCAGAAAATAATTAAATCCATGGAAATCTGGTAAGTCAGTGCTTGTGTACATTTCATTCATTCAGCTGATCTATTCTAATTGAGACTAAGAATTGGATTAAGGTTTTTGTATAGTTGTTTATTTCCTTTTCCTACAACTATTTTATTCTTTCTAGGTACCAACAATGTTTTTATGGAGTCAATCTGTCCAGTCTCCGTAATGCAGCTGTAGATGAATACTTCAGGCAGCCTATTGTAGTAAGTACATTTTAATTTTCTCTTTCATGCTATTTTTCTCTTCCCTATCATATTCCAAAGTTATGCTTGTTTTCAGCTAGAGGAGAAGTCCGGACACTGAAAACTCTGGATTCTATTGTGCATCAAAGGATGTAGGACTTTTTCAAGAGCCCCTTAATTGTTACTGAGTCCTCCCAAGAATTCACATACTACCAGTTTTGCAACTTTCTGACTGGATTTAGTATGTAGTTCTTGGTTTCTTTGTCAAACTCATGGCATATGTTAAATGGATCACTATACTTCTGTCCTCCCATCTTGTTCCTATGCTTTTAAAACCAAAAGTAGTCTGAGTAGACTATACCACCACAGGTTGGTTAGTTAATGGCTTCTTAATCCTTTTCCTTTCTGCCTTTTTGCAGTTCAAAAACTGACATTATCAAGCAGTTTTTTCACTTCACCCCATCCCATGCTGGTGAATTATTAACTTGCATAGAAGTTAATAATGATGTTGTGCACTCTCTGCATTCTCCAGCTGATCTCTCTTTTATTCCTGAAATGATTCATTTCTGAATATTTCAGGAAATATTTCTATAGAACCAGAAGTTCCCAACCTGCAAAAAAGACACTTGTGTTAATCTGGATTCAGTTCTCTTTTTATCAGTCAAGACAAAATCTAGGAATCACCTGAATCCACAGGTAGACCTGTGGATCACAGTCAGCAAGAAAATCATGAATGAGAAGCAGGAGCAAAGAAGTAATTTTATATCCACAATTGAGATTGATTTTACTGTTTACATTTTTTTCTGAATAATTTAGAACCTATTTAGATTTGCATTTTATGCACTGAGTTAAAAGCTTAGTTTTTTAAGTTCAATTTGTTCATCTGCAGTACTGTATGTGGTTCAGTTTGTGGTTCAAAACTTAGAAATTAGTCTTCTTCATCTTCAGATATGATACTACTTTTGTAGGGGGTGTGAACATTAATCAGACATGTCTTAGGGATGTGGTGCATCAAAAGGGTTGGCAACCACTGTATACAACAGAGGTAACGGTAACAATAATATATAATTCAGATGGTTGTTTTTTGTTTTTTCTTTACAGTTGAGAAGACTAGATTATCATGAATCTTGTCATTATTTTATTCATGATAGCCCCCCCCCCCCCCCGAAGAAATCCCAAATGTAATTTTGAAAGATTGTTCAGAGCTCTTTCAAGACAAAGATGATTACTGTTACATAGTTCTCACCATACATATAGTGCTGCTATGATACACCAAATGTTGTAGCTCATTGGAATTATGGCTAGAAGTTGCCTCTTCCTTTATGAATCCCTCCATTAAGACTGTCTGGATAGATTTTTGTACTTCACTGTTCCAGTTATACATAGTGCATATTCACACAGGGATACGAGGAATGTGAACGTAAAATAAAATAGGAAGAAGGCCAAGAGAACATACACCCTGTTAGAGTGGAAATTTTTACAATTTTTTTTACAATCTTGAAGCACCATTTGATAACATGCACATGCTTTTGTTTTTTAAACTTCTAGGACACATTTGACATTAGAATTTTAATGGCCCGCACAGTGAAATATACTGTCAACTTTACAGAAGCAGCAGAAGAAGATTTGCACAGGTTAAGTGTCTGGAAAGAATTTGCTTTTCCATCTCTATATCACACTCCCATTTTAAACCCTTGCTTTTTAGGAGATTATCACATGGCCATTTTAGCCCTGGTTGTGCATGGGATGGGATCAGGTCGGAATGGGGGAAAACGGGTGTTATCAGACAGTAAATTGCTGGTGCGCTGCAGCCTGACCATCACCCCATTACCCAGGTGCACTCTGTTGGGTGATTTTGGTGGTGCGGAAGCCTTCCATACCACCCAAATCGGCCTGCAGAGCTTGCCCAGGAGATGGGTGATAGTCGGGCAGCAGTACAGTAGCAATTTACTGTGCGATAACGCCCGTTTTTCTCCATTCCGACCTGAATCCGTCCTGTGCACAGCCAGGGCAAAAATTGCTGTGCAATAATCTCCTGTCTTTTCCCATTTATAAGCATGTTAGCAGCTGCACAGTGTGAGAGTATCCAGGTTTGTTTGTCAGTCTGTCTGTCTGTTTGTTGGTTTGTTTGGATAGACTCAATGGCACATTAAGAGTCTGAGTGTAGTAGTGTAATAAGCATAGTATTTAGGGCAAAATATAATTAAGTTTGAAATATTTACTTTAAGTGGTGACATCCACAAATACAATTACTGTATACAGAACCAATAGGTAGATGACATTACTTGACATATGTCCAACATTGTTCAACCTGTCTGGAGCTTTTTGTGGTACAGTATTGGGTATTGGTGTAATAAAATCAATCAAATAGAAATAGTAATATGAGGGAAAGATTTTTGCATTCAGTAGCAGGGGAGATTGATGAATAGGATAGACAGATTTAGAATCATGTGTTTATTTTTCCAAAATAACATTTCTGTAAAATAATTGTGGATTGCATACTAAGTGGTTTGTGGGGGGAGGGGGACAAGCATCATAGTTAATCCAAATTAAATATTAATATGAAGTAAAATCCAAAGCAGTAAATTAGTAAAAATTATGTTGTCCAAAATAGAGATTAGATTTCAGAGCAGTAGACAAGAGGCTAGAGGCACATGCATAATCTAATCTAGGGGTGGGCTACTGTGGAAGGCTAGAGGTGCACATTAGCACCAGCAGGAGACCTTGGGGGAGGCACCCACCACAGCACCCAGTCCCCCACAAAAAAAATCAATAATTTTGAGACACTGAATGCCCTCTAGGGGGCTTTCTCACCCAGTTTTGAGGCTTTTCTGGCTTCCCAGTGGGCATTTGGGGTCATTTTGAAGCCTTCAAAAATTGTAGTGATTTGTTTTGCTACCCAGTGAGTCCAAAGGGCTCTACATGTGGTGGAAATGCCCTCCAAGGCATTTAGGAGCAAAAGGTTGAAAGAAAAAAATGATCCTTGAATGTGTGTGACCCACAGCCTTCCCCCCCCCCCCCATTGGACTACAACTCTCAGAATTGCACATTGCCCTTATTACATGTTAAGTGGGAAGCGGGAGCATGTGCCTCATTTTCAAGGTAATTAACAATGAATAAACATTGACTTGATATTGTTTTAATTGTAGGTGTGTAATATCAGGTGATGCTAACTATTTTGTTTTCATTCTACAGAGTGGAAATCCCCTTTGTTTTCCAGATGATGCAGTCTGGTCTAATCCATGGCTTGGCATTTTGGTTTGATGTGGCGTTTGTGGGTTCATTGTATGTATTCTTCCTCATTCATTCCTAACATTTATTCTGAAATAACGTAAAGTGAAAGGCCCTTTCCCCTTTAACCAAATTAACCAACTTGTTCAAGTTCTTCTTCATCCTAATACATAAAAGAATAATCTATGTTCATACTTCTCTATTTTAGGGTCAGGCACATCTATTCCTACTGACTTCATTAAGGCATATTTGAATGGGAAGGTTGTTTATGTAGATCAAATTAGGTGTGAAACATTAGGAAGAATTTCTCTACTGTAAGAGTCACTTAGCAGTGGAATAGACTGCCTCAGAGGGTGGTGGGCTCTCTTTCTTTGAATGTCTTTAAACAGAAGTTGGATGGCAATCTCTCAGGAGTGCTTTAGCTATGTATTCCTGCATGGTGGAGGTTGGAACTTCACTAGATTGTCTTTGCAGTCTCTGATCAGTACATTTGTAAGATTCTACTAGTCCAGCAACATCTGGAGGGTCGCCTTTGGCTTTAGGGCTTTAAATCAATTACCAACATGATGAATTGTGGTTGGCACCAGATCACTCCCAACAAAGTTATTTTATAAATCAAAGTGGAGCCTGTGGCCTAGGACTGGTTCCAGTCAGTAGCCACTGAATTCATTCAAGTGACTGTGTTCTGAATTAATTAAAGTGGGCCTTACAAGCATCATTACATAGAACCCATTGTAGCAGTCAATGAGCTCCTTGGAACTGATGTATTCAGAGCTAGGAAGTAAAGTGTTGTAACGTAATGACCTGCAGGAGGTTATTTTCTTCTATAACTAGAGTCTGAAAATTGTATTTCAAAAATAGAGTAACACATGGATATGAAGTTACTTTGGTAGTGTAATAAGCAAACTGTTCTACTTATTTTTAGAGTCAGAGAAATTTAGGAGCCCCCAAACTGGCCAAAAGTCTCAGGATTTGATAGGAATTAAAGATCTGCTTATGAGGAGTAGTTTCTGATATCCACACAATGTTCTTCCTGTCCTGGATTTTTTCTTCTGAATTTCCTGTACTACCTGCAACTTTTTATTTCCCTTCAGGGTACTAGGCCCTGTTTTTTTAAATGTTCTGGGAGTTTCTGATCCAGGCTGTAAATGTCACATGTTTGTAACCATTGCTGCAGTTCTTCCAGATTTATTTTTGGGTGGTTCTGCAGGTGACATTTTGAATGGAGGTGATCTTTGCCACAAAGATTTTCCACTGACCTTCATTGTCTCATTACATTTCCAATGACTAGACTGAACATTTCTCTTCCTTCTTCTACAGTTATAATGCTAAAGTGATACGACTTTATATCACTTAAGCACTGTGATTTTGTGCCATTCAATAACAAAAAGTAATATACAAATAACAAGAGGCTTTCTCCTAAAGTTGCAACTAATAACAACAATTTTTAAAACCTGTAACTAGTAATGTGAACAAAATACTTGAAAAAGTAACTTCCCAAGCTTTGGACATTGTTATTAAAATATGTATGTATTGGCCTGGAGTTTAACATAGTGCTCTGTGTGACTGGAAGGAATATTACATTTGTAGAAGGAGTTCTTCTGTTGTTATAAGTGTTCTTCCTGGGTTTCTGTTCTCAGAACAAAAATAGTCAGGTTCCAGGAGACTATCTTCCTTCTGACACTATCTTCCTTCCTTCTGTTCTTTTACAGCTACCCTAGACTTTTAGCTTTACTTCTCTTCTTGATGCTTGTATATTTATTTAAGTTCTCCCTTTTTAAGGGTAACAGTTTGGCTATCAACGGCTCCCACAGAACCTCTGACTCACTGGTATCAAGTGCGCTGCCTTCTTCAGACTCCTCTCTTCGCAAAAGAAGGGGAAACACTTTCAGGGAAAGTCTTATTTGTAGCAAATAAACGGTAAGCATGCAGGAAAACTAGTGCTCATGTTTTGCTAAAGTTGTTCATTTTGTGGACTCAGCAGCAAGTAAGTCTCCACCCAAACAGTAAACCAAATAGGTTGGCAGGAAATGACCAGGACTTTATTGACTTGGCCCCAGCATTGGTCTGGATCCAGAAGTTGACCTGCATACCAGTCAATGTAATCCATACAACTCTACTCTCCTGCTGGATGTATCCAGAATGACAAGTGCAGGAATCCACTTAAGTGGGAGCAACTGTGTGTTTCCCCTGCCATCTGAGAGTGGGGTGCAGTCACTGGCCCCTGAGCTGTTCATGACCCTTTTACCTATGTCTCCAAGGTCCCATGTGGGGATCCCCAACTGGTTTGATAGGCACATAAGTCTATCTTCTCCAAACATGATCCAGGTCCCATGCTAAAACTTCCTAAGATTGTGACAGAGGTTATAGAGTAAGTACAAAATCTTAAAGTACTTAATACATCAAATAAATGGAAAGTGAATAGGGACAAATCTCAGACCTAGATGAACTGATAGAGGCTTCACCCTGGGAGTGAATCAGAGGAAAGCGTACAGTCAGCTTCATCCAAATCTGCTTCCATCCATCCTGGTGAAATCCTCTTGGCTATTTTTCCATAACCTGCAAAAACCACATGGGCTTCTAGGACAGAAAATGGGGTGCTGGCACTGAACATGTTCCCATCTGCTGCTGTGAGCTACAAATACGGTTCCTAGTAAGTCAAGGATACCATTTTGGGGTTATTCAGAACATCTGTAGTATATGCGTGATAACAGAAGACATTGGCAAATTGATGGAAATGACAGAATAGGCAGTATGCTTTATTTCTCAACCCACAGTGTAGAAAATCCAGTCCTGCTGTGTTCATGTCTCAGAAACAGGATTAGTAAAAACAAAATAGTCATTTATAACATCTGTGCCAAGTTAATTTGCTGCACCGACATTTTGCTATTGCTGTTAGCATCTCTTTATGTATTTGAAGCAAAATTTAACAGAACAATATTGCTTTCAGTTCTACAGAGGGAATACATCGGGCAATAGCAGTGTTTCTTTTCTTTTTTTGTTTTTGTTTTCTTTTTTGGTGTAGCTTCAATTTAGTCATTTTTAAGAAATAGTAATATTTATCAAAATAGTTAGCAGATTTGTCCTTTGCTTTGAAATTGCCTGCATTCTTTGATTTCAGTTTCTCCTTGCCTCTCAATATAGAGAGAAAGTCAGGTATGGCCTCATTCCCACTTACAGATAAATCGATGTGCAATCCGAATCAATGGATCGATTCGACATTGGATTGTGGTTTATACTACACTTGCCTTGATCACATTTTCTGGCATCAAAATAACCCACTTGTGGTTCGCATTCATGAATGAATCAATTCAAATTGATTTGGCTCCAGCCAGTCGAAGGGCAAATTTGAATCGATTCCAATCTGCTTCTGGTTCACACTTGTGTTGAATGGATTTGCTGAAAAAGATTCAGAAAAAATCAGCATCAAAAAGACGCGGGTTAAATGGGTCTGGTGCATGGCCCCCCTCACCAAATCGTGTCAACGAATCGACTTAAGTGGGAACCAGGGTCGTTTGAACCTGTTCAAACTGAATTGCGATCCAGTTTAAAAGGTAGTGGGAATGAGGCCTATGTATGTATGTGAGAGTTCATCCTAAATCCTCAGTGCTTTTAAAGCTTTGTACTGATACACAGAGCAAAATTAAGATATTCAGGGCAATTTCTGGCCTCTGTTTTAAGACTACTGTGTTTGTGTATCACTGGGATAAAACCAGTACTTCAGGGTGTCTAGTAATACAATCAGAATGCTTCCTTTACATTGATAGCAAATACCCACGTGATGTAATATTGTTCAGTATGCCAAACATTGTGGTTAAAAGTTTTTCTATAAAGGAATCATATTGCTCTTCCTGAATACCTCCTTTCAGAGATGAAGAGTATCAGTTACTGGGCTGTGGGGTAGAAAAGCAGTGTTTTCCATAGCACGATGCCATGATTAATGTTGTAAACATACCTGTTTACAAAACTGTTACTATAGCAATATGATTTGGTTGCCAAAAGCCTCATTAAAGGCCAAGCAGTTTGGCTGCTGTCCTGCCTGTAAACTTGATCCTGAAGAAATATGCATGTAGACCTCAAGAATACTTTGGCCATACGAACAGTTTGAGACCTAGCAGGTATTTTGGACTGCAGGGACAAAAAGCTATAGAAGGAAACAAAACCTCATAGATCCTTGATAGAGCTGTCACTTGTCTAGCTTCTTAGGAGATTATCACATGCAAAAATAAAGCGACTTACCCATGCCAGGATGCAGTCATTTACAGGATGCAATAGGGAATTATCGCACAAAAAATGCCACTGATGTCACCAGGCGACTGCATCCCGGCTCCCAACCATGCTCAGCTGGCCAATTTGCAAACATGGGGAGCTTGATTTTTTGCATGTGATAATAATCTCCTTAGTGCCTTATGGCTCATCGAGAAAGGGAAAAAGTATCTGGAAGTATCCAGAGTTTCCAGTTCCTTTTGTTTTGATTTTACCTGCATATTCCTAGGTCTGCATCCTTCTTGAAATATCCTGGCTTCCTTCACCCACCCACTCCCGCAACATGGTCTTCCTCCCCCCCCTCCCATTGATCACCTGTCACAGTTAGACTCAAGCAGTGCATCAGAAATTGATTCGCACTAATTTCCACTGAGCCATTATTGTTGTTACTATTTGGTCAAAGTGCTAAAGCGCTTTAGCAATATTAGACTAGTTAAATATTAGGATTAGTTTGCTTTGGTGCAAACATTCCTTTCTTCTTCGTGGTCTCTGCGAATCACACAAATGGGTTATTTCTGCGCACGGTTGCTCTCTGTTGAATCTGTGTCCTGAAAACAATAGCTATGCTTACTGGCAGTGACCATCTTATCTAGACCCAGAATAATAAGTAAACAGACAGCCAAGTAGAGATACCTTTTGTTTCTTTTTAAAAAACATATCTCCAGAGGATTAGCTTTGTTAATTCATTACAATAAAACATCATCAAGTTGATTCTACATTAGCTGACCAGGATTTTGCATACAACCATAAAACAATCCAGTACCATATCAAAACATAATTACAGTCGGCCCTTCTTATACACTGATTTCTTGTACATGGCTTCAAGCATCCACGGTTTGAAAATGTTAAAAAAAAGTATAAATTTCAAATATCAAACCTTGATTTTGTATTTTTTATAAGGGACACCATTTTGCTATGTCATTTAATGGGACATTTTCAAACCATGTATGCTTGAATCCGTGTATAAAAAATCTGTGTATAAGAAGGGCCGACTGTATCAGTTTTTTGTTTTGTTTTGTTTTTTGAGGGAATAGTGTCTCTGATATGTACAAAAAGAGGGCCAAGGTACTGAGCTCTCAGGTCCAAATACAAAAACATTCCAGAAAAAAAATAATGATACAAATCTTCTGTCTTTCTACAACCATATGGGCACTTTCTGTTGGTGTTCGATATGCCATCCTATCACCCTTTAACTTCCATTAGGTGCAAAATATTTAATCTGCACTTAGAATGGTCTTAAGGTCATATGGGCAAGTAAAGGCTAAATGAGGGGGCAATCTTTCAGGATAAATGGTGAAATTCCTATATAAAGTAAGAGAACAGCAATTACCCACTACTGCAGCATTTTCCTGGAAATCAATATGAGCTAAGCGTCTTGTAATTTCCAGTCGGATGCCATTATAACCTTTTGCAACCAAACAGTTTTTTTGAAAATCCCAAATTAGATACAAGATGACAGATTTTTATAGCTGGGGGTTTGGGCCCATTTATTCATATGCCATTACAACTAAAGTAGAAGCCAACTGAAAAATTATCTTGAGCCAATAATAAATGGCTGCTTTCTGAGCCAACATGTTAACTGAACAGCATGCAGATTTCATATGTATGACTGCCTTTGGGGAAGAACATTTGGAGACTCCCAGAGTTCTTGTTAGAAATTTATGCTGTTCTGAGTCCAATACAGCCACATCTGAGTGGACCCACACTGCAGCCCCATACAGCAACTGGGGCAGTAGCTTACTGTTGTAGAGCTCAAGAAATGGCAACACAAACCTAGCACCAGAATCTACTGAATATCAAAAAATAGCATTAGTTGTTACATTGGCTGATACTACAGTACCTTTCAAGTGTGTAGACCAGCATCCAGAATCCTTAAATGTTACTCCTAGTTCTTTTATAATGACTAGCATGCTCCAATTGTTGGTTATTAAGCTGCCATTGATATTTCTGCCTTCTCCTTCCAAACACCATGATTTTAGTTTTTGAATAATTAACCTCTAGAAATTATTTTTCACAATATTCTCCTAGAGCCCTCAAAAGCCTACGCAAGTCCACTTCTATAATAAGAAAGAAAGTTGGCACCATCAGCATAGAATAAGATAGGGATATCTTTATCCTTCATGCAAGAAGAGAAAAACTTTGCATCTAACAGAGAAGAAATTATACCATTAATATATAAATTAAATAAAAGAGAGGTGAACGGGTAGCTGGGTCGAACAGCCTTACAGGAATGGCTTCTGAGACACTGCCAATAGCAATTTGTTCTAATATATATACTGGAATTATTATACAACCCCTGGATTGTCTTTAATAACCTAAGGTCATTATTCAAAAGGGTCAGTTTATGCCACAAAAGTGGCCATGATAATAGAGTCAAAAGCTGCCCTGAAGTCCACAAAGGCTTCAAAAAGAGGGTGGAAAAGTATATTTTTCAATAAATGATTTAAAAGAAAACACTGGCCAACTGTTAATTTACCACGAGAGAAGCCAACCTGCTCCTCAGCCAAAAGATTTTCTGCAGCCACCCAGCTCTCAAAACAAAGAGGGCTGTAGCACTTTAAAAATAATAAAATTTATTCTGAGATCAGTGTGAAAGCCCAGAAAAGAGTTCATGGGATTTAGGGGAAATATTTTATAGCCTCTTGTGTCATATTTTAGTATTTTAAATCACTCTTCTAACTAACTAAGAGTAATGCAAATTACAACAACAACAACAACAACAATAATAATTTATATTCCACTTTTTCCCAAAGGAATCAAAGCAGATTCCAACAATATAAATAAAACATCAAACAATTAAAAATTACAATTAAAAAACCCCCAACACCCCAACCATCCCCCAATCATAAAAACAGTGATCAACTCATAAAAAGAGATTAAACGAATATTTAACTTATCATTCTGGAAAATAACTAGAGGTTTTAAATTTTCCCCCTAAATCCCATAAGCTACATATACTATTACTGTCTATCTATCTATCTATCTATCTATCTATATATCTAAAATGCATAATAGTATACATTGAGCCACTTTACACTGAGCCAACCTCATGTAGTAGTATGGCGACCATGGTTCGAATCCCTGCTCAGCTATGGAAACCCACTGAGTGGCCATGGGCCCAGAACAGATGGGCCTTGGAGGCACCCTCGTCACGTGCGAGGGTTGCCTGGCAAGTGGAGCGCCCACGTGCCCGGCAGCCCTCACATGTTGATGGGGGCACAGCAGGTGCGGCACGCCCACTAGAGGCGGCACATAATGGTGACATTGCACTGTGCCACTTCCAGACAGGGCGGCACAGTTGTGATATCATCACGATGTCTCTTGCCACAAAGAGGAGCTGCTTCTGGGCACTCCTTTTTTGCTCCGCAGGAGCGCCACACAATTTGGTTGCTGCGGCGCTCCTGTGGAGCAAAGAGAGGCTCCGGGGAGGCGCCTCTTTCTGTCAGTGTGTGCCCCGCCTTGGGCAAATAATACTTCCTCAGCCTCAGAGGAAGGCAAATGCAAATCTCCTCTGAACAAATCTTGCCAACAAAACCCTGTGGATAGAGTCCCCTTGGGGTTGCCATACCTCAGAAATGCCTTGAAGGCACACAACAAGAAGATGTTCTTACACTGCTGCAAAACCACTAGTTTATCCCAAAATCCAGCCCTCTCAGGATTAGATAAAGGCTCAAGGTTTGCTTTTCAATGCAAACCCAGTACAGTATTGCAAGCCCAGCTCCAAAATTAAACTACTGGGTCTCTTTTAATGTAGGACAGGTCTGATTAATCTATGAAAGATTAATCAAATGTACAAATTAGTACATTAATGCCTAGTTACACGCATCAAATGCAAACATACTAGACTGCAATTTAATACAGTTATGCTGATACCTATTATAGCTGTAATATGTCATTTTTTCATTATGTTTTCCATTTTCAATATAGGCAGAGTTATGACATCCAGATAGTGGCCATAGTGGATGAAACAGGTTTTAAGTCAGGCAATATCCTTGATTTAAAGAATCCATTTTTTAGGTAAGTAATGCTGTTGGCTCAGTTTCATAATTATTATTGAACTGTAAAATTTGTCTAGAGAAATCTTTATTTTATAAATGATGTACAAGGTGTTCAAGATTGTCCCTTCACAGAAGCTATGAAAAATCTGTTACTTTTTATATGCTAATAAAAGTATTTTTTTAAAAAAACTGTTACCTGTTAACATGATACAACTTCAAAACTTCAATACTGTACTAGAAAATACTTACTAGAAAATGCCACATACTTCTTGTGAATTTATATCTGATACTTAATACTTTCTCAATTTGCTGCATGACTCCTGGGACATTTGGCACTAAAACTATAGCTGCGTTGTGGTTTTGCTCCTTGACATATTTGTCTAGGGGCAAATAAGTGGATTTAAAGGTGACTGAAATAGTCAATGAACCCCACCCCACCCCCATGAATATGTATACAGTTGGACCTTGGTATCCATGGGGAATCCATTCCAGACCCCTCCCCCCTACAGAAACCAAAAATCACAGGACTATAAGTCCCATTTTTCCTAATAGCTGCATGACGTTGTGTGCCCACTAAAACAGCCGCGTGCATGCCCGGCCATTAGGAACATGGGCTTTATCGCCTGCAGATGCTGAAATCCATGGATATGGAGATATGGAGGCTCCACTGTATTTTTTTTTTAAATGAGAGCCAGTGTGGCATAGTGGTTTGAATGTAGAACTAGGATACTGGAGGTCGATGTACGATTCCACACTCAGCCCTGGAAACCCGCAAGTCACCCTCCCAGCCCCAGAAAACCCCATGACAGGTTTGCCTTAGGGGTGCCATAAGTCAGAAACAACATTAAGGCACAAAACAACAACAACAATAAATATGTTAGTATATCTTCTTACAAACCCAAGCCACTGGTTAGTTAGGTCTTTTTTCTTCCTTACTTATATGATCCTTGCCAGTCTGCTTCATATTGTGAAAATGTTCAGAGGACTATAAGAACAGTAGATCTGGTTTTGTTGTGATTTCATTGTGAGCAAATTCAAGTCACACTATACATTGAATAAAATTGTGGTTTGGGTGGACGTTTTGGATAGACATTAGACATTAAACCACTGAACGTGTATCTGAGTAGACTTTCCCTGGTCTGCTGTGCTGCAAAAGAAGAAACATTGGTCAAAGTTCTAAGGCAGCCTTCCATCATCCAGTTGTTAGTCGTGTTGTTTGGCAGTGGTGGGAGTTGTGGTCCAATTCACCCAACAGGTACTAGATTGAAGATGGTTCTTCTAAGATAATTAAGGGCATCATCATCTGACTTTTTTGACTTTCAAATTCTTTCTTGTGAAAGAGGAGTTGTTTTCAAAATACTGAAAACCTCTGTGAAGTGCCTGTCAGCCCTTGGCTGTAGCCAGGACTACTGGCATGTAAAATAGACACCCTCCTTGCAGAAATTGGTAATGATTATTTTGAACATTCATATATTCCAAAATCCAAGGGGAAGGGATCTGAAATCCAAGACACTTCTGATCCCAAGCATTTGGAATAAGGGATACTCAACCTGTATTACCCATTTTTAATTCTAGGAGATATCACACCAATTTTTAGCCCTGAGCAGCAGTCTGTACGGTTTACAGTTCTAAAAATACAATGCAGTGTCTTAAGTTCATATTCCTTAAATTTGTTTTTAAAGGTATGCTTAACTGATATGTTATACAACTTCTGGAGGAACAGCCAGAATTACAACTCAACCAAGTAGCTTATGAAAAGCTGAAAGTGAGACTATTGAACAAGTTGCTGCTTCTGTGAAATCTGTTTGTACGTATCAAAAGGAAATATTTTATGCAAAATGTGTAAGAAGATGTTTGTACAGTTTCCCTCTACTTTTTCGAACTGACGTGCCAGTCTTAAAACATGCCTGCCTGGGAAGTATTTTCTTACTGTAGTGAATGATGCTTTCTTGGTTGATGCCTTTACTTGGAAATCTATTCCACTGAAATCAGTGGGGATAAGTATTAGGAGTGGAAAGTTATTTCCACATTTGAATTATTGTATTTTTATGCCAGTGGATCAAAACAGTATTGGTATCTGATGGGCCGGGTATCACTTTTGGTTTGTTTTTCTAATGCCAACCCTCCTTGTTTTGTTTTGTTTTCCCCTCAAGGAATATTCTTAACAAAACCTACCTCATTTTTCCATACATATCTAGAATGTATGGGAGTGATGTGAACAAAACGCTAAGCTCATATGTAACTCTGTTTCAGTATTTGCAAGATGTGTTGAACTCTCTAGAGTAGGAGTGGGCAAATTGTGCCTCCCCTAGTCTGTTTTGTAGCCCATAGCCCTTTCAGATTATCCATTCTGTCCTTTTCTCCTTGCCCACCTCCCAAATAAATGATGAATTTATTTTCCTGGAAAACTCCAGGAGCAGCAGCTCAACTTTAAATAGATAGCAGCTGAACACTGAAAACACCAATTTCTGGCTACTTCCAGTTCTGTATAGGGTTTTGCTTTTTTAATGTTTGCAATCTGTGCATCCCCTGGATGGTCCCAGAGGCAGTAAATTGTCTCCTGGACTCACTGCAGTTGCCCATCCCAATCTAGAGCTTATTCATGGCTGGTCAATAATGAACTGTAATTGTTTCATAGCAATATGGCACTAAGCACATTACCTGAGAGATATTTCTGACTGATATTGTTTGAATGGTGTTTTTTTTTTGGGGGGGAGGAGCTTTCCTGGATTGTCCTGAGTCAGTCTTCACAGCTTGTTTTTTTTTTAAAAATATATGAAGAGAAACAACAGCAGAATAACTTAATCTGCACCTGCATTTCTGTATATTTCATACATTCTGTAGATAACATTTGCAATTGTATATTTAATCTTTCCAATAAAATTTAAATATAAAACATAACATGGCTTTAGTCTGTGGGTTGCTTTAAAAGTGTGTCTTCCTGTTTTCCAAATGCAGCTTTCATTTTGTCTGCATTTAGATGTTGCCTTTTCAAGGGCTCCCATGAAAAAGATCAGCAACATCTCTACCCGCCAACAGCTATGTGACCGTAAAAAATTAGCCTGAAGTGCTATTTAATGGATAGAGTCATTCATAGGATTTTGCCAGTGATTATTTACAGCAACACTCTGCAATACAAAAGGAAAAGTACACAAGCTGAAGTTGGGTGTGGAAGTAATGAGGCTCAACCATCTTCCTGCTCTTTTGAAAGATGTGATGCTTGATCCCATCAGCTTCCACAATCTGCCATGTTGTGAAAAAGCAGTGCTGAACAAGCTCACTGGGGGAATGAATTTACATTTGCATTTCTTGAGTTACCAAGTAACTGCTCAATATGAGGTGAACCAAAAAACACTAATTGTAATATCTAGTGGAGGGGTAGAGTGAGATGGTTCCTGCAGCTAACCACAAGCATCTGTCAAATAAAAATCAGTGTTATGTCTCCCTAATAACTGTCAAATGTCTACACTAGTCCTAGAATCAGTATATTTTTTGGGAGGCCCCCCCTCCCCCATCCCTATTGAAATGTCTTAGAAAACAAGGACTGAGTCATAGAATCATAGAGTTGTCAACTAAGCAATACTAAATAGGTACGTATGTGGACTGTTTCGTGGTCAGCTGTCCTGGGGTGGTGAACCCATGGCACTCCAGACTTTAGTGTGTAGTTTTGTGAGATATTTCATCTTCTCTCAGAGAGCTCTGGTACCACACAACAAACAACAAATCCCAGGATTTCATAGGATAGAGCCATGACGGTTAAAATGGTGTCAGATTGCATTAATTCTGCAATGTGGCAGCAGCCTAGGTTTAGGATTGCTAGGAGTTAGTTGCATCTTGCAACTGTAAGTACAATTTGATTGTACTGAGGTTGAACTATAAAATATAAATTCTTGGAAATAAAATATTAGCATGTGTACCACAGGCCAAGATGACAATCCTACAATCCTATTTCCAAGTCTCTGAGACAAAATTATTGAATGAACATTGACATCCATGGCATGCAAGATACAAGGCAAAGTGCTTCCTACCATCAGTAAACCATTTAATCTGAATATACTGTTTGAATACTTATAAAAGAAGACGTGGGGTTTCTTCAACCAATGCTATTCTTTCAGACAACTTGCTCATTACACACATAAAACAGGAATATGGACTGGAAAATTGCAGGTTTGGAAAGCAATGTCAAAAGTTTCAAGAGCTTTAATATTTCCATAGCTCTTTTAAATCAGTGATGATTTCTAAAATGTTTAGAGGCAAGATTGACATGGAAGCTTATCGGATACATTTTGTGAAACGTTTTATGGTTTGAAAGAGGATGGAACAGAACAGATTTTATTGCAAAGCCTTGTTTGCAAAATGTTTTTCTCTGGGGCTCTTTCTGTTTCGTTCACATGAAATTGCTCCAACGATTGTATTCCATCTTCCCTTCCCAGAAAACATTCTGAGGCTATTACTCCCGCTGTGTGCGATATCTATGGGTCCAGATTGCATCCTCATCTCAACCCTAGTGTTATGACGTGGGGTGAAAACCCTCCTCCTGACTTATCATTTCCTTCCCTTACTACTGTTCCTGTCAGGACGGGATGGTGAATTCCTGTTGTTCCCCTCAATAGTATTGGACTGCCCAGAGAAAGGGTCTCGGAGATGACAACACCTCTTGCCTTCTCCTCCCCAATCCTCTCCTTGGGCTTCCCATAGAAAGGATCAAGGAGGAGAAGGGTCTCGGAGAGGACACCTCTTGCTTTCTCCATCCTGATCCTCTCCTTGGGCTTCCCATAGAAAGGATCAGGAAAGAGAAGGGTCTTGCAGGGGCCAAGGCACCTCTTGCCTTCTCCACAATCTTCTCCTTGGGCTTCCCATAGAAAGGATCAGGGAGGAGAAAGGTCTTGGGGGGAATTAAAGCCGGTGCACTAATGTTCATGGTCTTCTTACAAATGAGATGTTACTATGATCTTTAGTCCTGTTTTAAATGACTTGGGCTTAAATAAGGATAAGAAAGACATTGACATCCATAGCATGCAGGATACAAGGCAAAGTGCCATAGCATGGAGGATACAAGGCGAAATAAAAGAAAATGTCAGAATGGAACAGTTATTATGTTTATTCAAAATACCTTGCGAAAACGGAGGACCAACTGTATAATCAAAGTTTCATTTTCTTGAACATTCCTGTTCTGCTTTAGCAGACTCTTCATTAGCTTTTTCTTCTAACAGTGTTTGAGCTGAGCATCCAGTGACCAGTGTTCACAACCTCCCAAATCACCATATGGTAATTTTGAAATTAAGCTCAGGCTAAATAAACTTGGCAGACCTTCCTGCTCTTTTTGCCTTTCATTTTCCCCCTTGCTTTTATTTTCTTTTCTCTACTCCATATTTGTATTTGTACTCCATTACAGTGGACCCTTGCCTTATGTGGGGGATCCATTCTGGATCCCCCGCATAAGGCAAATTCCGCCTATGCTGGAGCCCTATTCACTTGAATAGGGCTTGTGCGCGTGGCTGCGCAGCAGCACACATGCACCATGGGCATGCGCCCCATTCATCTGAATCCGATGCGCCACCCCTTGCGCCCTGTGCACTCCCCGCAGCTTGAGTGCATAAGCTCAAAGCCGTGTATAGCGCACCCACATATAACGCGGGTGCACTGTACATTCATTTCACTTTAAACAATGCCAAACACATTAAGACTTGTTCTGACAGGTTTTAGTCCCAGACCACAAGTATCTGTAGAGGTGTAGTAGAAGTACAGTATGTTGATATCTAAGCTTTTTTTTCTCCACTGTGATATACTCTTCCTTTAGGAGAACTTCAACAACGGTGATTTTGGACATATTCATTCTAGCAATGGGGATCTACTATTACTAGGAGGGTCTCAATAGTTCTCATCACTACTGTAAGTTGCAGTTTGCTATGTCTGGATCACAAATTCATAAATGTTGGTGCTTATAGAAGACTTGGATGTACTGGGAATTATAGACATTATAGTCTCTCACTGGGTTGTTTTGATACCAGCGTTTATTTTGTTATGTACTGTTTGTTTTTTCACTGTCCCAGCCACAGTGGACTTTCCAGAGGTTCAGGTTCCAGGGACTTTGCACCGTTGTCCCCCTTCCAGCCTTGACAGATGGGATAGCTGCTACAAAAGGCAACTAGCAAAATTATCTGGATGAGGTGAAGGTGCCTTTTAAAGAACTGCAGTTGGCACTGGCTCAGGCCATCAAGTATAGAAGGGCATTCATCTCTAGACAGAATTAGCTGCAAATAAGCAGTGAATAATGACCCTCAAAATGGCAGCTTTCCAAGAGCTTCTAGTGCGTTAAAAAGCCCATGCTATGCTGCTTTGAAACAACTACAACAAGCACACAACTGACTGCAGCAACCCTTTCAAGAAGGCAAGAAGCATGTAATTGTCTTTTCACGCTGAAATTAATCTTTGGAGTCTTTTAAATGTTACCGTAGTCATGAGAGAACTAAATTTCCATTATGAGATCCTTTTTGGCTGGAGTAACATTTAGGCCCCATTGCCACTAGGCTATAAAGCGATGAATCTTGCTGCAAGTCTGGCTCGGATCGAGTTCCCGAGTGGTATTGGAATCACGTCCATCATTCCCATTACAAAAGGTAGCAAATGGACTCGGTTTTTCTTGACCCATGTTCTCGTTCCCATTGATATTTCTCCGTTGTATTTTGATGCGGACTTTTTTGTTCCCCGTTCCCATTGCCTGTCTTGAATGTTTTTTTTCTTTTTTAAGCTGTCAATCAAGCACTTAGGCGATTAGACGTCACAGTGACATCAGTTGTTTCAATGCATTTTGACTCGGGCTATTTTTGTTCCCCGTTCCCATTTGTGTCTTTCAAACCTTTTTTTCTGTTTTTTTTTAGCGGTCAATGGATTGCTTGGGCGGCTAGGCGTCATTGTGATTGGAAGAGGGGAAGAAGAAGAGGAAGAAGAGGAGGAGGAAGAAGAAGAAAAGGAAGAAGAAGGGGGGGGGAAGAAGAGGGGGCTGGCTTGGTGGCTAGAGACCTGGAGGAGACAGACTAGCCATGCAAACCCACTGGAAGACCTTGGGCAAGACACACTCTCTCAGCCTTTCAGGAGATATTAAATGCAACCCCCCCCCCAAAGAAACTATGCCAAGAGAACTCGGCAGGGTTGCCATAAGTCAGAAAGGAGTTGAAGGCACACAGTAACAACAACAACAGAAGAGAAAGAAGAGGGGAAGAAGAAGAGGAGGAGGAAGAGGAGGAAAAAGAAGAAGAAAGGGGGAAGAAGAGGGGGCTGGCTTGGTGGCTAGAGAATTGGAGGAGACAGACTGGCCGTGCAAATCCACTGGGAGACCTTGGGCACGTCACACTCTCTCAGCCTCTCAGGGGAAGGTAAAGGCAACCTCCCCCTGAAGAAACTTGCCAGGGAAACTGCAGGGTTGCCATAAGTCCTAAAGGAGTTGAAGGCACACAACAACAACAATAACACAAAAAGAAGAGGAGGAAGGGGGAGGAGAAAGGGGAAGGAGGAGAAGGAGAATAGGAGAAAGAAGACAAAAAAGAGGAGGAAGAAGAGGAGGAGGAGGAGGAGGAGGAGGAGGAGGGAAAGAAGAAGAGGGGGAAGAAGAAGAGGGGAGGAAAAAGAAGAGGAGCAGTAAGAAGAGAAATAACAAGGGCCCAGCCAGCCAGCAACAAACCCCAACTCCCAGGACTTGGGGCAGAGGAGCGCACGCCTGTATCCACACTCTTGGCACCTCTTTCACTCTTTTCTGGCTCTAGGCTATGGAATTCTGGGAGTTGGAGTATGTTGTCAGGCCCAGAGTGGAAGAGGAGGAGGAAGAAGAGGAGGAGGAGGAAAAATAAGAGGGGATCCAATTCAGATCCAAAGGTCTTCCCGTGTGTGTGTGTGTGTGTGTGTGTGTGCGCGCGCGCGCACCCAGTCCCACAACCAACTCCAACTCCCAGGAGGGGCAGGCGTGCCAGAGAGAGAGAGACAGAGACAGAGAGACTGAGGCTGCATCTACACTGGAGAAATCACCCGGTTTGGCACTGCTTTTAAGCATCCTGGCTCAAGGCTATGGCATTCTGGGAGCTGGAGTTTGTTGTGGGCCCAACTCCCAGAATTCCATACCCTAGAGCCAGGAAAGAATTAAAGTGGTGCCAAACTGGGTGATTTCTCCAGTGTAGATATAGCCCAAGTCTCTCTTTCTCCCTCTCTTTGGGGCCCCCTTGCCCCAGCCTAGCTATGGGCTTGCTACACACGTGATCGCTTCCCGCACCACCAAGGAAAAGCTACATGAACACAAAAATGGCGCCGGGAATGTCAGGAAAGAACAAAGTTGGTGGCACCTCCAGACCAGCCCCTTTAACTTTGGCCCTCCCATCCCAAAATACCCGAATTGGACACCCAATGTTCCCATTAATTTACCCCGGATCGGACACGGCAAAAGAACCTCTGGAAAAGTGGTGTCAGGATAACCCGGGTTATCCACTGCTGATTTGGGTTTTTGCTAGAGAACTCGATCAAAATAGGCTTGAACGCGAATTCAAATGGCAATGATTTTCCTTAAACTAGGAAGGAATGTGAGTTCAAATGGGAACGATGTTCCTATAATCCAATTCTTGATTCGCTTTATAGCCCAGTGGGAATGGGGCCTTAAATGGTCAAACTATGTGTGGGTCAAAGGGTTTTGATATCAGTGGTTTTGTGGTTAAGACCTTTAAGGTTTTACCTGTTTGTCCACATGCTTGAATCATATAAACTTGACTCCAGTCCAGGATAAAGAACAAAATGTGGTGAGGAGATAGAAATCAGGTGTGTGTACTACCTGGCTGCTGAGCTCCTTTCGAGGTAGGGTGGAATAAAAATGATGTAAAATGTAAGATGGGCAGAAAATAATCTGTTAAGTCTTTTCCTAGAAGCCTGCAGCTGTTACCCAAACTTTACACATCCTCAGCATCTCAAATGTCATGGTTAACAGCCTTGAACAAGACAACATGGCTGTCTCAAGGGGCCTCTAAGGACATGACTACCTGCCTGAGAGGAAACAATCATCCTTCAACAAAGGAACAGTTATTTGTGTGGACTGTTAGCATATATAAGAAGTCTTTGCAATTCACATATTAACCTTCAAGGAGAGATTTAAGGAAAAGCTCATGCAAATTTCCATTGATCTTTTAAAAATTATTATTTACTAGGATGTCTTTTCCTTCTTGTCATTTTGTAACAGGCCATGCCTCTTGTAGCGTCCTCAAAATTTCAAATATCCCTACAAACACAAAAAAGATCCCATTCTCAAAGCAGCTCCGGCATCACAAGGGTAACATGGAAAGGGCTCCTTTATGACAAAGTTAAAATCAGTACAGTACTTTCTATTATGATTGGCTGACTCAGATGAACACTCAGAAAACATTAATGGGCAGCTGGGAAAGTATCTCCCTCCTCCCGCACCCTTTTATAGAGTGTCGATATGTAATTAATTGTAAATTAATCATAAAATTTAAAATGATCAACAAGCAGCAATAGTACACAACTGATTCCTTCTTACAAGTAGCTGAAATGTGTCCAGTGCTGCCCAGGTCCATTGTTAATACCCCCAAAGTGTTCCTTGGAATCCCTTGTTTTCCTCTTCCCCATCCTTTAAAAAACAATCTTGGCAGCAGTTTGATAATTAAAACAACTGTCTTCTGTTTTCATATATATATCTCAGAGTATGCTCTTCTGTTTTCTTACCTTTTAAAAAGTATTTCTTGCTCAGTTATGCTCCCCTCCCCACCTTTAGCAAGCTTGCCATTTGGAGTGTTGACCTGAAATTGTGCACTGCACCTTGGACGACAATCAGATTTGGAAGTGTCTTCCACAATGACCCTGTTAGTTGTGGCTGCCTTAGACAAGAGACACATTTTCTTTCATTATCATAGATAGAACACAACAGATTTTGCACATCCATGATTTTGTGGCATTAGACTTCAGCCTGATCTTGACAAATGTGACAGAACATAAAGGCTTGCAATATCTGAACTAACTCTGAACTAGATAAGACATAGATAGGTCTACTTGTCTGATACAGAAGTAGGACACAGCACAGCCGTGGCCAGTCCTGTTGTTAACTTATAAGTGTTTCTAACATGTGTAACAGAGGATTGCATATAATCACAACAAAGGGAGTAATCCTTTAATCCTCTTTTCTCTTTCCACTGGGAACACTGCAGAACAGAATTTTAGAAGCTGATAACCTGAATCTCAAGAGTAACTTTGTTTTTCAAAAATTGTGTACTAAGAAAGCAATTAAAAGGTGAGGGAGTCAGAAGGACAGAGGCCCCCAACATCAGACCCTCTGGTCTATGCAAAATCTTGGTAGGGAGCATTCCCTCTCCGCTACAAGGCAACTGGTTTTGTTTTGACAAACATTCGCTTCCGCTACAAATCTTGTGACAGGACCGTGACTGGTCCAAATGTCCCCCACATGGGTGGAGATAGTTGTAGGATGAAACAGCTTTGACTCCACTCCATCCACATCCTCTCTGTCGTCACTCAGAGGCAGACCTGCAACATGCCTCTCCTTCCTCACCAAACATGCCAGAACTCTGTCTCATTAAGGCAACCACCATGGAAACTGCAGAATTGCATGGGACAGGAACTTCGTCGCACTATAATTCCATAACTATCATGGCTTCATCCAGTGGAATCCTGGAGTCTGTAATTTGGAGGTGGGGGTGGGCTTTTGGAGCTCTCTGGCTGAGAATTTGTACATGTGTGTGTGTTGTTTGCCTTTAAGTCGTTTCTGACTTACAGCAACCCTAAGGTGAACCTATCACAGGGTTTTCTTGGCAAGATTTGTCCAGAGGAGTTTGTTTCCCATTGCCTTGCCCTTAGGCTGAGAGCATGTGTCTTGCCCAAGGTCACCCAGTGGGTTTCATGGCTGAGCTGGGAATCAAACCTTGGTCTCCCAAGTCATAGTCAAGCACTCAAATTACTACAAGCATACTCTTCCCTAAACTACACAGCCAGGAATCTATAAGATGGAGCTGTGGCAATGACGTGGAATCATAATGCTTTACAATCGTATAGCCCAAACGAGCCCCATGACAGAAAACTCAAGACTGCCTCTCTTGTAAATCAGTTACATCTAAGACCTCAGAGGTGAATTTCCAGTCAATACTATGGCCCTGCATCATCAGAGTTGTGTTCTACTAAGGGACCATTCAGATTACCTTTTGCACCAAATTGTAACCCAGATTAAAAGTGGGAAGTTCCCACTGGCGCCAGTTTTTACATACCCAGATCAGGGTTTTGCACACCAGATCAAGAGGAAATCCCTCTTAGAGTGGATTTTCCGAAAGTGGATTATTTTCTGTTTCTTTTTTAGAAAACCAGTTTCTTCCCTGCTGCCGGCAAATGTGAACTTGGCCCCGGTCATGATCGGGTCAAGTTCAGGGGAGGGATTTAGGTCAGAAGGAGGGCAGTGGGCAGAACATGCCTCCCCTCTCACACCAACTTTTTGCAAGCAGCTCTCTCTCTCTCTCTCTCTCTTTGGTAATTTTAATTTTTGACAGATTATGTGGATGCTTGTGCTACAGATTGATATATATTGACAGAATGTGTATTCTTATGCTACATTTCCCTTGTGTTTGCTTGCTGCCGGCATGGCACGTCACTTTGCAAGTGGCATCTTGTGTGTGTGTGTGAGACAGAATATGCGAATGCTTGTGCTACATATGTTTCCCTTTCAATTTGGCAAATTGATACAATGTGTGAATGCTTGTGCTACATATGTGTGGGAAACGGAGGGAAAGCAAAGGATGCAAAGGAGGAGAGAAGGAGAGATGGCATTCTGGGATGGCAAACAGAGGAAAAGCAGAGGATGCAAAGGGGAGGGAATCTGTAATGACCCAAAGGCACACAACACATGCACATACACACACAAGTTGACAGAGTATGTGAACGCTGCTGCCAGGTGTTTTTTTTTAAAAGGAGGGGAGAAAGCACCCATTCTGTTGGCCAATAGTTGTAGGACACGTTACCTTTGAAAAAAGTGGAAGTGAATTTGATTTGACAACAAAGGAGGCTCCATTTTAAAGCACTATTGCAAATGTGAACTTCAGCAGGGCAAATTGCATCGATCAAGGTAATGGGTAGTGGGAACTTCTTTTCGGGGAGATTCGGTACTGGCTTACTGAATTTGACCCAGTTCCACCCAGGGCAAATTCCCCAGTGAGAATGGGGCCTAAAGAGTATTACTGATTGTCCTTGATCATAATAAGGTAATTCGCATAAGTGAAAAGCAATTAATGGCAAACCTGATTTTTTTGTACAAAATTATTACTTCTAATGTCTAATTTCTTTAATCATGATTTCCCACCCACCCAGTTTCAAATCCTTCCTTGTAGAAACATGTTTGAACAATCTTGTTTCTGATTGAAACAATAGCCACAACCCAACAGCCATTTTGGGTGCTCCCAAGTGCTTTGATGATCCCAGAAGGGCCCATTGTCTCTGGATGGCAGCTTCCTATGACAAATCACAAATTCAACCTCCCTTCAGTTTTGAAACTTTACCATTTGGCACAAGAAACCTGCTCTTGAAGAAACAGAAAGAATGCAGGTCTTAGAAAACCTAGAACTATCTATGCAATTCTTTGAACATTTTGTGGCAGGGTGCACCCTACAAGTAGCAAAAATGTGACTGTCACAGATAAAATGCACCATTCATTATCCTCCTTCATGGCACTGCATTTCCTTTCGTTCTGTACTGCAATCCTATACAAATTTATTTAAGAGCTCACTGAAATCAGTAATCATTTGCTACATAAACACACACACACAAAACTGATTTTTAATGGTTCACAATAAGTGGATTTTCCTACACTATTGTTGCAAGGGGTGTGCAGAGCTGATTCTTCAACTTTTTCTGTTTAACTGACTGCGAGTAGACCTTGAGAGAAAGGAAGCAAGGATCTTCTGCACAGCTGCAATCTCTTGCCATCACCCGGTGATGCCTTGCTGCTGGTATTTATGGAGTCAGGCAATGTTCACTGGGGCAATCCTATGTGCAAATCAGGCCAATAGGTATGAATATTTTATCAGAAAGGTCTCCTTTGCACTACAGAATTAGCGTTTAGTATTTTGATTTCATTTTAAGTCCCCATCATTGGATCATACAGAATCCCGGCATCCGTAGTTTGGTGAGCCTCTAGATCTTAATGGTAGAGAATTCTAAATACTGCACAAAAATGGCAAATCTTAAGATTCCCGACACACAGTGACATAGTGTTTACAGTGTTATGAAAGTGATATACTTGTGTAGTGTGAAAGTGAACTGCATTAAACAAAGCACAGTTTTCCAGAGAGGGATATTTATGTCAATCTATTGCAGGAAAAACAACTCAGAAGCTTGTGGACCTTAAAGATGAACGCATTTTTAATGGCACACATTTATTAAAGTATTGAACATAAGAGTCCACTTCATCAGGTGCTGTTACTATTCTTCACAATCCAGTACAACTGGCTATGCCAGCACAACAGCTAGCAAAAAAATAATATCTGGAGGGTCACAGTTCCTGTTATATTAGTTGTTTTGACCTTTGCACGTCAGGTAAATATTATCTATCAGGTCTTGTGAAATGGCCAAAGGTGATAGATAGTATGTGAGATGCCAGTGACATCTGGTGGTGAATATATGTACCTTGTTATTGTTGTGTGCCCTCAAGCCATTTCCAACTTACCGCAACCCTAAGGTGACCCTATAACAGGGCTTTCTTGGCAAGATTTGTTCAAAGGCGGTTTGCCATTGCTTTCATTTGAAGCTGAGAGAGTGTGACTTGCTGCCCAAGGTCACCCTGTGGGTTTCCATGGCCAGGTGGAGATTTGAGCGTTGGTCTCCAGAGTCGTAGTCCAACACTCAAGCTACTGTGACAAGCTGGCTCTCTATGGACCAAAACACATTGCAGAAATAATTCAGTTGGAGACCGCTTTAACTGCCCTGACTCTGTGCTAAGGAATTCTGGGAGACATTTAGCCTTCTCTGCTACCAAGTTACCAAGGAAATGTGAGCATAGCAAATACTTCCAATTCCCCTTGTCTGATAAACTCCACTGTTGCTATCCCTATGCCCTTTCGCCTTGATGTTGAAGAAAGCAAATTTAATCCCAGTCAAGTCTCAAATACTTTTGAAACAGGACTTAAAAAAACAAAAGGAAGCGGGGGGGGGGGGGGGAGGAAGGAAAAGTCTATGGCTCCAAAACAATTAATTAATTTATTTAGTATCTTCTCTTTCTTAGTAAAGGTATTATTATTATTATTATTATTATTATTATTATTATTATTATTATTATTATTACTACTATTACTACTACTATTATTATTATTATTAGAGTGCCATAGGATTTACACAGCACTTTACAGAGGAAAACAATCCCAAATACAAATAAAAGCCTGCCTACCACATAGAGTCTAAAACCAGCAACAAGAAGTTATGAAATTAATGAAATATCACTATAATAAGTTTAAACAGTAGGTTAAAAAAATACAAATTAATAGGAATAGTCCATCATAAAATCATAGTCATGAAGTCAAGATGAGAGTTGGAAGGCTTCCCTGAACAGAATTGTCTTTAATTCTGACTTAGAGGTAGCAGTTCACAAGTTCATAGCAGAGGGTGACCAGATGTCCTCCTTTTCCAGGACATGTCCTACATTCCAGCCTTCTGAAAAATATGGATGCCGGCTATGAAAGCCTTTGACTTCACATGTATAGAAGTGTTTGTCTCTTTTACGTGTTGTCATGTCCTCCGTTTTTTCCGGGAATCTCCTACATTTTGCAGTGCCTAGTCCTCCTTTGCAGTGAGGACACCTTCTCACCTTGAGGTAGCGTCTCTAAAGTGATGGGGAATTAGAAGGGTTTTGATCATTTTCTATGGTGACATTGCCTTGTTAAAGTTCACTGTTAAAGGCCAGGATTTATTAGCACCCTGTTCCACTCCCAAACCTATCCATGGTGTCTTTTATGACCACAAAATGGGGACATACTAAAGCATATGTCAGTACTTGCCCATAGGGAAACCATACTTGGCCATATAGGGAAACATTCCAGAATACTTGCCCATAGAGATACATTGGGGAATACTTGCTTATAGGGAAACATAGGAATGTTTCCCTATGGGCAAGCATTCTCCTATGAGATCACTGTCTCATATTCAGATTGGGTGACAGGAGAGGAGGGATGACTGTGATGGGCCTGGGATGAGTTGGCAGCAGCTGGGTCTACACAGCAGAATTAATGCGGTTTGACACCACTTTAACTGCTGCCAGGGCACAATCCTATGGAATCCTGGGGTTTGTAGTTTTTGTGAGACATTCAGCCTTCTCTGTCAGAGAGAGCTCTGGTGCCACAACAAGCTATAAATCCCAGGATTCCATAGCACTGAGCTACAGAAAGTGGTGTCAAAGTGTAGATGAGTCCAAGATGTAACAAAGATAAGTCTAATCTTGATTGGGAGTTCCTGCATGGCAGAATGGGGTTGGACTGGATGGCCCTTGTGGTCTTTTCCAACTCTGTGATTCTATTATTCTAATTCAATGGCCACCTTCAGCATCCATCCATTCCTTCCCCCAAGTTACATGTGGCAACTTCATGGCTTTTGGTGTGTGTGTGTTTTAACATACTAACAGAAGTAGCATAACTCCAATCATATTCAGCTCAGAAGGAAATCCCATTTGGTTCAATGGGCTTCAATAGGCTCACTAAAGCAGTGGCAACCAAACTGTGCCCTTTAAAGGATTTTGGACTCCATCCCCCAGAATCCCAGACTATTGGCCAACACGGCTGAGGCTTCTGGGAACTGAAGTCCAAAATCTCTTAAAAGACACAGTTTGGGGACAACTGCTGAACCCTTTATATTATAGCAGTGGTCCCAAAAGTGTGTGCTTGAAGAGGTTTTGGACTTCAACTCCCAGAATCCCACACCATTGGCCAACATGGCTGAGGCTTCTGGGACCTGAAGTCCAAAACTGTCAAAGGGCACAGTTTGGGGACCAGTACATTAAAGGGACCTCTTGTAAAAAAGGATCTCTTATTCCCTCCCACACCTCAAAATGAACCCGGAAGCCGAGAGCCGCGTTTAATTCTACACTTTCTACCTCTGCGCACCAAACTAAAGCTGAGGGAATTCCATGCGCATAACCTTCTCCGCCCGCTCTCGCTGGTTCTCTGCAGCACCGAGAGCCGAATGGGAGGAGACCGGTCTATCTTCCAATCTCTATGGTGGGTCCCTTTCGGTCCTCCAGGAAGGACCGAACGTTGAGTCGAAAGCGGCGCGACTCCTTGGCTTTACGGCGGCTTCTTTGCGACACTGTCGCGGCGCCAAAACTCCCGTCAGCCCACGGGGCAAAGCAAAGAGAGGAAGTGGGAACACGTGGGGACCCTGAGAGTGTGAGTATAGCTGGGATGGAGGAGTGTGTGTCTCTCTCTTTCGGGGCTGAGGGGCCAGGAGTGTGTCTACTCTTATCAGTTGTGGAGGTTGTGATGGTTGTTTATTGTGTTCAGTGAGGACACAAGTGGACTGACTCCATAGGGCCCCCGCCATCCACCTCCTTTCATCCCATACAGAATCCTTAGCAATGTTGTTGTTGTTGTTCTCTGGTCAGTGCAGATGCATCCAGGGAGTTAGCAGTGTTCAGTTTCAGGCTTTCTCTTCTGAGGATATCTGCAATTAGTGCCTCTATTTTCTTCTTTGGTTTCCTTCCCATATTGTTACAGAAATCTATTTGTCTGGAGAATGAGTGCCTTCCCAGGAGATTGAATAGCACCTGCTGTAAAAAGGCAGTAGCTGTTGTTTTGTTTGCCATCTGATCAATACCCACCGTCTGCTAGCAATATATTGATCAGGACAAAAGATTTCTTGTGTTTCAAGATAGTTGTGCAGTAGGACAAAAAGTTTAAAGTAAACCCTGCTGTGTGGGAATATTTAAATATTCTTATGATGCAAGCAGTGTTGTGCGGACGTGATTGTTATTATTGCTATTATTATTGGTCTCTTTCTGGACTAACACTAAGTTTGGAGCGTGTCCAAAGGAGGGCGACTAAAATGGTGAAAGGTCTGGAAACCTTGCCCTATGAGGAACGACTCAGGGAGCTGGGGATGTTTAGCCTGGAGAAGAGAAGGTTAAGAGGTGATATGATAGCCCTATTTAAATACTTGAAGGGATGTCATATTGAGGAGGGAGCGAGCTTGTTTTCTGCTGCTCCAGAGAACAGGACCAGGAGCAATGGATGCAAGCTGCAGGAAAAGAGATTCCACCTGAACATTAGGAAGAACTTCCTGACAGTAAGCGCTGTTCAACAGTGGAACAAACTGCCCAGGAGGTGTAGTTGAGTCTCCCTCCTTGGAGGTTTTCAAACAGAGGCTGGATGGCCATCTGTCGACGATGCTTTGATCTGGATTTCCTGCATGGCAAGGGGTTGGACAGGATGGCCCTTGCGGTCTCTTCCAACTCTATGATTCTATGATTCTAAGTATTCTGTTGCTGCTGCTGCAGTTTACAGCCACAAAACCTTCTGAGCACGACCTGCCAAATAAAATGTGCTCTCCCGTCCTCTCAGTGGGGAGTGTGGACGATGTACAGCCAAAATCCTGGTTCTGGTGTGAACAGTGCAGACAATGTCCATCACATTTAGCACCAGTACAGGGGTATAACCCTCTTATAGTGACTTTTTAAAAACTCACCACTTGCTCCGCATCTTCCTGGAAGATCCTGAGCTCTCAGTTCTAATGTTGGGTAGCTGTTTATAATGCATTCCAGATAAGAGGTATAACCCCCTTATAATAACTTTTTAAAACTCATCACTTACTCTGGATCTTCCCGGAAGATCCTGAGCTCTCAGTTCTGATGCTGGGCAGTTGCTTATAATGCATCCTGGCTGCCACCACTGCAAGCCAGTTGCTCTGAGGTTAGAATGAGGCACTCAGCCTTGTGCTCAGGGCTGAGCATCGTCTTCTGACTTCAGGAACAAGCAACTCTTGCTAATAGCCACTGCACCACATTGTACAGAGGATGCACATGTGAACAGCTGCCTCTTGTCAGAATGGAGGGCTATAGGTGGGGGGGGGGGGGGGGGAACACCATGCTAGTCTTAATTTTGTTCTGTGTCATATAGACCCACTGCCCTGCATTTCCTCCTGGAGTCAGTCAGAAAAATCCCAGAACTCCATAGAATTAAGCCGTGACAGTTAAAGTAGTGTCAAACTTGATTATTTCTGCAGTGCAGATGTATCTCCAGTTAATTATTTAATTTATTTTAAAATAATTATTTTTCTTCAAATGCAGATGTACCTTAAGGCTTAGGGTAGAGTACAACAGTTCTCTCTCAGCCTTGTGAAAAGCAAATGTAATCACACATAAATGGACTGTGGCGGTTGTTCCACAGTTACTTTTTTAAACCACAGCTCCTAGAATTCCTCCAAACAGTGTGTCCATTGGCAAGAAGCCGACAGCACTGGCAGATCAAACAGCATTGGTTGTTTCCTTGCTTTTTGGCTGCCGCTGTGACACAGATCATTGCCAGGGTAGTAAACATGTTGGTGTAACATTGCAGAGCAATCTTTCCAGAGGGATAGACGAGAAAGCGTATCAGAAATCCAAATCCTGCCAGGAACAAAGGGAGGAGACATTATTAGAGGCATGTGTAAATGCATAATGCTAGGGTTGTGAGAAAGGCATTTACAGCATGTAGACTCACCAAGTTCTATGAAATTACTATGATTACAGGTATGTTTGTGTACATATTTGTCACAGTGGGCATACAAAACACGATTCCAAACCATTTAAAGTTTCAAATATTAGTATGAAAATATATTCCAAAGGGCATATAGTACAGGGCATTAGTGCTGCCAAGTTATTGTCTTGAGTTCTCAGTGGTGTTGTTTATATAATGAAGAAACTAAATAGCATGACAATCTGTACACCCCTTTATTTCTATTTTTCTATTTTTATCATAGGAGAATCAGTATATTTTGTTGGCTTCTTCATCTGCTTCTCATGCTGATCTGATGTGACAAACGTTTATATTCCCTACACACTGTACACCCTTTGTCAAACACCATTTGTTCATTAGTAGTTTTGATGCCAAATTCTTACAAAGGAAGATGGGGCATGTATTCACAATAAATCTAAACTCAGATATTTGAAATGGATTGTTGACTTCCTGTTTTAGTTTACAGCAAACTGTGCAACTCTCAGGACTTGGGGGGATCTACATTGGTAGAACTTCAGAGGCCCAAAATTGTAATGTCCTCCCCCATAGCTCAAGAGAGGCCTTTCTTTCATGATCAGTAGATAAAGAAGTACATAATATAGTGATATAATATTCACAACGAATCACTATTATCTTTTGTGTTTTGCAGCACTAACCAAATGGAAGCCAAAGGTAAAAGGAAGTTCATAGGACAAGGTGGGAAAGCAGGCGGCGGTAGAAAGAAGTTTAAAAAGAATAATGGTAAGACCAATCAAAGATAAGACAGTCTTCCCCAGTCTGGTGCTCCCCAGATATTTTGGAGCATTGCTTCCTTAATTCTTAAGCACCAGCAATGCTAGACTCATGGGAATTATAATCCAGAATATCTGGAAATTGCCAGGTTGGGTTGATATACAGCTGAGACAATTAATGTTGTTGTTGTTGTTGTGGCTTGAAGTTGTTTCTGATTTATCATTATCCCAGAGCAAACCTACATAAATAGTACATAATATTGAAGGCAAACTGGATGATTGAGCAGAATATAGGAAAAAAAGTTGTTTCCATTTGAAATGCTACCTGGATGTTTTAAAAGTCAGGGGATTTATCCCTAAAAAGGAAATGATACAATATTTAGCTTATTGAAATATACAAAATTATAGCATTAATTTGGTTAATAGCTATGTAGATGCATTCATCTCTTCATGCCACCACAAAACTCCAGAAAACATAGTGAAAACCAACAGGCTCACATGAGGATACTTGCACACAAAGGCTTTTATGTACTGTGTGTTCCTTATGATGAAAAATATTACTTGTCACTAGGAATTTCAGAAATACAGTATGAATTGTACTACTCAAGTCCATTTGAATTTAATTTATGGTGAAGGTAAGAAGAAATCCTGAATTAAAATATCATGGCTGGATAGGGGCGAGGAGAGAATAATCTTAGATACCAATACATATATTACTGTTTAATCTTTTTTCTTTAATGCTGAAATCTTGATCCTGCAGAGAGGTTCAATAAAAAAGAAGGTGAAGAAGGCAAACCCAAATTTAAATCCAAGAAATTTGAGAGAGGAAACAAAAAACCTGGTAAAACAGGTACAAAACAATTCAAGAGTAAACAACTCTTAGAAAAGTTATCCAGGAAACGCAAACTTCAAGATGACAAAGAAGGAGGTAAGATTTTTTTTCCTCTTAAAGATGTGTTCATAAAAAAGTCCTTTTGCATAGCAGTTGGATGTTACTCTTTTGAGATGCATTTTTTTAAAAAGAATGCCTGAATCCAGAAATCAGTGTGCCTGAAAAGGAGATACAGCTTCAAGGGCTCTTCTGTGCGTGTGTTGGTGGGGGTGGAATACTATAACATTAAAGTCAGAAGGGATGCTTTTGCAAGCTGCAAAGGGTGTGGAATCCTGCCCCCAACTGATCGACATCTATATTTGACATCAAATATTTTCAGGGTTAGGTACACCTACCAGGCCTGTTGGGTTTTCAGTCAAGCAGCACAGAGGGAAAAAGTGCAGCCAGATTAGCATGAAGCAGATGAAGACTCTAAATATCCCCTCTTTGACAAGTTCCTCTGGAATTTCACTGTTTCATGCTTGGTGGTTTTAGCTAAGGAGGCTGTAAATGCTTCATTGAGAAAAGGAGTGGTCCTAGCCTTTTCTTTTTCATACTTCTTGAGAAAGTGGCATCAATAAACAATTGCCCATCCTGATCTAGATCTATTCCAGCTGGGTAGTCCTGGAATAAAAAAGCCTCCCCAGAAAGGTTTGCCTGTTAACCTCTTTGTGGTCTTTTTGGTGCCAGGTGAAGGACCTGCTTTTTTGTGATACATGAGTCAATATGGTAATACTCTCTTCCCCACCTGGCTGTATCCCGAAGGGACAGCCGGGCTGTGGAAAACGAGGCAGGGCAAGAGCTTGTCTCTCAAACCTTGTCCTCAGTCTGGCTGCTCCTCAGAGGACAGCCAGGGTGGGTAGGAGGATGGAGGGCAAGCTCCCCCCCCAAGCCTCAGCCTGGCTGCCCCTTGGAGGATGCCAGGGTGGAGAGGAGGAAGGAGGGCAAGCCTTCCTGAGAGGACAGCTGACTACGGAGATGGAGGAAAGGCAGGCGCTCTCCCTTCAAGCTTCTTCCCCAGCCCAACTGTCTCCTGAGGGGACAGCCGGTTTGTGGAAGATGGAGGAAGGGTGCTGAGACCCTAAGTTTTACCCTAGACCTATCCACAGGGCATATAATTTTGACCCCAAACCTGCCCCTGACTTATACATGAGGTTGACTTATGGTCAAGTATATACAGTAAGCCACTATGGTAAGCCACTAATTTTTCATGTACTCTCAAAAATATTATGCGTTTTTATTATTTTCTCTTTCATTATTGCTTATTTTTAACACTGTTTTACTCCCCCCCCCCACTTTGTCATTTGTTCATGAGTGACTACAATAACATTTTGATCATACTGTGCATTCACGTTGTTCTTGATCTTATTCTTTGAGTCCTAGTGATTTCAATACATCCTAGTGATTAGAATATTGATAGTGAAAATAAAAAATGCTAGTTACCACACTCCTACCTTTCCCTTGCTGAGGAAACTCCCTGCTGCTCTTTTCTGCATGCAGATGGATGAGGAGCATGATGCTTTGGTTACTGCTAAACTAGGATGCTCCAAGCATTTCAACTAGACAGGAACCAGAATCCAGAGTATTGTAATTTTCCCCTTCTATACTACAATGGTGAATGCACATGAATGAAGTGGGGAGGGGAATAAATATGCTCAGGTTAATAATAAAATTAGCAGATCCCAAGTCTTCCAATCAGTGTGGGACTGTGGAGGGTGCAGAGATTGCTGTGCAACTTCATGGCTGATTCCTGCCTCACCCAGCCTATTCTACTCTAAGGTTGTGGCTTGTTGCTATATGCTTAACGTTCAGATTTCAAGTCAATATCATCCTTTGTGAAGTTTTCTTAGGCAAAACTATGGCTCTAATATGGCGATGATACAAGCACCACAAATGCAATGGCAAGAGTACTTGTTTTGTATGCCAGAGATGCCTGGGTTTTTTATGTTTTGTTTAACCTTTGCAGTTAAAATGCTTGGGTGGAAGAGCTGTGGCAGATAATCTGCCTATGTCAGAATAGACCATGCTGGGCTAGATAGACTAATCGGCATGATTTTCAAAATAAGCTGTCACCTTCTTTGCTCAAGGCTGACATTGCTAAAATAGAAAGCCGAAGCAAAATTAATAAGAATTAGTTAGAAATGACTTGGTGTTGGATATGATCCCATATGCAGAATATTCAGCATCAAACAAATGGCATTATGTTAATCAACCAGTTAATGCTGATGAGTGTGCTACATAACAGTCTATTTTAATTTTTATCATCAGGGTTGCAGCCTAAGAAGCCTAAGTGGGATGACATCAAGAAGAAAAAGAAGGAGCTGAAGCAGAGCCGACAGCTGAATGACAGAGCCAACTATGAGGCAGTGCTTAAAGGAAAACAGATTTGGGAAACACTCCGGCGGTAATAAATGACTTCAATTTTATTTTCTGCAGCACACTACTATATCTGGATTTTCTCTTTTGGAGGAAAAAATAATTCTACCTTTCACTATAGTGCACTTGTAGAATTGCTAACTCTCGTATTATAAAGCTGGATTATAAAATTAAGGATATAGGTTGACATATTAAGTGAGCATTTTTGTTACTGATAATCAGCAAACATGTCAATGAATTTTTTAAATATAAGATAAAAATACTGTAATGCAAGGGAAACTGAACCAAAAGGTAAACTCTGAGCTGAACTTCCTGAAATACTGCAGTTCTTCCTCTCTGCAAAAATAAAGTAGTTTGACATCACTTTAACTGTCATGGCTCCATCCTGTGGAATTCTGGGATTAGTAGTTTCTTTTGGTATTCAGCCTGGTCAGTCAGAATGCTCCGGTACCTCACCAAGCTGCCGATCCCAGGATTCTGTAGGATAGAGTCATGACAGTTAAAGTGATGTTAAACTGCTTTATTTCTGCAATGTGGATACACCCATTTGTCTTACAGATCTCTTGAATATTTAGCTGGACTATTGGAAACTCAGATTCAGATCCCTTTAACTGAATTTAACTGAGGCCTTATCTTGTCATTAGACAAGAGTTGAAATGAAAGAGTATGCCATATTGTATCTTCAATATATTTGACTGTTAGCTTTTCTACCTGGAGTGTGTGTTTTTCCAGAATCATCCTCGATTGCAAAGATCAGTTGCCCCTCCATTTTTGTGCGGGATCTGTTCCAGATCTCTCCTCCTATGAAAATGGAAATCTTCTTATGTCAAAGATGCCTTCAAAATACAATAAAATAAAGATAAATTGCAAAATTTTTTTTAAAAAAATGGAAATCTGCCAATATTCAAGCCCCACTGGTTTGAATGGTGGCGCGTCCCCAGTGGGCATGTGCCCTATTTTATCTCCCTCTGTTTGCCCCTCACACATAATCGAGGGACATGGATTCCGAGTCTGCACAAACAGAGGGATGACTGTATTTGGAATCTTTAGACTGCTCATATATATTAATTTTTTATTGACCACACTTCTTAAAGATATTAAAATGGTTTCCTAATGTAAGAAGCCAAGAGGCTTCTTTCAGTTCAAAGCGATTCAGTTGTGAAGGGGAAATGTTGGCTTAACCCTGGAACTACTTATTTTCATAGGAAAGACTGTGACAAAGCAAAACGTGACAAGCTGTTAAGTGAACTTCAGGAGCTACTTCGTGGGAAAATTAAAAATGTAAGATGATCAAATGTAAAAAAACAAACTGTTAACAATTAAGAAAATACTTGAATTTTTAAAAAATGTTTCTAAATAATGGTAAAAGTGCATGTTTAGTCTCTTGATGTTTCTGGACAAACAAAAGGGCAATGAGCAATTCAGAGGTAGTACTGCCCTACTCCATATGATTGTGGCAGGGATCCAGAAAGCTGCCTTTAGCAAGCAGAAGTTACTTCTACCTCCTTTGCCATTTTCCACATACAGTGGTGCCTCGGGATACGAAATTAATTCGTTCCGCCATTCCTTTCGTAACCCGAAAATTTCGTAACCCAAATACTCCGTTAGCACTGGAAAGCCTATAGCAGCATTTGAATTTCGCGCCGAAATGAATTTCGTAACCCGAAACAGTTTTTGCCAATCCGACTTTTTCGTATCCCGGAAATTTCGTAACGCGATCATTTCGTATCCCGAGGCACCACTGTATTCCCTTCTGTTGGAGCCTGGATCACATACTGTTGCACATTTGTGTACATATTGAATGTTTCCAACCTGGAAGGACAGCTTTTCAGCAGATGCAACAGACTGTGACATGTAGTCAGAGTTTTAATGTTTGTTAACTCCAAACATTTTGAGCCCATAAGTGGTCTCTTTTCACCAATGACTCCAATTCCCCTACCACTGCAAAGTACTCTCTTTCTTTTCAATCAAATTTCATTTAGGTTACTGATTTCATAAAAGCTAGTAGCATTCTGGCAAACAAGAAGGTGGAAAAGCCTATTTACCTGGGTTATACTAATTTGCTGTCCTGTATTTGACAATTAATTCTTGCATCAAAGTGCATCCTATAAATTTTTTTATGGGGGAGGGGCTTATAAGAAATTTCCTACTATGTTTCAAACAAGTTTATAACAGATATATGTACTACATGCATTGGTTCAATAATGCTAGGAATGCCAAATGCAGGGTGTCCAAAAATTACCTTTAAAATTTCAGTTGTATACAGAATTGAAATTGTAAAGATAATTTTTGGTTACCATGCACAGTAATTATTGGAAAACAGATCAATTTTCTTCAAATTTGTTTATTTCTTGCCTCAGGCTAAACTGTTCTTAAGCACCACATTGCTTGTTGTATTATACATGTTTTATGTATTGTCTTTAGATCTTCAGCTGTACTCTCAATTCAGAAATATAACTATAGTTTTATGTATTAGGATAAATGCATAAAATGTAATACCATCTAAACAACATGGATAAATTGATTGATTTATCTCCATAGATGGCGTTTGCTCATGATTCAACCCGTGTCATCCAGTGTTACATTCAGTATGGCAATGAAAAGCAAAGACAAGAAGTATTTGAAGAATTAAAAGGTATAATTTTTAGATATATAGCTTTTATTTGCATATTGCTTCATTGTTGTCATTGCATCTCACTGAGATTTTTCATTCCACAGAGAGTTTCACTGAACTAAGCAAATCCAAATATTCTAGAAATATTGTGAAGAAACTTCTTATCTATGGGTAGGTACCTTGCATAACCATATACTTGGTTCTTGTTTTGCCTGCATGATTATTTTCAGTTTGAGATAACCAGACATGCGATGGGGAGTTGACATGTAGAAGATGAAATGTTAGACTTAAGATGCCTAGCTACAAACATGTACATGACCATTAAGGTTTTTGGACTACAAGTTGTTTGTTCACTATCTAACCTGTATCGAAGTAGGGTGGTCAAGATGATTAAAACTGGATTTGATAGAATAGGCATGTGGTCCTGTTGGGACAATGGCTATGTTTTTTTATTCAAAGTACTGTTGCTCAGTAAGACAAGGAAAATGCTTTATTCTCCTCCTTGCATCTGGCTGCTATTTATATCTGAAAATGGTAAGGAGACAAGCTATACACATTCTGGGATGATCAAGTGTTTGTTTATGGTATGATATGATTATACTCAATGGTCCTGTGTTTTGGAGAGTGTTTTCAACTCCAGTGAATTCTGCCGAAGGTCCCTGAAGAAGGCCTTTTGTCATTGAGGCTGAAACACCTTGGGCTTTTTAAACAAATAAACAGTTTACCATCTCAGATCACATGCAGCTTGTCTCCTTACCATTTTCTGCTTTTAACATGCTTTTCAGTACTCTCTTTATTGCTACTTATATCTGCTACAAGTAACCAAAATATTGGTTTGATTTACATGAATACTGAATTTATAATGTCTCTTCTCCTAGTAATGACATTAGCTGTTGTAGTTCAGTTAGCAATGTGAGTTTGATACTGTTTCTTTGAACAGATTCTTTCTATAAATAAGGGTGTATAAAATACAATTTGTGGGCAACTCCAGGGCCATTTTTGTGGACCACAGGACCCCCCCCCCATGGTAAAAAATAGTCTACAACAAAATGCCCCCTTCTAAGGGGTGTAGGGGCCCTTTTATACGTTTTCCCTATCACCATTACAGGGCCAGGGAGGTCCTTTTTTACGAAACAAGAAGTAAAGAAGAAGTGACTTCCAATCACTTTCTTTTTTTACATGTTGAGTATCACTTATCTGGAATGCCAAAATCTGAAATACTCCAAAATCGACCACATGGGTGGCCAAAATAGATATACCTTTGCTTTCTGATGGTTCAGTGTACACAAACTTTTATTTCATGCACAAATTATTTAAAATGTTATGTATAAAATTATCTTCTGGCTGTGTGTATACATTGTATACAAAACATAAATGAATTTCCTATTCAGAAGTGCAGCTCTCCAAGGTCTCCTAAGGTGCTAATGCAGCCCTCTAGCTTCCCACAGTTGCCCATCCTTGCTATAAAACAATATTTACCCTTGCATGATCTTCATTGCATATATTCTCTTTGGCTTCTTTTAATTTCCAGCCAGTTTGGGGAAACTGACTTCACTTTTCCATAAAGTTTAGTGCACAAGTCAGAGAACTCTGGAGTAGAGGGCATGTGGCTATCAAGAAACAAACAAATAATGGTTGGCCGCTAAAAGGAGCCAAAATGGACAAATACATGTCACTCTGTGATAAACCTGTAGTTAAGACCTGTTTATATTGAGATGCAGCAGTATGTGTGTGTGTGTGTGTGTAGATCAGATAAAAATGTGCAATACTTAACTAGTCTGGTCTGCTTTTTTCCCCCTGATTATTGTTGCTGCTCACTTATTCCTGGAACAGAACAAAGCCACAAATTGCAGAAATCATCAAAAGCTTTAAAGGGGAGGTGAGAAAGATGCTGCGCCATGCTGAGGCATCTGCTGTGGTGGAATATGCATACAATGACAAAGCCATTTTGGAGCAAAGAAACATGTTGACAGAGGAGCTTTATGGGAATACCTTCCAAGTCTACAAGGTGATATCCTGAAACAGCTTTCTTGTTACAGTACAAGTAGTTTGTAACTCTTGCCCACATGATCTAATATGTAGAAATACAAAGAGTTAGGGAAAGAGAAAGCAGACAAACATGAAAAGAAAATATACCAATTTATTTTCAGAGCAGGAACCCTGACATGAATGCTTATGTGCCTGTATTCTATAGGTATCATCACAGATACCTATGTGCTTTATCCCACAAGTAAATACAGTTTCATCCTGCTCTCTAGGCCCCTTCTTGGAGTACTATCCTACTCTTCTCTCTGTGCAGAGGGAGGTATTTTGCAGGAACTAACTGCAACTGTGAAGACTATAAATTCTTCTGTTTTAAAAATCTGATTCATGTGATTCTAATTAACATCTCAGTAGTTTCATTAGAACTGTTGTTTATGAGTGCATCTACACCATAGAAATAATGCATTTTGACACCATTTTAAGGGGTGTTAAAACTACAAATCCTAGGATTATGTAGAATGGAGCCATGGCAGTTAAAGTGTCAAACTGCATTATTTCTGCAGAGTAGACGTGCCCTATTATTCCAAATGCATATACTGTATACTTTTGTGTAAAAGCTAGCCACTTTAGAAATGTACTGGAATGTGAAAATATCCTACTTTATCCCCCACTAAAGCACAGCTTTACTAAGCCTTAATGGTGGAGGCCATCTTTAAAGGCCTGTCTCAGTTTTAATTTGTCTGATATGAAACTTGGAATACTAACCCTCATTGGCAGAAAATAAATAGAGTTGGCCCTCTGTTTTCTCAGGGGATCCGTTCTTCCCCATGAAAACAGAGGCTCATGCATATTCAAGCCTCATTGGCTTGAATGGGGCGCGTGCTTGTGTGCGAGCAGTGGCGTGCCCCATTAAAAATAGTGGAGGTCGCCCCTCTGTAGATTACCAAGGTCGCAGATCTGAGATACGCGAGTTAGGAGGGACAACTGTACATTGGGTTCGCAAAGTCTGACAGAGATAGAGATCACCTTTAAATGTACTTCATCATTTACTGTGAAGTGTTGGTTTCCTCATATTTTTTACATTTGCTTTTAGTTTGAAATGGTATATATATCCCTCCACTGTTAATGAAAATTGTCAACTTTAAAGACCTAAAAAGTAATAATTGGTTGCCATTCAACTGGAAGTCAATTTATTGGGAATTGTAGTGTTCAGGAATATAGCCATTCTGATATCTATAAAAATAAGGCTTAATGAAGTTCTTTCAGAACCTTTGAAATAAGGAATACTAATGTGTTTTTAGTTAAAGTCTGTTCTCATTATGTTCTGTATCATATTCTTGAAGAACTAAAGATCATGCCTTGTGGCTTTTTAAAATGAGAGACCAATTAACTGGAATTCCATTTTACACATTAATTAGACACCATACCTTTGGAAATGGTAGCTAACAAGGTGAATGTAACAAATTTTCATACCTGCTATTCTAACCTGTTAAAAACTGTATATGAATAGAGGTTAAATTTTATGAGTTCCACTAATTCTTCCTTCAAATTATATCAGGTTTCCAAACATGTTTACATAATATGGCTTAGTTTACTGTGACCTAATTTGGACCTGCGCAGTTGGGAATGCTGTTGGAAATAAGTGTAGCCTTTTCAGTACAATGCAGTTCTAGAGGCAGTCCCCACTGTGTTCTTGAAGGTGTACAAGTGGAATTTGTCCCCAGCACTGCTGAATCAGGAAGCCTGTATTTATCAGAAGTCCTGTATTTGTAGCAGCTCCATGAATTAGACATAGTGAAGTCACAGTACCAGATTTAGGAATATATGACTACAGGTGGAATTGGAGAAATGCTTTATGATGTGGTTAGTTTTTTTGTATTCTCTGTCTCCTATAATTTTAATGTCATTAAAACGATTTGTGGTGAATTTTCTTCACTTTAGTCATCAGAGCACCCAACCTTGAATGCAGTGTTAGCGGCTCAACCAGAAAAGCAAGAGGCCATTCTGGAGGAGATGAAACAGATCCTTACTCCAATGGCTCAGAAGTAAGAACAGCTTGGCTTAAAGTGTATTCTTGAATCCTTTTTAGCATTATATGTGTAGGAATAATTGTGAAACTCTGGGTTGGGATTCTGCATTCTGAAATATATGTATGGTCTATCCACCTAGTTTCTTGTAACTGGGCCACTAGGACCTCTGCAGGTCTGGGAAGACCCTGCAAATGACATTCTTGCAACCAGCCCAGCTACTGTAAAATAGCTGGATGCATCTCTCAGGACCATCCCAATTCTCCAACAAGGTGGAAATGGCCACAGTGGGTGGTTGCATCGCGTAAAGCAGTGGTCCCTGAACAATGTTCTTAAAGGCATTTTGGACTTCAGGTCCCAGAATCCCAGACTATTGGCCAACATGGCTGAAGCTTCTGGGAGCTGAAATCCAAAATCTCTTAAAGGGCACAGTTTAGGGACCACTGGCTTAAAAGATGGGTTTGGGGAGAGATTTTGGTCATTGCAGTCTGTAAAGAATTTCATCCTCCACACAACCCAAACAAGTGGATTACAATAGAGTAAATTGGAAATAGGCTATCATAACTCAGTAACAGGATGTAAGCAATGATATTTAAAATACTGGAAACAGAATTATTTTTCTTAACCAGCTGACTTATGCTTATGTGTTTAATAATGTGCCCCTTTGTCAGGATTGTGAGAAGACCAGTGTTTGTTTAGAACAAAAGTGCCTAGTGCTTCTCCATAGTATTTCTCTTCTGGCACACAGACAGAAATATTATGTTCCAAATTCAGCCAAACATTTTGTTCACCACAGTTTTGGTACTTGACAGTCATCTAAAATATACCAGCAAACAACAACCTCAGTCCTCTAGCTCAATTCCATGTGCTTTTGTATATCAGTGTTTTACATTATTCTGTAAATACAAATTTAAAGTTTCCTTTTTTTCCTCCTTTTCATCTTACAGAGAGGCTGTAATAAAGCATTCTTTGGTACATAAAGTTTTTTTGGACTTTTTTACTCATGCACTCCCTAAACAGAGATCTGTAAGTACTAGTATAATGGCTTTAAGTTGTTACAGTTTTCCATGATCTAGATTCCCCCCCCTCCCCCCCCCCCCCCCCCCCCCCGATGTTCATTAATAAACTGCAGAGATGTGGGTCAAATGTGCATTGGCTGTCTTCAGTCAAAACAATAAACATACTTCTTCAACTAAGGAAGCATGGGTGCAAGTTCTGTGCAGCCTGTTTCATGGGCGAGGAATTGACAACATAACTCTGATGGCCACCTAAGTATGGATATCGTCTTTCTTGCGTTGTTTTCAGTGATGTGCAAGTCCTGTCAGCTTAATGATGACAACAGGGAATAGAACAATACTGGTCATATGCTAATGGTTACAAATGGCAAACTCCTACATTGTCTTTCTGTTGTAAACATGATATTGGTTGCTAGAAATCTGAAATATTTTCCTCTACAGAAAACAATGCCAATTGTCTTCTGTTGTCTTGCTATTGCTAGTTACAGATCTGTTCAACATAATATTGTTCATACTGTTGTAGACATTGGTCAGGATTCAGTGGGCTCCTTCTGGTGCACCCTATTGCTTCCACCAGAACTGTTGATTTCCTTTCTCTCCAGTACCCCTTTATAAACCTATATGGCTGGAAAGCCATCTGTGATTTGGTGTAGTACACAAGGCTGTGGTAAGAAGGATAGCAAAGTACATTTCTATACTGCTTATCAGTGCACTTAAGCACTACCTAACAGTTTGTAGTATGTTAGCTAATTGCCCCCAAGAAGCTGGGTACTCATTTTAGTGACCTACAGAAGGATGCAAGGCTGAGTGGACCCTGGAGCCCTTTCTGGGATCGAACTCGCAACCTTGTAGCTGTGAATGGCTGCAGTACCAGTGCATTGCTAGGGCTCCTTTACCAAAGTAAACCAAGGATAGCCAATGTGTGTGACTAACCTTCTTAAGATCCTCTCCTTAAAATTATGGTTCTTTATGTCTAGGAAATGATTGAAGCAATTAGAGAAGCGGTAATCTACTTGGCACACACACATGATGGAGCCAGAGTAGCCATGCATTGCCTGTGGCATGGAACTCCCAAGGTATTGTATGTGAAATAGCCTACCTGTGTTAAAGTCCTGTGCTACAGATTAGTACAAATTGGTTGGCTGAGATTTTGTGTGGCCTGTCTAAAAAGTTGCAATGAGGAGCTTTCTTCCTGACACAGGTTCCAGCCTGTGTTCAGTTTCATCTGTGTTCAATTTTGGCCAGTGTGATTGTAGTACATGAAAAGTATGAAAACAACTACCATTCTGCTAAGAGTTAGTGTTTGAGAGATTCTAAGAAGGATTTCAAACTAGCTTTGTCATTAATAAGACACGATAATTTCATCATATTACTCTTAGGCATGATGTAATTCCAGGCTTCAGAAAAAAGTGATTTGCCTATTATTTGTTATGTACTTTCAGTGTTGGACTGTGACTCTAGAGACCAGGGTTCGATTTCCAGCTTGGCCATGAAACTCATTAGGTGACCTTGGGCAGTCACATGCTTTCAGGCTCAGATGAAGGCAATGACAAACCTCTGAACAAATCTTGACAAGAAAATGCCATGATAGGTTTGTGTTAGGGTTGCCACAAGTTGGAAATGACTTGAAGGCACAGAACAGCAACAACAACACTTAAAGGTAAAACTTGTATGTGAGACATAGGACTGTCAGAATCTCTGTTAGGGCTTTTCCAAGGCTTCAGAGAGAAGAAAATAAATCAAATGCTCTTTTCAATCTCTTGTCATCTCTTTTATAGTAGTCTGGCTCTTTTTCTTGCTTCCCATTCCCTGAGGAAATTCAAAAGTTACTTTTACTATTTTCTGTGTCGTTGCTTTTGTGGAACTCGCACTAGTTTTTTTCTGATGATTACTGGTAGCTAACTCTGCTGATTATCTGTCTAAGGCATTTTCATTGGTGTGTCTTGCTAGAGGAGAGGCAGAGAGGTTAATACTGTTGCTACCAAATTCTTCCAAGAAGAATAAAAATGAGGAGTGGGAACAGAACAAAAGCTGAGACTGGAGGTGAGAAACAGGGAGAGATGGGAGTCCAGATATCTGGAAGGTAGACAAAGGGCTGGGAAACAAAGAAAATGTGACAAAGACCTGTAATGGTGTAGAAAGATAGAAGGGGAATGATATGGGTTGCCAAGACTTCAGGAGTCAGGAAAGAGGCAATATGGGAAACAGGAAAATGGGTGTAGCAGATTGGAGAAGCTTTAACATCAAAGGTATCTATAACAATGTAGAGCTAGAAGAAGGTGCATACTACAGGGTGTCGAGAGGACAAGGGTTAAAAATAGATTGCAACAAATCCTTTTCCATGACTAACACCACAGTGTACATATCTTGTTCGTAAACAGATAAAAGCGGCACTCAGCAAGATGTGAGGTTTGCATCCCTATTCTATTTTCTGTTGAGAGATTATGTTGGACTCTCCTGAAAGTGCTCTTTCTCTAGACTTCAGATTTTAGGGATGGAAAGACACAGAGGAAACAACAAGTTGTTGCCTGTCCTTCAAAAACTAGCTTGCATATCTGATTGCATCCGATCCATGAGCCCACTCTTCAGGTTTTTTAATGTTGAAAAATTAGATGTGCTATACGCCACTTAGTATTTGAAAATAATTTATTGTATTTGTATTAATTTTTAAAGCTCAATATGGAGAGATTTAGATTGAGCTCCTATTCCTACATGACATGTTTTGGCACTAAATTCTTGGTAAACATCTGACATATGAGAGCTTAAAGAAGCAGGACTTGTTGTGTGCCTTCAACTCATTTTTTACTTAAGGCGACCCTAAGGTGAACCCGTCACAGGGTTTTCTTACAAGATTTGTTCAGGGGGGGGTTGCCCTTGCCCTCTTCTGAGGCTAAGAGAGTGTGACTTGCCCAAGATCACCACATGGTTTTCCATGGCTGACTGGGAATTCAGACCCTGGCCTCCCAGAGTCTTAGTCCAATATTCAAACCACTACACCAGTGGTTCTCAGACTGTGGGGTAGGATCTCCAGGGTGTGCAAGAGTTGCTCAATGGAGTCACAAGACTTGGGGGCCCTGATCTCACCTTCACCTTCTCTTCCCATGTTTTTTATGTGTAAAAGTTAGACATGCTTTGAATTAAATATTTAATTTACTTAAATAAAACTGTCCTAATTTGAACAATATTATTTCCTT
>NC_056523.1:241376260-241431726 GCF_019175285.1 Sceloporus undulatus
ATAAAATATTAAAATATCAATATACAAGATATATGAATGCAAACACACACTAAATAAACACAATATTTTTATTCATATACTACATCAGTGAGGTATAATGTCCACATATCGGTGTAAAAGGGGGTCCCAAGAGTAAAACATTTGAGTACCACTGCACTACAGCACACTAGCAGAACTACTCAAGGAATATTTTCCAGCATAGTGAGTCAGGTTTAAAGAGTGCTCTTGCAGAGTAGCTTTCTAACCCTCAGACAGAACTCAGGCTCTTAAGTGTCTCAGACTTTTCAATGAGTCTTGGATCAGCAAAGCTTTGTATTAATTTTTATGATAGAATTTGAGGATAGAACCCTGACTTTATACAGTATAACAGTACATTTATTTACAGGTTAATAAGCTTATTCCTTTTCTGTCTTTTCTCTTTTTAGGACAGAAAAGTCATTGTAAAAACCATGAAGACATATGTAGAAAAAATAGCTACTGTAAGTATTTTAAGCTACTATCTAGAAAAGGAAAAACCAACACAGTTCTTTCCAGTGCATATTTACTCAGAAATAAGTTTCACTGTACTCGCTACGGCTTACTCCCTGGTAAGCTTAAGCCTGCAGCTAAGACTTCCATTTCTATAATATTCCAAATATGTAAAACGTACAATGTATATGATTCTGTGAATTCAAAAGAAGTTAAAATGTATCATAATATTTAAAGATTAGAGAAAAGAGGAGAGTTCCATAGCAAATAACCAATGACAGAGGCAGGATTTGTATATACACACTTCTGTGCACCTGTGATATGATAACATGCTTTATCAATAAAACCTCATGTTCATGGGATGCTTAAAACAAATTTGTATTATATGAGGCCTGATACCTAGCTCAAGTATAGAATAAATATGACTTTATTCTGTAGAACAGGTCTTCCTTTGAAATAGATCTGTTTTGCCTAACATCCAACAAAGAGGCAACACATCTTCTTATTTTAATGCAGCCCACTCCACAACAACATAGCAATACATTCCTGGGCTTCTTTCAAAGTTCAGTGAGACTTAATTGCAATTAATTACTTTGAACCAGTATACAGTGAAATCACTTAATCTGATCTTAATGGCTTCTGGCTTAATTGGAGTGAGTCGGCATTGTTGATGATGCTTAGTAAATGAACTAATATGTGTGGAAGACCACCTTGTTTGATTAATGAGGTTTTTGTGATGTATAGTATTCATGGTTGTTGGTTCATATTTCAGGGTGAATTCTCACACTTGGTCCTGCTGGCAGCATTTGACTGCATTGATGATACAAAACTTGTGAAACAGCTGGTTTTATCTGTAAGTAATTCCTTTTCCTAAATTCTCCTTAGTGTTCCTAATTCAAATTCTCCTATTGGAAACATAGCCATGATCTCTGACCAGATTATGTGGTTATGTTTTTGAAAATGAAAATAAAAATAAAAAGAAGTATATTTACTAAAGCATTGTGATATGCTGGATGCTTTTTAAATATATGCTAAAATCAATCAGCTGCCTCATAGATGATTATGCATGGGATTAAAATATGACTGGGTGGGTGAAGTTTTTCTTTTCATCATGACATTGAAGAAGGATATTTCTGTTCATAGTGTTTCAGTCTGTAATATACAAACAAGAGAAAACTTCAGTGACTTAATTAATGGTGCAGTGTCCACTTATAGAAGACCCTACCTTCCTCCAGTACACATTTGGAGTTGAATAAACCTAATGGGATGGAGAACTGTGCTTACCTCTTGCATCCCTGTCCTGCTTTACATCCCTTCCTTCACTAAAGGAATACATGTACCTAGTCTTGTGTGTGTGTCTGTGTGTGTGTACACAAGGTTTGGGGGCAGGAAAACAAGATGGAAAACATTATTTTGATATTGTAGAAGGATACTTTATCATGCTTGAGTTGTTCCTCCAGTGGACTAGATCAACCTCTAGAGATGTAGTAGAATTTAATCTCTATTCTATATATCTCAAGAATTAGTGGTCTTAAATCTGCAGCTGAAATGCATTATACCTTTTAGTCCTACATAATTTTCTACCTCTGCAGAAAATAATATACAGGATATAATCCTATTCCAGGGGATAAGATTGCAAGTAGGGGTGTCAGATATCTAATATGTCACCCCAGCAATACTGAGGCATTGCAGACAAACAGGCAATTATTTTTGATCTTTTAAATGTGGTTTTAGCTCACAGTTTGTACTCTTTTATGATTTTTGTCATTATACTTATCTTGAGTATATGGTGCAGTTCAACTGCCTTCCTTTAATGAAACTGGACAGGTCTTTTAAACTCACACAGCTATAATCCTGTTTCAGCCTTCCGATGACAATTGAAGTCTGAATTTTAAATCCTAATTGAACCGTGAAATCGGTGCCTTTTACCTTCTACTGGTGGGAGAGCCATGAAAGGACCTAATGGTTAGTCTCACTTCTGTTCTTGGTGAATTGATAGACAGCATTATTGAAGATTAGACTGAGGGTCAGACTAGACAAGATGATGAGAGACCTGTGTCTGGATCTTCCTTGACTCTGGAGACCCTAAAAGTCTCTTTAATGATTGTGCAATATAAGTATCTTAAGAAGCATATGGCAGTTGTTATATTAAGAAATGGGATGGGGTTGGGTATCCAATAAGAAAATATTTCCAAATATAAAAAGAATCATCTTCATTAGAAAATAGACTACATTTATCCAAAAATGTTGTCCAAAAACAAATAACATCTTTGGTAGCATTTATATTATTAACTACCAAAAGTGTTGATGGTATCTGTTACAATAATATCCTGAAGCTAGGTTTTTTAATGTTCAGACTATCACACTATCCCAATCAGAGTCTTTAGCAGCTGCTTTATTATTTACTCCCATGAGTTCTTACCAACTATCATATGAAACAGCTCCACAGTAGAAATTGCAGAATCTGTCCTGTCCTCCATCTGCAAGCCTTTTAAAATGGCAATTATTGCACGATTTCCAAAATGCTGTAAAAGGCTGTTATATTTGAATTCCCAAAAGACTTTTAGCCATCCTAATGATTTCATGGATAGCTTTAGTGATAGTTATATTATATTTCTTGGTTCCATAGAGACCTTTATTACTGTAGCTATTAAAGCCTTTGAATATTTTTAACAATGGCTACTCCCAAAAGGTTTTCAAAAACTATGCTAGTAGATTGGTGATGATTTGAGAGAAGCGAGCAGGCATTGGCATGCGAGGGTTTGTTGAAATGCTGAATTGATTATTTATATTTGCCAAGCTTAGTCTCTAGCACTTCATGTTTAAAATGAGAGCAGGCCCTCCAAAAACAAGATTAAGGCATGTTTGCAAGGCACACTTGCATATTTTTCTTATGGTCTACTGTGTAGTCTGAACCTGCAGAGCCACTGCCTGGAGAGAGGTGTTGTTGTTGTTGTTATGCTTTATTTATATAGCGCTGTAGATTTAGAGTTGGGACAGGGCGGAAGTTCCTCTCTACCCAGGAGAGAGAAGAGCCTCATTGGTAAAAAGCCACATCTCCCCTGGGTACCCTACTTTTTCCCCTTAGAAAGCTTTGCATGCATAATCTATGACACACTGCTGGCAGGAGATCCTGAAAAAGACTTTTCCAAGAAGGCTGTGGTAACCTGGGAGCCTGTTGTTGTTGTTATTTCTTACCTGTCTCTTCCTGTGGACTGAGCTGGGGAACAGCGACAGATTAATATACAACAATTAAAAACACACAGCAACAGTTAAAGCACCCTGTGAATCCGAGGACCTCCTGTTTTCATCTTGAGACTCCTGGGGTCCTTCAGGCTGAGAACATATTTTTAAAAACAAGCTACTTCACACAAACTGATTAGAATTGTTTTGCTAAAAGCATATCTCTTCGTTTTGTTTTGTGAAATCAACCTGTCACATGCACAATCTGATGTGCACCTTATGTGCAAAATGAATCACTGTCAGAGGTAAATCCACACCATTCATAGAAGGTGGTATCATCTATACCATCATTACTGTATAATAATTGCACAGTTTGCCTGGATATACATCCATTTTCAGACAACATCAAGAGGTGCAGTCTCTCATGTCTGCAGCTATCACTGAAAGTTTTATATTTGTAGGATCAGTGTGTATGAATTACATTATGGTAAGGTTACAAATTTTGAGCTCCAGATATGTACACAGAACAAGAAGATAGAAGGCTTTTTACTTAAGATCTTCCTTGTTCAGTGTCCCATGGATAGGAGACGGTAGCTTTGTGTGCTGCAAGTGTTTGTCACCATGTTGCTTCTTGATAATTTGAACATCCTCAGGTGAGAGGATAAGCCCTTGCTTGTGGGTGGAAGGAATGCTGATGTATAAGATCTGACAGACTTGATAGAACATGTCTTGACTGAATATCCCTTGTTCAGTCACTCAGAATGTGGTCCATTGTAGTTCTTGAAGGTATATCCTTTTGATATGTCTCAGTTAATCACCCAGATATTTGAGAGAATCAGTTCTGCTGCTGGGGGCTTTCCTGCTTGTGTTCTACAACAGTACTTGTTGCCTTTGCTAGGAAATATAACTGGGTTGTGGGCTTTATGCAGCCCCCAAACTGCACTTTTGCAGCCCTGAAAGCCCCTTCTAGTCCTCCAAATACTTTTGAAAGCCTACTTGGCACATTTTCTTCTTTAAAAAATTAGATCTTTCAGTGTTGTTGTTTTCTACTTGGAGTCAGTCCCAAAATGAACAATGCCCCCTGCAAATGTGGCAGTTTAGTTTGATCTCATCTCCGCAGCTGTGCGGAATACTTATTTCAGACCAAAAATCAGCTTGAAATGGGAACTGGTAGTAATGTGATGTCTGTTATGCCAGGAAGTGCTAGTGTGCCATGAGAGGGATCATAGGAGTAAAAATTGGTCCCTAACTCTGTGAGGTTGCCCACCCTTACTATAAAGTGGGGGGGGGGATTTCAGCAACCTCTGTACGTCATGCATCCAGTTTCTGCCTAGTTCTGTGTGACTGGTTCCACCTTCATTGCTGAAGCCAGTTATCAACTATTACAGGCCTGTTACAGACAGGCCAAAATAAAGCTGCTTTGAGTCACTTTGGAGGTATGGTATTTCAATGATGCATGAGTCCTAAGAGTCTGGAAGCTGCACCAAAACTGCACTCCAGTCCTTAGGACTGGAGCGTGGCTTTGGTGCGGCTTTTGGACTCTTAGGACGCATGCATCATTGAAATACCATACTTCCAAAGTGACTCGAAGCAGCTTTATTTTGGCCTGTCTGCAACAGGTCACAGTCTCCTTTTTAGTACTTGTGATAACAGTTGCATAGGGAAAATCTTTGCCAAATGTGTTTTGTTTGCTGGATAAGCAAAACACTATCCCTCTTGGATGGCAAAGGAATGTCTTTACTTCCTAACTCTTAGATTCTGTTTGATCTACAGCCCTGAGTACATATTTCTGTTTCCATTTATGGCTTTAGTTTAATATCTGTCAAATGGAATCTGAACTGTGTAGAAGAGGTAGCCAGAGTAGGGTGTCTGTATTTTTAGGCCTTCTCTCTTTTTCTAGGTCAGGGATCAGGACAGTTTTCTCTCTTTCTGGCAGATGACAGCAATTCTCACAAGAGATGTTTTCGTACAGTGAATATAACTTGGCCAGGCACTTATGGAAGTCATATCAGGCCAGAATTGTCAAAAGTTCTTGAGTTCGGGATTGAAAAGGGGTCAACATGCCTATACATACTTGTCAATTGGTCTTGCTACAGGCAGGAATGGCTAAGCAAACCATGGACCTTCTTTCCATGGTTTGTTCAGCAATACATTCAAACTTAGGAAGAGGTTGCAACTCTGGCTTATTTCTCTCCTAACAAACAAAAGAAAGAATTATAGAACAAACTGCAGGTTATTACTCTGACTTGTCAGGGGAGAATCAGACCACAGTACGTGGTTTAAACCTGCTTTGATGTGGATTCTGACTGCTATGCTGTCTGTGGACTCCGATAAATGCTGTTAATATATCTATATTGTTGTGAAACTGTCTGGAGCAGCTGCAGAAGGGTGGTAGTCCAAATGATTAGGATTGTGGTAAAATGTTTTTTGTCTTAATGTCATCCTCTCACTGAGAATTCTTTTTCCACAGATAAGGATAATGAGGTATAAGGAATCACTAACATGCTGAAACATTGTAGGAACAGTGTTATAGAGAAAGTTTTAAAGGAGATGATAAGTTAGGTGTTCATCGCATGTGATTTTTTTTTCTTTTTCCCTGAGCCAATATAGGCGGTGATGAGTAAAATACAGGCATACCTCAGTTAACAAATCTTCTGATAAAGAAACTCCGTTTAACTATGGAGCTATACAGACCGCCCCTTTGGGGTGGTCTGCAGCCACCCCTTTACTGCCTATATTGGTGCCGTAGCAACCACATGCCCCAAGACTCAGCCTCCGCAGAACACAAAGGAGCTGGAAAAACCATTTGGATGCAGCACCAGAGGTGTGTCATCATGGCGTGTGCCATGTGGAGTGGCACATGCCAAAATGCTGCCCTGGTGGTGGTGCTAAGGTGTTTTGTGTGTATATGCTCAGCCCTGACTCCACCCACAGGCCAGCGCTTTTTGCCAGTCTCTCCAGGGCCAAAGTCTTTGTGGCCACCCCACCTCCTTTTTCCTCTTCTTCTCTTTCAAGCTGGAGGTTTTTTTTAACAGCATCAGTTTTATGAGAATGGCAAAGGAGGACTGGGGGAACACAGGATTTTGGTTTCCAGTTGCAGCAGCATGTCTGCAGTAAATAATGCAATAAAAGCTTGAGCTGATAAAGAATGGGATTCTGCTCTGGTGTGTGTGCCTACTTACAATGTGCAAGGTAGACAGCAGCTGCCCCCAAAATTGCTCACTGAGCATGTGTAAATAGCAAATTAGAAATAAATGGGGAGGAAGTAAACATGACTCACCAGCTCCCCCCACCCCCCACCCCCAAAATTGCCTGAAACTCATCTGCTTTGTGAAAGGAGATATACTACTGTGGTCAGTAGTTTGCATTTTAAAATATTGTATTCATTATATCTGCAAATTTGCTTCAATATATTTTAAAATATTGTTTTGTTTTCCTCTTTTTAAATATTTATGCAAGAATAGAAGAGAGTAAAAATAGGTAGGTGGAGTGTATGGGGTGATTGTGCCATTGTTATCATAACCATAGGGTTTGCTTCGTTCTTGCCTATCCTTTGCCTCCACACATGGACACATTTACAAATCATGGAGCAGCACATTATTCTGTTTACTTGCCAGTGGGATATAAAATTAAGTGTAGTATGAACGGAAGCTGAAATTATTCACTGAAAACAGTCTTTCTACTGATAACCAGGCTTTTTCTTATGTTTCCTCAACTTTTAGGAAATTATTAATTCTTTAGCCAACATTGTAAACAACAAGTATGGAAGGAAAGTATTGTTACATCTGTTAAGTCCAAGGGATCCTACATATTTCTCACCAGCAGTAATCAAAATTCTGCAGCAGGGTGATGGGAATGCTTACAGGTAACTAGAAAATGCAATTGCTCTTGAACTGGCTACATTTTGACTTCCTTATAATATGCATACACACACACACACACACACACACACACTGTTCGCAAGTAAATTCACTCCTCTGAATCCCATTGGGGTGAATGGGAGCTGTGTGTGAGCTCCAGAAGAGCTATACTGTGTGCTTTGAAATATCATGCTTTGGTGTGTCAATCTATATAAATTGACTTGAGGAGGACAAAGAAGAGGTGTAATTATCTTGGATTTTTTGTCTTTTTAAAAAATTGAGTGATACTTGTATTGGAGATACTCTTTGTGGGTTTGTATTGCCACTGTTTTTGGGAGTTGGTGAAGGAAGTTGCAGTTGCCATTGTATAAGTCTCCCGATAGTATCTAGGAAAAGTTTTCATTTGGAGACTTCTGTTTTCACTTTAACTACAGTTTACTGTGCCATTTTATGGTTGTATTATTTGCAGAACTATTATTTAAATACCTGTTTCTATTTTGGCTGCCTATATAGGTACACTTTTCCAATAAGAGTTTTATATGAAAAGTTAAACACTCTCTTACCAAGATGCAGTGAACCACTCTAAAAGATATTTATTACACTAAATGACATTGCTTGTCAGATCCAGAGGAAATAGTGATTTTCCAGAGTCTTGTGGATGTCATTCTTTAATGTTGTCTGCCAGTTTAAGAGACAGATTTTTCAATGAGAGAGGCTACTTGCAGAACAAGTTTTTCCCCATGGTATTTCCATTAATAAAAGCATATATTGAAAAGGACAGCAATGAGGTAAATATGGTAACCTGCATTTGGCTATACTTTCTTCACCTCAAAAATAGCTTCTGTTGCTAGTTGCACCCAGGTAGACACACTCTTTATTTAAAAACTTTTTTATATTGCACTAACAGACATAAATAATATCAAACTACTAATAAATTACAACACAATAATCATACAGGTTCAGTCTCTTTTATCCAAAATGCTTGGATCCAGAAGTGTTTTGGATTTCTGAATTTGTATGGATTTTGGAATATTTGCAAAAACATAATGAGATGGTGTGCAGATGGGACCCAGATCTAAACTTCATGTATACATAGCCTGAAGGTAATTTTATACACAATATTTTTAATATTTGTGGATGAAACAAAGTTTGTGTACACTGAACCATTAGAAAGCAAAAATGTCACTATCTCAGCCACCCATGTGGACAATTTTGGAATATTTAGGATTTCAGAATTCCAGATAAGGAAGACTCAACTTGTATATCAAAATAAAAAAACAAACACCAAGCTATCCACCACAGTAAAGGAACCCTAAACTACCAAACTCTGAATTATTCTGCATTATAGTAAATCAAGCAACTCTTAATTGAAAATCACACCTGCAAACTATATAAATAGCTGATGCCTTTTTGTTGAGGGACATACTCATGACCACCATGGACTCCACTCTCATTTTCTCAAGACTTTGTGATTATGATAATTGCAACATCCATTGGCATAGTCCCTGCATGGGCATATCAGGCTTTTTATAAAAAATCCATGTGAATGGAGGTTGGCTGGCTTCCTCAGAGGCACTTGGGTTGAAGGTTTGTTGCCGCGCCTCTAGTGCACTGTTTTGACAGTTATCTTCAACTTGAAGAAGAATCCTTAGGTGCAGTGATTTTTCATCCAATTGGACCATTTTTCATCTGATTGGAACATCTTCATCCAGGCATGGATCACTCCCACTTGCAAGAGTTTCTGGTTGGGAAAAACCTCAGCTGATTCTTGTAGAAAGAATATTTTTGCATTATTCATCTTGATTAGCTCCCTCCCTTCTCAAGAATGACATGTGGAAACAATTGTAAGAAGTGTGGCAGGACTACTATTTAAGCTGGGCAGCAAAGATGGTCAAATTATTCTGTGCAAAGAAAAGTGCTAGTATTTGCATATCTTCTATTCCACCAGTAAAAAAGATGTAGATGTTCGCCACCGTGAACTCCTGGAAGCTGTTTCTCCTGCCTTACTAAATTATCTGAACCTGCATACTGAAGAAATGGTGATGGACAAAGCTGCATTCATTGTAGTGACAGGTATCCTCAGGCATGCTGTTGGTGATGTCCAGCCTGCTATGAAAATCATTGCAAGTCTTGCTGCAAGAGAGATAGTTCCAGGAGGCAAAGATGGCCAGGTAAGACTTAAGGAGCATGCTTTAGAATATATATATATATTCCTTTTTAGACAGGATTTGCTGTAGTTTGGTGTTGAATCAGAATAAACAAGAGAAGCCCATGGATCTCACAGTTTACATTGATTCAGCATCCCATCATCAGGAAAAGGCTAATCATGTTTTCTGGGGCAATCTTAATTTGCTTACTTATTAAAACTGTTGATCACAGGAGGTAATCTGTTGGGATTTCATAGAAGTGTGATCCTCTGGATATATACAGGTACACTTCCAGTAACAAAGTAAATGTGTTCCTGGGCCTTATTTTAACAGAAAATTTGGTATCATATGGAGAAATAACATAAAAAGAATAGGGGTGGTTTCATGCACCACAAAAAAGTAGTATAGTGGAATATGTTTCAGTGACACTGAAACTAACAATATACACAATTAAAATGAAACAACCAGGTCACGTAATCCATGCATAAGTAAATAAAAACATTTTGAACCCCCCAGAGAACATTTGAAAGCTTCTTCCAAAATGCATCCAGGGATTACTGTTTCTTTCATCAGCCTCCTCTTTTCATATGATTTACAAGTCAGTGGACAAATTTAAAGATCTGTGCCTTTTTAAAAAAAAAACACACACACACACACACACATTCTGGGAGTTCCTGTTGAAGCAGGTTTATCTGGTCTCCTCTTTTCTGTCTGTTTTACTGTTTATACATATTCCGTAAGGGATTCTGGAAGCATCTACAATCAGTATTGGTTAGAGTAGCCATTTTTCCCATTTCAAGCTTTATTGCTTAGTTTACTTTAAATACACTGCTGCAGCCCAACACTCAAAGCCCCTGTTTCTTCAGTCCTCTTTTATCATCCCCTCAGTGCTGATGATGCTAAAAAATTTCCAGGTAGATGATGATAAGGAGGAAAGGGGGGTGCTGAGGAGGATAAAAAGACTTTGTAAAAAGGAGCTTCTTTGTCAGAAACTTTATTAATTGAGATATGCCTGTACAATGGGCCCTTCGGATCTGGGGGTTTGGTTCTGGGACCTTGTGTGGATACAAAAATCATGGCTGGCCATGCCCCATATTATTAAATAGTAGTGTACATATTCACTTTGCTGTCATTTAATAATATTGGTTGAATTCATGGATCTGTGAATCTGGAGGGCCCACTATATGTAAATAACAAACACACAATTTCTTCTCATATTTCAGCATATGCATTTTTTATGTTTTAGCTAAATGTAAATGGTACACTGGGTTATGTCATGCATTCCTCAATCTGTGCAAATGCCTAAAACATGCCGGCTTTTTAAATGGATAGGAAGTGAAAAACAGAAACCATGGGCTAAATATCTGTTTTTATGTGCATTCTAGTCCTAAAACATTGTGTTGGGATATCTGTTTGTTGTATTGTCATAACCATTTTGCACAATATTTGGAAATTACGCATGTTACCATAAAATATTTAGTTGTTTAGTTCTAAAATTTCTCAAGTTAAAAAAGAGGTAGAGAGACGAAACCAGTCATAAATGAAAAATGAAAGGCCAGTTGACCCTCCATTTTCATAGGGTCAATTTTCCAGACACATTCACGCCCCGTGCAAAAATAGAAATTTGCACATATTCAAGCCCCATTGGCTTCAGTGCCTGCGTGCTTGGGCGGGCGTGCCATTTTAACCTTCCCTGCTTGCCGGTCGGCGAAGGACTGAGACCACGAACTCAAAGTCCACAACAATGGAGGGAGGACTGTATTTGAGTCTGGAGATGTAGGTTAGCTTAAATTTGAATTGAATCTTCATTTAATATCTGAATGGTTATCTAGGTCTTTTTTAAATTTTGAATGCCTTACTATCTGATCATCATTGGATTACTTAGTTTGCAACTTAGATGAAAAAAATATCTGTGTGGAACACTTCTGTTATGCATTAGTATTAATTTGTTGTTAAAGAGTTTTAAAGATACAGAGTTGGGAATAATGGAAGTAAGAATTGTGCAGTGACTCTTCCATTATTTTAAAGCTTCACATTGCAGAACATCCAGCAGGTCATCTGGTTCTGAAGTGGCTAATCGAGCAAGATGAGAAAATGAGGGAGAGTGGCAGAGATGGTATGTTAGTAAGACTGTAAACATTGTGAACTCACATCACAGATGTGCTAGTAGTCGTATGATCACTATATATTACCTTCAGCATAATAGGAAATGTGCCTCTCGGTATGTATTGCTTTTGGACTCCCCGTAAGTATCACATTGCATTAGAAAATGGGTCCCTTTTTTCTAATGCAATTAATGAACAATCAGTATCAAAATAAATTACATTTATTATATATTTTATGTCTAGCCTGTGGGCAGGACAACAAGATCCTAGTATTTTGGGTATGATTGTCTGTTTTGGGATCACAGGTAAAAATATTTTTGTGAAAGATTGAAATTTAGAAGAGGATAAAGAGTCTTAAGCGGAATAGCGGGGGAGAGTTCTATATGACTGAAAATATCAAAGGGGAATAATACAATCTGAGGGATGTAGATTTTTCTTACAGGCAGTACAAAAATAGTTTAGACACAGGTATATTGGAGAGAAGATTAAGTGCTGGAGCAGAGGAGAGAGAAGATTCAAGCTAATAAGTAAATATCACACAAAATATAGCTGACATCTCCTATGGCATAGTTGATATGATCTTTGTATGTGAGTTTGAGCCATAGTAATGTAGTAGTTTGAGTGTTGGACTAGAACTCCAGGAAACTAATGTTCTAATCCCTGCTGAGCCATCAAAATCCACTGGTTGATTTTGGCCAAGTTACACTCTTTGGGCCTTAGAAAAAGGCAATGGCATAAGTCACAATCAACCTAACAGCACAACAGAAACAATGCACTTTTTTTTTTAAAAAAGTAGCAATATGTGTTATCCTCATTTCTTCTATTGTTGTGTAGTGCTCCCCCTAATCTTAGTTTATTATTTTTCTAGTGTGTATTTGTACTGCAAGCCCAAATGTTAAACAGATTAAAATTTACATTGTGAAATATAAGGCAAATGGTCACATATGAATGTCCAGGAAGCAGAGAATTGCACAAGTAATTTTGAATGCCTGAGCCAGCTTTAGGCTTGTCCTTTGAGCTCAAAAGCAGTTTGATATATGTCACTGAAGGGCTGGGATACAAGCAATTCTTCAAAGAATTCTGCTGTTGTGGTTGGATTTTTGAGCATTGCTTAAAAAGTAGTCATGGTTGTGCAAAAGTATTGAGTAGTCACATTTTTTTTAGATTGACCATTGAGAAACAATTAACGAGTAATTAACGGTATTATACTATATGATTTTAATAGATAATACTTTATAAATAATTTATTCATATATATTTAACACAAATAATTAAATTTGTGTAATGCCCAGTTTGATCTCTACACTTAACAGGATGTTTTGCAAGAACATTGGTGGAGCATGTGAGCATTGACCTTCTGAAGACCTGGGCAGATGTGAATCGTGGTGCAATTATTCTGTGTCGGTAAGACCCTCTAATGCCTCTCAGTTATTGAAAACCCAGCATGTGTTCTTTAGTTCTTAACACAATAGCTGAATTGGAATTCACATCCATACTTTCTTTGAGGCATACATTCAGTATATAACTGTAGAGTCCACCTTCTGTATCTGCTGACTTGCCATGTGTGGATTTCAACATCCTCAGATGGCAACCCTATAGGGAGGGGGCAGTGGAGGAGGAGGAGGAAGGAGCAGGGGAAGGGAAGAGAAGAGACGGAGGAAGAGGCAGTGGAGGAAGAGGAGGAAGGAAGAAAAGGAGGGAGGAGGAAGAGTGATGGTGATAGGGAAGAAAGCGAATGAGGAGGAAGGGCAGAGGCACTGGGAGGGGGGAAGAGGGGGAGGAAGGAAGAAGAGTGGCAGCAGGGGTAGGAGGAGGAAGGGTGCCGGTGGAGATGGCGGGGAGAAGAGGAAGAGAAAGCACTGTGGCAGGGGTAAGAAGAAGAGAAGGAAGGAAGAGGAGGCGGGAGGATGAAGAGTGGTGAGAGGGGGGATAAGAAGAGGAGGCAGGAGGAGGAGGAGCAGTGGTGAAGGCAACAACAGCAGTGGGATAAGAGGAGGAGGGAGGAAGAGGAGAAGACGAGGCGGGCTGCAAGGGGAGGGGTGGCAAAATCCCATTGGGACAATGGGACTTGAGCATCCACAGATTTTGGTATCCTCCACAGATACCAAGGGACCACTGTATTGTGAATCCTCCTGCTTTTGCCAATAAGCAGTGCAAGTGTCCCCCACCTTTCAACAGAACACATTTCAACAATCCATTCTTTTGATGCTGTTAAATCATTACCAGAACCCATTTATTCAATGTGTGGTTTGTTCTTTTGACAAATATAAGCACAAATATAAATATGAATACCTGTAGAATGCTGTATCTAAGCGCACAAGCCACCATGAACGATTCTACAGTATACCATACACAGATTGAATGAAAAGATGGCAATTTTACACTATGCTTTTGCAATCATATGCTGCTTTTCCCCCCCCAACTCAATACCATCTTTTCCTTTTGTCTGTATACTGTATACTGTAGAAGTCATTGTCTGCTTACATTGTGCAGGTATTCTTATATTTGTGCTTTCACATTAATATAACATCATATAATACAGTATTGAGTTCCACATTTTAACTGTCCACTTTTTGACAGTGTTCTGGTCCTTAACCTCTGAAATAAGTGAGGGATTACTAGAACTCCAATATGTCACTCATTAAATATGACATTGTTTCTTTTTTCATCTTATTCTCTGCTAGCCTGACAAACTCTGCCAGGATATCCCTGAATACAAGATACTGTATTTTTTTATCTGGAATTAAATAGAAGCACATAGCTTTCTTTTTAAAGGTTTCCAGCTGCTGTCTTCTTTTTATCCTCACTGTATTATCTTTCTTACAACACATTATCTGGTGGTATTAGAATGTCTGGAGGCCTGGTTTTCAAAACCTTCAGGAGCACCAAATTCCTGTCTTATAATGTGGTGATTCAGTTTACATAAGAGAGACACAATCATGAAGATTGTCTTTCAATAAGGTTTATGATATATCCATTACTGGTTGTGTATGTATCATACAGCATACATGAGAGTGATATTGTAACAAAGTTCTCTTGCAATCATGTGTGTACTCCTGGAACAAGCAGCTTAAAAATAACAGCTCTGTTCTTATGAAAGTCTGTTTTACAACCCAGTCAGACTGTGAGGTTTTCACATTCTCCTCATTTGTAAAAAAAAGTCTGAAATATAATTGGAGGTATGCAGGAATAAAATGGTTTCTAGCTAGTTAGTAGTGAGCACCTGCTCTGGTAGAGAACTGAAATCATTTTTACATTGAAACTGCTATAGATATTTCACAATTTGTTTTTTAAAAATTTACCTTGCCACTTTTTGACAGCATAGCTTTTAATACTGGTATCACTATGACAACATACTGTATGCTGTTAACTTAGAATGGGCGTATCAGTGAATGTATTCAGGGACCTGTGGAAAAGTAGTATAAATATCACCTAGCCTACCTCCCTATATCAAAGCAGATTCTTTAATATGTGACTACGTCTGTCTGGCTGACCCATATTGTCCACTGCAGAGAGATGCCTTCAGGACTAAGAATGCATTCAGTAAAAGCAAACTGAGATGATGAAAGGAAGTAAAGCCACTCTGACCTGATAGAAAAATGTATAGCCTGAGCAAATAAAAAATCTGTCTGCAGTAGATTGGCCTTCTTCCACAAGTCTCCACTATCCACTGTGCAATCTCTAATTTTCTCAATTTCTTATGCTTAGACAGAGCAAAATAATGCCTGTGCCTCTCTGGGTTACTGCAGAAGCACCAGGCTTTAATCAAACATCCATTCATAGGTTTATGATTGGAGTTTTAATGCTGAACTGCTGGCTTCCTAATATAGATCTATAGGGATTTTTCATGACATTTTAGAACAGATCTCTTGCATTTGACAAGGGTGCTTAATTCCTTTTAAAATCTCTAATCCTCCACACAGATGTTGACTAAAGATTTGTGAAGAGCTGTTCCAACCAATGTAAAAAAAAAAACTTTTCTTTTTTTCTCTCTCTCTATTAAGAGAGATGAAAAATCTTGGATATAGTGAAGATACAGTACATCAATTTCTGCTATTCATCTAGAAATACAGGGTTCTGGTATATATTTTTAAAATGTCATGGGATATTATATTTCAGTTACTTACTCTTTTCAGTGTAACTAATGATTTTAATTAGGAATACCTCCCACTGGATCATGTTCACATATGATACTTTCCCTTTTCCCCCCTGTTGCCTTGAACTGAATCCCCCCCCCCCCCCCCCAATAGATTTTCTTCTCCCAACTTCTGGTCCTTCCACTTTTTTCATAGGAATTATGCTATATCCCGGTTCATCTGATACTTTCTGCTATGGACCAAGAACGTTTTTGGTGGTTGTTGTTGTTTTTCTTCTTTTTTCTTACCTCATCTGAAAAATTACTATTCCAGAAAGAAACGGATTTTTTCACTGCTTCAGGAAGTGCTACACAGTTTAGAACAACTTGAGCCAGTGTGTTGAAGTGGTGAGGTAGAAACTCATGCAGATACTTAGTCATGAAGTGTCTAGGCTCAAACTTTAGATAAGGCCCATGCATCACTCCTTTTGAAAGACAGACAAGTTGATTTTCTTAAGGTGACACCAAGATGTGCAACGGGAGTGGGTGAACCAGTAATGTTTCTGTTCTTGCCTCTCTTCAACCTCACAAGCCACATTGACTTTCTACCCTTTTGCTTTTTTCTTTACTAGAGTGATAACAGGCCCACAAAGTAGCAAGCACTCTGGAAGGGCTCATCACACAGTGATAGATGCATGAAACAGTTCTTCAAGTTCAATCCTCAGCACTTTTTCTTTCTTTAAAACAAACAAACTAGCAGAACTAGGGAGAGCTTGAGGTTTTGGAAAGCTACTACCAGCCCCGATTGGTATAGCATTGGAGTAGATGAACTAATGGTCTGAGCCAATATAATCCACCTGTGTATGTTCAGGATAAAGTGGGAATTAGCTAAGTCAATGTTTCATATGATGTTTTAATGGTCATGGAACAACATCAAATTGGAATGGCTAGAATATTTATTTGAATATTAAACAGCAGCCTCACTTGCCACTTTTAAAAAAGTACAAGTACTTTCAGAATATGGTTGGAGGGTCAGGGATTACAATAAGTAATTAGTAATGACTTTATGGCCATTTCTGCAAAAAAACAGACCCATATGAGTGTCATGCTGGTAGGAGCTCTCACATGATGCAATGTTTAGCGTACTGGACTGGGAATCAGATTCAGCTCTCCACTGAGCCATGAAACTCATTCACTGACCTTGTGCCAGTCATTCTTTGCTCATTGAAGAGGAGCCAAGATATAAATGTAACAAATCAAATTAATATGTAATAATATTAATAAAGTTAGCATTATTCTGTTGGTAGAAAGGCTTCATTTCCCCAATACTGCAGACTATTAGTGCTGATACGTACAAGTAGTATGTTGGCTGTTAGGTTCCTGACTATTTGACTGCAGTGCATTTATCAAAATGATTCAAAATTTGGGCCCTTTTCAAGATTATGGGTGAGTGTTTCTGGTGTGGCATAGTATTCTAAATCTAAAGTATGCACATGACTGCAGACTTTGAGCTATTTATCCTCTGTATTTGTGTGTCTTCAATTATCCTTCATGCATTTGTGTAAGGCTTCTTAACCAGATCAAGCAAGATAAGCATAGATCCATACCTACATTCATGGTATATCTTTGTCTGCATGTGTGTGTCCAGTGAAGTTGAGTTGTATTTCCTGGTACTGAACTGAGAACCATGCACAATCCCTGCCCTGAATGTTAGATGCTTGTATATATGTGAATGGGTTTATCATTGTATTAATTTTGTTAAAAAAAGAAAGATGATTTTTCTGGAACCACAGCATAGGCTGTGGGTGGATTCTAACTGATATCTTGGGCTTGGGCTTGGATTTTGATGCTTTGGCAGTACAGTTCCATTGCTCTCGGGGTAAAGAGAAGTAATCTCCTCTGAATATCACTCCTCTTCCAAACCTTTAAACCCCTGAAATTCCTCTAGAGAGTTTCAGTACCCTCTAGAACAGTGGGGGATGTGAGATACCAGAGCTGCAGAGAGTAGGGAAATCAGTGATTCCCCCCCCCCCCCAATTTTTTTTCATCCAGCAGAAGCCTCCACTAGATCATAGGCCCATAGAAAGCTCAGAAATTGGCAGATTATGTGTTAGGATCCAAGCCATTACCTGGATTAACTGTTTGTGTGCACAATATTTGTGGGTACCTTCCTTTGAACAGTGCTCTAGTATTTATGTCATTATGGAATTGAGAAATACTTTGGAAAAGGTACCAGATCCTGTCTGATCTTAGAAGCTTAGCAGGGTCAGCCCTAGTTAGTTGGAGATCACCAAATGAATACCAGGTGCTGTAAGCTATATCTAAGAGGAAGGAACTGGCAAAACCACCTCTTGAGTATTCCTTGCCTAAGAAAATCCTATGAAATTCGTGGAATTGCCATAAATCGGTAGGCTACTTTAAGGTGCATACGCACAAGCACACAAATATATTCTTGATGTCATTAAGTAATTAAATAATGAATACAATGAATTAAGGTAATAATTTGAGTTTGTGTGTGCGCGCGCACGTGCGCATACACACATTATGTAATTTGTATAAAATATATACATATATTACATATAAAATTAAGCTATGCAGTAGAACAAACTGGTAGTACTTTGTTTTTGGATGAGGCAAAAGTATTTTAGGTCACATTGAGAAAACAGATTTTTAATCACTCCACAAGCCATGTTAATTCTTCCCTCATTCTGTTTGGTTTGGCAACATAATCCTTATTATGTATCTAAAAAAAAGCAAGGCGGGGGATGTGGCTGTTTAATCAGAAGGTTATGACAAAAATAGCATTGCAGTTAGAAGTTACAAATGAATCTGTCATTTCGCTGTTTTATCAGGGCACAGTGGTTCTCCATAGAACAAGATGCTACTGCCCACTAAACACCTTAATGTGGTAAAGTTCTGCAAACTGGGTAGTTACTGCCTGGAACATGGTTTCATCCTATTTTCAGTCCTATTAATTCGGCTATCAGTGCTGTTCTTCCCTCTGAAAGCTAAGTTTCCCTGGCTCTTAAAAATGTAGACTCCATAATTCAGTATCTCTCCCAGCACAGTTTTTTCCCCTCCTAAGTTCTTTTTACTGTCGGTTGGCCAGCCTGCTGTTCTTTCAGCTGCTTTCTCTGCCAGGTATTTGCAAATGAAATTAGGCGATGTCAGTGCAACAGAGCTACTTATGAACTTCCATAAAGACTCCTAGAACAAATCAAGCCTTAACTCTCCCTGTAAGCCAAGATGACTAAATGGAGACTGTCATACTTTGGTCGTATCATAAGAAGACATGACTCTCTGGAAAAGACAATAATGCTTGGTAAGAGAGAAGGCAGTAGGAAAAGAGAACAACTCCATTCCAGATGGATAGATCCAATCTAGGAAGCTATGGTCCTGAGTCTGTAAGACCTGAACAGGGGTGTTGAGCCTTAGAGGTCTGTCATTCATAGGATTGTTATCATCAAACCTTAATGTCAGGAGCTGTATGTGCTTTTTTCCTACCATAATGTAGTATGGATAATGGTATATGCAGTAGTTATAGCATGTTTTAGAAATATTTGAGAACTATGTTTTAGTACTGTGAGCTCAGTTCAGGTGGTGAAATAAGCCAGGGAAGAAAGCAAACATGCTCAAGGTCATTTTAGAGAGAGAGAGTGACAAACTGTTAACAACAAAGAAAAGAGGTGATATGAGAAAAGTAGCAGACATGAGTTTATTAATTTTAGCAAATTAGAATTAAGCCCTCCTGACATTTGAATTATGTGCAGTTTAATTATGTGGTTGTAACAATTTCTGGCCAGCCCTGACAATGAAAATCACTGTCTTGAGTTTTTAAATGTTGGTTTACTGCTGGACAGGACACCTGAAGTCAGTTAACAACAACAAAAGGTGCAGGAGCCTTTGGATTTTGCTCTAACCAATAACCTTGCAGTCACTGACAGTTATTGTGCCATAACACAATCCTTGGCCTTTCTTATGACATCCCACAGGTCTTGAGGTTTAGGTAGATAGCAGCAAACTGACTCCATATCAACCTTATCTGCCTGCCTGTGTATACAAGGCAACTGCCTAAACTCTTGTCTAAGAGGTTCTGTTTTTGGAGTAGAACAGAGAGAGATTGTTTGGTTATGGTGTCCCATTTGTGCAATTCTTGTGCCAGCCTGGTATCTATCTGTCTATAATTTTAGTCCTGGACTAATATAATCTTCTCTATCATGCTTTTAAAAAAGTTAAATTGTTTGAACTGGTTCTTTTGCTGACTATAGTTGCTGATGTGTGGCTGAATTTTGCTCTTGTTATGTCATGTTGTTTAAATAATCTAAACTGTTCTAGAATCTTATTAAGAATGGCAGTATTAGTCAAGTTGTGTGTAGCTGCAGCTCGTTGAATCCTGCATCAGAACAACACTTGAGATATCTGGAGGTGTAATTTAAAAAAACCAAAAAACACTTTACCTAGTTCTGGTTTCCAGTGAGTGCTTCCAGCTTGACTTCTTAGATTTGGACAGTTGATGGAGCATGCAGTAGGGCTGGCATTTCAAGCCAGCGTGTAATTTTCAGCTTCATTCCTGTAACAAATCATATTGAAATGCATTTGCTGAGCTTAGTTCACTTGCATTGAGCCTCAAAGACCTTTGCAATAAAAGCACAATAATCCTATAGAACAGTTTGTTGGGAAGATATGGTTTCACACACAGAAGCAGCATTATTTTATGTGGTGTTGCTAGTTTTTCAAAATAGCAATAAGAGACAGTCTAAATTTATGGCATGCAGGGCTGATGATCAGGAAGTTGCTATTAACAAGTTTATGTTCTACCCAAATATCAAAGGAAAGTACAGCTTGAGTCTCCCATATCTGATGTGCTTGGGGCCAGATGTGTTTTGGAGTTTTGTATTTTTTCGAGTTTGAAATATTTGTATATAAATAATGTGATACCTTGGAGGGGGGGGCTGAAGATAATTTTATACATAATATTTTTAATAATTTTGTAGATGAAACAAAGTTTGTGTACACTGACTGAACCATCAAAAAGCAAATGTGTCACTATCTCAGTTGCCCATGTGGACGATTTTGGACTATTTTGGACTTTGGAATTCTGGATAAGAGATACTCAACCTGTATTGATTTAAGTTATATTAGCCATGTATTTCTCTGTAAAATTAATAAATTTCCACATTTGTTAATTAAATTTCTGTCTTTATGAAAGGCTCACAACCCAAGATACAGGATTTTTTGGCATCTTGTTCAATCTGCGTAAGAGGAAAAGCTTTTTATCCCTGAAATAAGGGACATCCCTTATAATAAGAAGACATTTAGGAAGCCTGGTTTTTTGTTTGTTTGTTTGTTTATTTTAAATACCAGATATTCCTGAAATTCCACAGCATTCAGTAAATTGTCATTCATGTTAAACTGTCTTCGCCAGATGTGCTGTCTATCCTTTCTTGCTAGGAAGTGATAACCCCAATTTGAATATTGGCAAAGCAGATCTATTCTCTGTTGTTTATCTTTCATTGATTTTGTTACTGAAATTTTCTTGGTCTTCTTTTACAGCCTTCTTCAGAGCTCTGACGAAGAGGTGGTGGCTCAAGTCAAAGTTGGATTAAAAAGTCTTGTTCCAAAACTAAAAAAGACTAAAGATGAAGCAACAGCAACAAAAGCATTGCTGGAAAAATTATCATCTTAATTTAAGGAGTTATTAAATGGACTAATTTTCTATGTAAACAATTACTTCTTTTTTAAGAAGAATTTTTATTGCTAATAAACACTTTCAGCTTCTTTGGAATGTTAGATTATTTTTTCTCCTGCCCCTTCTTTGAACTAGTTTTTCCTTATTGAATAAAATCTCTTCATGCATTTATAGCTGAAAACACATTTTTGCTTTTAAAAAATATGCCTCCATTTCCATCTTCTATGCGGTCCTTTTGTGTTTTAGCTATTTTATCCATTAAACCTGAACCAACAGCTGCTTTCTCCTTCTCCTTTTTGGATTGGTCTTGCCCATCTTTGTTTTAGCTGTGGCCACCTGCTTGGCTTTTCTCAGTTGCAATCAACCCTTCCTTGTAACATTTGGCAGCAGCATGTCAAATAAAGTGTTTTTCTTGTTACTTTGAGTCCACTTACCCTTCTGCTTCTGAGTTTTGCATATTCATGTATTACCTCCATCTGTCTCAGAATCCTGCCCTCCCATTGCTTCTGCAGCATACTGTAACCATTGTGCTTCCCACTTCTCATTAAATACCCTGAGCATGCTGCAAGCAATGTAAGTGGAGAAGCATGAATAGAAGATAGTGGCAGTTTTTGTTTTTTATTCAAAACAACATAGATGTGGGCAGAGTGAGAAGAAAAGCTAATATATACATGACCAGTGAGCACAACATGGATGCACATTTGTCAGAGTTGAAGAGAGCTGAATCATCTAACAGCCAGACTAAGGGCCCGAACAGACAGGCCAAAATAAAGCTGCTTCGGGTCACTTTGGAAGTATGCTGTTCAAATGACACATGCATCTTAAGAGGCCAGAAGCTGCTCCAAAGCTGCGCTGCAGTCCTTAGGACTGGAGCATGGCTTTGGTGCAGCTTCTGGCCTCTAAGACTCATGCACCATTTAAACAACATACCTCCAGAGTGATCCAAAGCAGCTTTATTTTGGCCTGTCTGTTCGGGCCCTAAATGAGCAGCAGCAGGTGAATTGGTCTGTGATTTGGAAGTGGTTCTGATCTCACCAGCCATGTAGGTGGCTTGAAGATAAGCATTCAAAACTATGGGGAAGATCTGCACCAAGTAATGGATTAATGTGGACTACGAAACATAGCTTTTGCAGTTGATGTGTCACAACACGCTGCTTACAGAGCAACATGGTCTCAAAAGCTGTGGAGCTACAATCCACAAATGTTACAGATGGTTGCTAACATGTTATTCCACCAAAAAAAGTATTGAAAGCTAATTACATGGACCTGCAATTTAAAAACTTTTAAATATTGTGTTCTTAATGTATTTTGGGTGCTGAATTCAGAAAATGCTAAAAGTGTCATACCCCATGCAGTTCTTTCACAAATTTGATTTTTTAAAAATCAATTCAGTTGTTGTTCAGCTTTGAGCATGGTTGCTGATGTTCCAGTGCAATGTCTTTTAGTACTTTTGAACAGATTTTTGTGTTTCATGTCTGCAAATTAAAGTGTTTTGAAAGTCTGTTAGAAGACTTTAACCCTGTCTTACTCTTTGCAGGATAATTCTTTGCAAGCTCATTTCATTCAGTTAAATATTACAATACAGGAATGTTAAAGCATATTGTGACAAAACTGTATGTGATGGAGCAAATCTGAAGTCATTTTTGGATTTAGAATGCCAAATTCCTATGAAACCAGTAAACATTTTCTAAAAGGTTTTTATGACTCAGTTTTGCAGGCCTGGAGCATTTTTGCTATAATTATAATAATTAAATAACTACACAGAGGCTATTGTGGTGACCTCTACTTATCCCATGATTGCTACCACTTAGCATAATGTTCTGACTGTAGAGGCTACTATCACCTTTGAATGTTAAACTTACAATGTTTGCTGTTACGTCTGGTAATAATCACTTTTGTGACTCCATGTGGATTCTTTTTCAGACTCAATCCCCACTGGTCACCAAAGATAGCAACCGCAAGTGTCTATCTGCTGCACCACAGATAGCACTGTGTCTGACCTTATCAATACCCTAATCTCAACATAGCAGCCCTGAAAGGTGTGCATGTGTAAACAAAAATGATTTCACAGAAGATGATAATGAAACTATTCACCATTACTCATTGTTTAAACACAGGTGGTTACAACGTAGGGTTTTAGCTTAGTTGTTACAGTTGCTTATATGTTTATATGCTTTATTCCGCAATTAACCTTCAGGTATAACTCACATCCTGCTCTTTAAACAGCTGAGCCCAGAGTCCAAGCAGCTGAACCGACCTATTTGCTCTCGCCTCCTTCTCTGCTACTTTGATCCCAAACTGACCAACTTTATTCTGACCAAACGTTCTCACTCTTGTCTCTGCTCTAACTGAGTCTGACTAGCATACTTGGATTTTCAAAAGCACAGTCAAATTTCCAGTCAATTGCCAGTTATCTCAAGCATGCCATGTTCTTAAACCATGTGCATGATGCATCATGAGAGCCAGTGTGGTAGAGTGGTTTGAGCACTGAACTATGGCTTTGGCCATAGAAACCCATTGATTGACTATAGGTAAGTCACACTCGGTTAGCCTCAGAAGGAAGCAAAAGCAAATTCTTTGAACAAATCTTGCCAAGGAAACCCTGTTACAGGGTCACCTTAAGTTTACCGTGAGTAGGAAATGACTTGAAGGACACAGCAACAATGATGCATGTCAATATACAGTGGTACCCCGGGATACGAATTGATCGCGTTACGAAATTTCCGGGATACGAAAAAGTTCCATTGGAAAAAACTGTTCCGGGATACGAAGGTTTTTTCGGGTTACGTATTTTTTTCGGCGCGAAATTCAAACGCGCGGCTTGCCAGCGCTAACGGAAAGCCCTTTTCGGCTTGCGAAATGCATCGGGTTACGAACGCCGCGGCGGAACGAATTAATTTCGTAACCCGAGGGAGCACTGTAGTACCTTATTTACTATATTATAGATATATTTATACAAGTTCAGGACTTCACAGCTGTCTCTTGAGAGTACAGTCTGCCTGATAAGTACTTTGAAATCCTAGTTGCATTTAAATTGCAAAACAGCTCAGAGAATCTGGGGGGGGGGGGGGAATGAGACAAATGAAATCTAGATCTCAAGAGGATTTTCTGTTTGACCAGGTAAAACATTCCCACCCTTTGGCTTTCCATGATCCTGTGGTTTTCAGACACAATAAAATAAGGTCTCAATTAGCTAAGATTATGCAAACCTTGGAGTTGAGTGGGGAGGCTTTTTTGTTTTGCTATTAAAACTGTCGGAATACTGGATGAATCTCAATTCACTTCCAATCTTTGATGAATTTAGAAAAGTCCCGTTACCTTGGAAGTATTGGCTTGGGCTGCATCTACACTGCACAATTAATGCCATTTGACACCACTTTAAATGCCCTAGCTCAACATAGAATCCTGGTATTTATAGTTTTGTGAGATATTTAGCCTTCTCTGTCAGAGACCTCTGGTGCCACAACAAACTACAAATACCAGAATTCCATAGGATGGAGCCATAACAGTTAAAAAAGTGTCAAGCTGCATTAATTCTGCAGTGTTGGCCACACCCTTGGTTTAGACATTACACTTCCTAGTTGTCAGGCCATTGGCCAAGGCATACAAGTATCTTTATTGCCTGTTCAAGTGTGTGGCCCTCCAGATTTTGGACTTGCTAATTTGACAGGTTAGCCTCTCTTACTAGTAATCCTTCATTACTATGTTAACCTGACCATATGTGTTCTCAAACCAGAGGCTGTAACCTTTGTTAGATACTAGTTTCAGTCTTCAGCATGAAAACCACTACAGCTACTGCTCTTTCAGATGCCTCTTGAAATGGGAGGCTGTTGCTGCTAGCAAGAGAAGGGAGGTCAGATGGGGACAGGCTGTCTTAGGGGGTCATTCACACCGTCGTTTTTTGAGGCAGAACAATGCAAATAGCTTCACGCTTTCTGGATTTGCTATTCACACTATGGAACAGCACCAATCCGTATCTCTGCAAGTTCAGAGCAGGAGACAGTGGCTGAAGTGGGGTGGGGGTCCCCCATTGACAAGCCTGGGCCCATCTGTGGTCTGGGGGGGACACCACTTTCCTCCTGGAAGTCACCAGAAGCCAGCCCAGAGCTACAGGTGCGAAGGGAAAAAGGAAGAGGAGGAGTGTCTCCTCGTAAGGAGGAGCCTCATCCCCAAAGGAATTGGCAATGTGAATGTACAGTATTCAACACTCATTCAAGGTATACAGAGTTTAATCTGTGTCTGTTTGCATTGGTTATTCACATTGCTGTTGATGCAAATCTTTTTTTAAAACTTGGGAAAAGAACCAGTATGATATCAATTATCCTGCGTTAGGTGGGGTTTTTTTTGGCACCCCCCCAAAAAAACAAACAAACAAGAATTGGGTGCGTTTGAGATGCATATGAATAATAGATTCAACCCCAATTTATCCTGGATTATTTTCACCGTGTGAATAACCCCTAGGAGACTTTTAGCTGGGACATAGACAAGGGGGCGTCCGTGGGGTCCAGACCCCCCCTTCCGTTAGATATAATGAATGGTGTGCGCTGCTGTGCCGCTGCGCCCAAGCCCCATTATAATGGTGGCACTTAGTCTGGACCCCCCTTCCTAAAATCCTGGTTACATCCCTGCTTTTAGCTGGACTGGGTCATTGCCTCCTATGTAAATAGACTTTCCCTGAGTGTGGAACTATTTCATGTTTAAAAGTTCTCATTTTCTTCCTTTGTGCCAGAAATGAAAAGCTTCCTTCTGTGAAGAATAATAATTTTATTTCTGAATGTACATGCTGTTTCCATGGAAATACCATTTTTAACGGTAGAAAACCCAGGTGCTGGCCTTCTAGTGTTCTTAAAAGAAGAAAAAATGTTCAGAGCTTTTCTGTGCAGCTCAGCTGATACTTTCAGATATGAAAATGCTCAAGGTAAATAATGCTGTGAAAGAAACTCCACCTGCTTAGGAGGTGTTCCTTGCACATATAACTTCTCAACTCAGCATTCAGAGAATTTCCCCCCCCAGTGTTTCATTCTGGTCCTTTAAAGCATTTAGGTTCCTGAGTCTTGGAATACTTGGAATCTGTATATGATCAGAAATCTATCAACTGCACAGTTTTAGAATTAAAAATGTGAACACCTGCATTGTAGTTTTGGAGTAGGCTGCAGTGCTGCAAATTCCCCTTCTTATCATTGTTATGTCCACATGTGAATTGTCAAACTGGACATTGTAGGTTGACCTTAATACTATCGGGAGAGAGATTGCAAATTGTGGTTGGTCAAAGTTGCACTCGTACATAACAAGCTCAAAGTTGTGAGTAGGCAAGTATGCTAACTAACCTTGGCATATCTGTGTTACACCATCGAAAGGACTTGAGCCAATGAGAGCCATCTGCCTATTGACTGGGTGGTGGTGTGCTAACTATGCTGTTCTGCAATCCGCCTAAGCTTGCTTACTCAGTGTAACACGTAAAGGTTAATCTCAAATACGTCTAATTGGGAGTGACAAAAAGCGGTTTGCACACACAGTCCCTCCTGAGAGGTTTCTGAAGGGCCACTGGAGCTCATTGGTGCCAGTAACAGGATTGTCTCCTGTGACAGTGAAACAGATCACTTTGATTAGGGTCAGATAATGAATTTAAAGGCCAGCAAAAATGTCTTCAGAGTCTTAGCTACTGTCCTATATAGCAGTTGGCTTGGGGGGAAAAACACATGGCAGCAGTTTTTGAAGGAAGGTGTAAAATGTAATGGTGACTCCTTATGAGGAGAGACTTAAGGAGCAGGGTATCTTTAGCCTGAAGAAGAGACTGTTAAGAGGTGATAGCCCTGTTTAAGTATTTGAAGGAGTGTCATACTGAGGATGGAACAAGCTTGTTTTCTGAGCAATGGTGCTACAGAAAGAGATTCCACTTAAACATTAGGAGGAACTTCCTGACAGTAAGGGCTGTTCAACAGTGGAACACACTCCCTCAGAGAGTGGTGGAATCTCCTTCTTGGGAGGTTTTTTAGCAGAGGCTGGATGGCTATCTGTCAGGGGTCCTTTGACTGAGAGTTCCTGCATGGCAGGGGGTTGGACTGGAAGGCCCTTGTGGTCTGTTCCAACTCTGTGATTCCATGACAAGACAGAATTGGAATGGAAACAGAGTGGGAGGTGGTACTTAGGCTGCATCTGCGCTGTAGAAATAATCCAATTTCATACCACTTTAACTGCCATGGTTCAATGCTACGGAATTCTGGGAACTGTAGTTTTGGAGAGCGCTCTTTTCTGTCAGAGATCTCTGCTTCCACAACAAACTACAATTCCCAGAATTTTATAGCATTGAGCCATGGCAATTAAAGTGGTGTGAAACTGTAGCCCTAGTGAGGCATGGCCAAAAGAAAATAAAAGACAAAGGATTAGTGACTTAGGAGTTTATCACATTGGGGCTGATTTCCACATTAAAGAGAGATTAAAGTGCATTTAAAGCATCCTGCAAATGAAATGGAAATGGCAAATAATTGAGCGAAGTGATTATCACACACAATTGTGCAAATAAAGTGATATCGGAAATGCATTGTTTAAAGCATCCTGCAAGTAAAGCGGAAATGGAATGTAATTGCGTGAATGATTATCATACACAATTGTGCAAATAAAGTGACATTGGAAATGCACCGAAATCCCAAAGGTAAAAAGTTGCGCATTAATGCTTCTTTGTAAGCACTTTAATGGTGGGTTTTGTGTGACGTCATGTGAAATTGTTACGTGTAATTATGTGTTTTTTCCAGGATGTTTACGGGATAAACTCTCAATCTCCTTTGTGTGATAAGCTCCTTAGAGAGAGAGATAGAACACATTTCTCAGGATCCTCTATGTATGCATATGGACTTCAGACCTAGTAAAACTACATAGGGTGTGCTTATACCAGATTCTTGCTATTTAATTAGTCCCTTTGAAGGCCATTTCTATGTTTGCTTTACTTTTTATGGGAAGCATTTCAAGATGGTGTCAGATTTTATAGGCAGGTGGGTTAGAACCCAGGTTGCTTCACTGATTGCTACCATAACTGCTTCACTTTCCATGTGTTGAAAGATACTTTGCATTTTCAAGTTCCCAGGCCTAAACAGCCATAGGCCAAAATGTTGTTATTACCACGGGCTCCAAGCTGGGTGGTGACTGGAATTAAATGAATTCCAAATGAAGGTGTTTATAGGCATGGTGTGGGTGTTGTGATGGTGGTTATTATGGACTAGCATCCTGATCAGCAGATACAGTATTGTAAGCTGGACTTACATGAACAATCAATCCCAAAAACCTACATTCCCAGCCTGGCAGCACCTTGACTGAAGTGTTTCTGAAGTGCTGGAGACTGATGCTGGAAAATGATGCCCACTGTGCTTTTCTGGTTGCAGGGTTCCTTGGGACACACAGTTTTGGCAGACCCCTGAGCTCCAGCTGATGTTATCACAGCACTTCAAAGCTGCCAGCATGCTACAGACATCATCTTCCAGCACCTCAGTCTCCAGCGCCTCAGAAATGCTTTGGTTGAGGCACTGACAGACTAGGAAGGCAGGTTGTGTGGGAGGAATCATCAATTGTAAGTATGGGGGACAGAGCAATACAATGATAATGCAAGATCTCAGTCATTGCTATTGATGCTGTTCTTGTTGTTTCAGGGGTATCTTTTCTTGCTGTGCGTCTTCAACTTGTTTTCAACTTTAGGTGACTCTAAGGCAGACCTATCATTTTGTTTCCTTGGCCAAATTTTTTTCAGAAGAGGTTTTCCATTGCTTTCCTCTAAAGCTGAGAGAATGTAAATTGCCCAAGTGCATTTCCATTGTTGAACGGTGATCCAAATTCCACTCTCCTAGAAACCAAGCACACACTCAAACCGGTGCACCAGTCTGGCTTAGGAGTATCCTATACACTTGTATATAGCCAAGCCAAAAGGTGTTTCAGTGCTGCTGTCAATGAAACATGGTCTTTCCCCTGTGTTTCCCTTAAAGCAAACTTTTAAAAGGTACATAGGGCATCAATATGAAATGAATTAAATTATATTGGCCTGTTACAGACAGCCAAAATAAAGCTGCTTCGAGTCACAGTGGAGGTATGGTGTTTCACTGATGCATGCGTCCTAAGAGTCCAGAAGCCTCACCAAAGCCACGCTCCAGTCCTTAGGGCTGGAGCGTGGCTTTGGTGCGACTTCTGGACTCTTAGGACACATGCATCATTGAAACACCATACCTCCACTGTGACTCGAAGCAGCTTTATTTTGGCTTCTGTAACAGGCCATTGTTTAATTAATCTCCATGGAGATCAAAAAGCATTCAGCTTAAGTGTTGAGGGTATTTTCAAACAGAACATTATAAATAAGCAACCCTGTCCACTAAATACCCTAAAGGCCCCAGATCCTTTCTGATCTTGGTTGCTAAGCAGGAGTCATCTCTGTTTAGTACTTGGATGGGAGATGACCAAAAAATACTGTATTTCAGAGGAAGGAACTTGCAAAACTACCTCTGAGCCTCCCTTGCCTAAGAAAACCCTATGAAATTCATGGGGTCACCATAAGTCAACAGGTGACTTGAAGGCACACACAAACACACTCTTGGATGTATCTTGTTATTATGCATTTTGTCAACAAATGGGAGATTAACAAATAGTTAAATTTTGTGCTTTTAAAGCAAATGTTAACTGCTTTTTCTATCCTTTTGTCAGAAAAAATAGAGTGGATGGATATGTTGTTGTGGGGTATCTATACTTTAGACTTTGATTTTTCCCATAGATGTTTTCTGGTCTCAAAAAGAACCAGGAGACACAGGGTCGGAGTCTGCATTGTACGTTCTGTGCTGTCTGGATTCTAAAACTGGACAAACTGGGTCTTCAGCCTGTTCAAAACACTGAATGAACTTTTCTCCATTCTATGCAAACAGTTGTAAACATGAGCCTGGAAACTGTTTGCTTTCATCTAATCATTTCTATCTTTGTTTAACTAGGGAAGATTTGTAGATGTTTCTGTGACTGTTTGATTCTGTGGATGTGTCTGCTCTACATATCCCCTAATATCACAGCTTCCTGTAGGAATTATGTAATAACTCATGTCATCTTTACTTGTTCAGCTGCTTTTAAAATGTCTCAGTTTCTCTCTCCTCCTGACACATTCCCCCTTTGTCTTCAGCTTAAAACAAACAAGCTTCATTTATATATCGCTTCATACCACCTAAGCAGTGTCTAAGCGGTTTACAACTGTAAGCTAATTTGCCTCCAACAATCTGGGTACTCATTTTAGTGACCTTGGAAGGATGCAAGCCTGAGTCAAGCTTGAGCCCTTTTGCTGGTCTTGAACTCGCAACCTTGTAGTTTTGAGTGAGTGGCTGCAATACCATTTAACCACTGTGCCACCAGAGCTTACTTCAGATGCTGCAAACTGAATTCAAAGTACAAAAGAAGTTTAACTAACTAAGTAGGGGCAGGAGAGGAGAGGAGAGGAGAGGAGAGGAGAGGAGGGGGAAAGACTCCTGCCCTCTCCAGTGAAGTCAGGCAAAAGCAAACTGTGGCAGCCTCTCCTACAGTGGCATTACTAGGGGGGTGCAGAGGATGCGGACCACACCAGGTGACACTGCAAGAGGAAGGTGACACCACTGTTCCTCAAACATGTGCCTTTGGGCAGAAACAGGCTGTGGCGTTCACCTGTGTCCCATGAACATGTGGTGTGAGTGGAGTGAGGCTCAGTGGGAGGAGAAAGGAAAGGCCCCAGGTTTTTTTTAATTAAAATTTCAAATGTCAAAAAATGATTTTTTAAAAAAAAAATCTTTTTAATCTTAGCAGTAACAAGTACATTTCTGTCCTACTTACCGATATACTAAGTGGTTTACAAAGTGCAAGTTAATTGTCTCCAACAAGCTGTTAGTGACCTATGGAAGAATGCCAGGATGGTACTAAACTCACAACCTTGTGGTTTGTGAGTGAGTGGCTGCAGTACAGGCATTTAACTACTGCGCCACCAGGGCTAAATCTTCTTTAAAAAGATCACATTTTATAAAATGTTCACTTTAAGCACATGAAACGATGCATATGTAAATACGTTTAGGCTGTGCATATGATATCATAATTTAAAAGTATAATTTTAATTGTGTTAGTTGTTTATGTCACAACTATTACTAATACATTCAGCGATATAAGGGAATGACGATTTATGGGTAACAATACAAAAAAACATTACTAATAATTCTGTATAGCGTGATATGAGAGGATATCAATGGGAGCGGTAGCACCATGAGTTACCACACTGGGTGACACCAACCCTGTTGATGCTACTGCTCTCCTATACTATGTGTTCTCCATAATTTAAAAATGTTGGTTATTCAATTATGTGTCCTATGTGTTCTCCATAATTGAATAACTTTTGTCATCTTGACCAAACGCTGATGTTGCTTGGCCACACATGTCCTGGTTTTCATCTGTAAAATGTTGGAGAATATGCATAACCCGGTGCTACCTGGCCTATGTTTGGATCTAGAAAGGGAAGGCTTTAATGCTTTTCACGAAGAATGTATACCTCTACACTATACTGTAGACTTCTCCAACCTTGTGCTCTCCAGCCATCTTTGACTCAATTCCCATTGTTCCTAACCAGCATGACCATTGGTTGTGCATGGGAGATGTCTCACATATATGGAGAGCACTAGGTTGCAGGAAGCTGCTTACTCAAGGCATTTTTTTAAAAAATAAAAGATACTGTGTAGACCACAGTGATATGCAAGATGGAGAAGTGATTCAGAAATGCCTTGTGAAAACTGCATGTCCTGTCTACTTTGGCAAGTAAACGTTCTGTGAGTGCCAAGCTACAGAAAAAGAGGTGAAGAAACTTTTAGTGAGATAGATCTGCTGGTAAAATGTGTGGCGTGTTTCTCCTTCTGCACAGAGCACTTAAGGCAGGGTTGCACAACCTTTGGCTTTTTCAGATATTCTGCACTTCCAACTCCCAGAAATCCCAAGCGAGATGGGAAATAGTAAAGCATTTTGGAATTAAAATCCAAAACATCTGGAGGGCAAAAGTACCCAAAGCAATATAGCTAGGATAACTCCCACCTTGATCATCCCACTTGCAATTATTACATTTTTCAGCTCTGAAGAAAAATCATTGTTCTCTTTTTCTGAAATTCTTTCTTTGGCTGAAAAATAACCCTTTGTGGCATGCCTGTGTTTTTAATCCTGCTAAATTCTGTTGTTACAGATTTGGTGCCAATATCCCTTCTCATCCCTATCTCATATTATTTATGAGCTTGCTAGACCAGGTTTGTCTTACTGTATGTGACTGAGCAATCTTTTGTCTATTTTATGGTGTGGAAATATTCCTGCATTATTAGTACATATGCCCACAAAGATGCAAATGATTCAAGAACAGACAGATTTTGACAAAAGCTGACTGGATTTGGATGGCTATACTAGAAATTCAGCTCTTGGTTGCCATTTCCTGGATTATGTGATTATTATAAAGAAAGCTGTGTATGTATAAAACCAAATACTTATGCATTAGGTTACCATCATTGTTAAAATGCCTCTAAGCTTATCCACAAGTTCAATGTACAGTATTGTTATTTTTTAGGTGTCCATTTAATCCAATGCCCATTTGACTACTCCAGTTTGCTAGTGCGTTAAATACCTGTTATTTGTTAACACGTTTCTGACTGTACAGTACTGTACTTTGCATAAATAGTCAGAAGCATTGAGACATTCCATGATTCTATCTACCTCTCAATTTTCCAAATGGTGTTTCTAAGGCCTGTGATAGATGTGATATTGGAGGTGCATGAATGTATCTCCCAACTACTGGAGGAGGGGGAGGAATGTAAAAGGAGGCCTGATTTGGAACAGGAGTTGGGTGGAAGGAGAGGGTGGTGCTTAACCCTTTCCCTGGTGCCAGTTCAACAGTGTAAACACACACACCCAGAGCAATTACAGCATGAATGGGAAACATATAGACACAATATAGATGACAGCATGTTTTTGTAACTGTGACTCTGTGGGAAAGGACAGATTGTCACTTGAGAACTTACAGAGAAGAGGTTGAATCTTGCCTTCTCTTCCATCATAACCCAACCAAGATCACATACAGACACACAGATCTGCTCTTGGCTTAGACCCAAACCGATATTGGGATATGTTATGCAGGTATCTCTGACACCGCATTTAATTTTGATACCACTTTAACTACCATGGTTCCATCCTACACAATACTGGGATTTGCAGTTTTGTGAGGAACCAACACTCTTTGACAGAGAAAGCTAAAGACCTTGTAAAACTACAAATCCCAGGATTCTATAGGCTGGAGCTACATCCTAGTAGTGAAGTAAACTGCATTACTACTATATTGTAGATGCATCCTGAGAAGCAAATGCAAAACAGAAATGACAAAAATTGCCTCCCACTTTTTGTTCAGTAAGAACATCTGTGAGCACAATTCTGCTCATAAGCCATGTGAATCCAAAGCAGATCCTTGCAGTGAAAACAGGCTGATCACTTAAGGGACACAGTGATGTGTTTATGGGTATACATATACAAGCATACCACAGTTAACAGAGCCTCTGAGAAGCTCTTTTTAACAAAAGTCTTTTTATGGGAGCCCAGGCCAGCCTACCCCTTTCTAATATTCGGTCTAATTGGAAAGGGTTTTTTGGCAGCATTGACATTGGAAAGATGGTGAAGGAGGGCTGGAGAAAGAAAGACAGTGAGAATGCATCAAAAGGCAAAGTGCCCAGTTTTCTACAGAGGTCACAAACTAATATTGAAAAGCTATTGACAAAAGGTTGTGGGACTGGTTGTTGAGAATTTAAAGTTATTCAAAACACAAAAGGCAAAATAGTAAAAACGTAACACTGAGCTATCCATTAACATTATCTGAAATGTTGGGTTGGATCCAGATTATGCCTGATTATTGATTATAATTGATCTACTTTAACTGTCACCAAATCTGGATCCAACCCAATGTGTTCAAGTAAGTCTTTCTTCAAATATGTTTTTGGTTATTATTGTTCATTTTGTGTGTCCTTTTTAAATTGCCTTAGCAGGCATATTCCAAGCTATGATTCCTTTGGCATTTGGGAGTATTAATCCTGGATAAAAGAGGCAGATTACATTGGTATGTTGTGTAATTTCTGTTGTATTGTATAAAGAAGTTAATAAAGGTTATGTAAACAGCAGATCAGCACAAACTGCATATTTTTAAACATTACAAGAAAATGGGTCTGTCTTCCAAGAAGCTAAATATATCCATAAACTCAAATTTAACCAAGCCGGAGAGATTATCACCCAAAACTTTGATACTATCCTGATTTTTGAGGTGCACATTTTCTCAGGCACAGCTCTTTTTATGGCTCCTAAGCTCAAACTAATACCAAATTTAAGATCAAATTCTAGTATTTGCCTCAGAACCATGGGAATAATAATAGAACCAGCTGAGCAGTCAACTGTGGTTGCTCTGTAGACATGCCTTCAGCAACTATGTTCTTCAAACAGGAAAACAAAAATATTTACCTATAGAGCAATTTGCTCTTTGCAGTATGGCATCTGTTAACAAAGCTGCTTCCAACAGGCATCTTCCCCTGAGCCTAATTTAAGGATGTCACCTTTATTAGAGAGGTACTTCTACTGGGACATGAAGTAAAGGGCAAAATACAAGTTTAGTTTAATTCTGACCTTTCTGTTTTGAGCTTTGTGTGTGTGTGTGTGTGTTTAAAGGATTATGATCCAGTAGTAGAGAACTATATTGCTATTTTTCCCTTCCATACCCCTTAGGATTTCACTCAAGTCTGAGGGTGGAGGAGAGTGTAGCAAATTTGACTAAGGTATTGAAGTGTAACAGATTGCTGATTCCCAGTTTTGTAGAGGTAAGTTGTAATAGTGAATTGACCAGACATATTAACAGAGTTGTAGATACAGGCCAAGATCTGCATCTAATAAATAGGGTGCTATGTTATACCCAGCATATTTGGGGGCCAAGAGATATGCATACCTGGCAGCTGTTTCTATAAAAGGTCCTACTTTGCCTATTTTCTGTATCTCACTCAGAGTTTGTAAATCATTAGTTACAAATAATTCCAAGTAACTAGTTACATCCAATTGATTTCATTCTTCTAATAGTAAAGGTATTGGTGTTATGCATTACGATTATAACTTAATGACTCCTTTTATCATGTAACGGTAACTTTTATCATAATGGAGATCTACCTTCGCTCAATGGTGTTGAAGGAATATTACATAGTTCCAGTGTTGTATCTTAATGGCATTGGGAGGGGGGAGAGCAGTGGGGCGCCTTGCCCCTCCCTGCATTCCCACTGCTGCACACACACACTGGGTGACACCAACCACAAGGATGACACTGAAAATCCAAACTCTCTATGGAACTTGTGCAAGTCTAGGTAAATAAAAGTTGTGCTCTATTGTTCTCTATTGGTGATTCGTAACAGAACAGAACATTACTCTGTACATCATCCATGCCCAGCTTTAGCAGGAATGCAGTGGCAAAACAGAATGTTTGTGGAAATGTTTGCACTGATGTGTTATCAATGTGATTAGCACTTCTGCCCTAACCCAATATTAACCCACCCTTTCTCAAGGGACTCGGTGCATCAGTGGTTAAGATGCTGACTTTCACAACTGGCAGGTCTGCAGTTCAAGGCACAGGCATGGCGTGATGGAGTGAGCTCCCATCACTAGTCTCAGCTTCTGCCAACCTAGCAGTCTGAAAGCTTGTAGAAGTGCAAGTAGATAAATAGGTACCACTTTGGTGGGAAGGTAACAGCATTTTGTACAGCCGTGGAGGCCACATGATCACAGAGTTGTCTTTGACAACGCAGGCTCTTCAGCTTAGTAATGGAGATGAGTACCATCTCCTACAGTTGGACACAACTAGACAATCTTGCCAAGGGAAAACCTTTACCTTTACCTTTTTCCTTACTTACCCCCCCCCCAATATGTTAGACTACAAATATGATAACCCCAAATTACCATGATCAATTAGACTACCACCTCCTGTAGTTTTATTCTTTCTGAATAGAGTTAGACTAATTGAATCAATGATATTTGTTTATATGTTGAACTCAGCAAAGGTGGTGGGATCTCCTTCTCTGGACATCTTCACAAAGAGGCTGGACAGCTACCTGTTGAGATGCCTTCGCCTATGATTCTGCATTTAGCAGGGGGTTGAACTTGATGGCCCATGAGGCCCTTTCCAGCTCTATGATTCTGTGGTGCTAATTCAGTCACTGGGTCTACTTTAGTTGGGAATAAGTAACAAGATTCCAGTCTATATATACTATCTATTGGGGAGGCTTGATCACATCACTTTGTGGCAGTGATGTGATCTTAAGTGTTCCCATTTTCCCACTGAAATTGGGACTTGTGGCACCTTAAGAACTATAGTTATTTATTGGGGTATTTGTAGACTGGAATCCATTTAGCTAGCAGAGTGAAGCATTCCCCACAGTTGGAAACTTGTAGACATGGGTATTTGGGTAAAGAAAATAATCTTGTAAACAGTCAAGTCCGAAAGCCCTTAAATTGAAGTTCAGTGCTTTGGACACTTGTATGCAGTTCCACTTCTGCAGAGACAGCTAATGCTTGACATGGCTAGACTGTAACATGCATTAAGCAGACACAAAGGAACATATCATTAGTTGGTGTGCACAAAGGCCAATAACACATGCCAATAGAGTTATCACTACTCTGACACATTCAGAGTACGCCAGTCTGTTCCAAAGATCTCTTCCCATTTGTTCTGTTGAACAGGCTGCTTTAGATGCTGTTTCTGAATGGGAAAAACAACAGATGGGCTTGTTTGGGGAAAAGAAATAAGTGGTGGCTGTGTAATTCATTGTACTCTATTGATAGGCAAGAGCAGTCCCCAGTGTCTGCCAAACAGCATTAGATACAGTAGATGTTCTACTACTCTGAAAGAATGATGCTCTCCACCCCCACATCTTTGGCTGGCATTCAGACTGTAGTTCACACTAATTTGTAGACTGTAATAATGCAGACTGAGGGGCTCCAAAATCGGTTGATCATTGGAAATGTGCATGGTCTGCCACAAGACCTGTTTCTTAGGGAAAATATTATGGCTGCTGGGCTTAGAACTAAACTCTTGAAAAAGCAAGCCCTGGCTGTATTTCCTGAAGAAGGCCTGTCACCCTCCTCCCTACTTGAAGGTGGTTCCTGCATTTTAATACCATATTTATCACTGTATTATTTGCTGTTGCATTTCAAAGTAGAGGAGCTGGTGGCAAAAGAACCAGATATGTGTATCTTTACTTACTGTGCACTTCTGTTTTATTGTATTGTGTTGAAATATTTTGTTCTTTGTGTTAAAACACTAAAATTCTATTGAGTTAATTATATTGAATTGAATTGAATACGTCACAGAGTTCTTTCTTACTCTATGTCTCTTGGAGAGTGATTTTGGTACACCTTTTACAAAATGGTTCATTGTTAGGCCACAGTAACTAACCATGGATCTCCAGCTAATGCTGGATTCCAGTTTCCATCAGGCTCAGACAGCTTGGCCAATGAGGAGGGAAGAAGTGTAGTGTAGTTTATCAACACCTGGAGGGTTATAGATTCAACATCCTTCACTGAGTGGCTTGACTGGAATATGGTAATTTATAAACCTTTTTCAACTTCTGGGTTTTTAAACAACTTTCATACTATTTGAATCTTGGTTCAACTTCAATGTAAAAATCTCAATTTAATGAATGGTGGGGAGGGGATGGAGGAAGAGAAAAACCTAATATTCATAATAATGATGATGATGATAATGATCACAGCCAGGGGTATTAGACTTTAAGTGAGTGTTGTGCCTGTGTTCTCCTCCAATTCCACTTCCCTCTTTCATATACCATGATGGAAAACGTCCAGAGTTTTATAAACCATGGTTTCATGTTTTAACTTTGACTCCTAATGATAATATCAAATCAGAATCCGGGTTATGTTCATAGAATAAAATGTACTTTCCCAGTTTGAATGTAATGAACAAGCTGTTGTTAAAAAATCTTGGCTTGCTTGTACTACAGTAAGTTAGAGCTTGGAGGAGATCCTGTTTGGGACTACAGCTTCCAGCATCTTGCAGTCATATTGGCTGGATCATTCTGGAAAATATAGTCCAAAAAGTAACTTCTCCACACTCTGAGATGAATAGGGGGGAGAGTTGTGACAACATAAGTCTCTGTTCAGTCAAATTAGCAATGAAGCTTATATCTGAATTAGTTTGTTATGACTCAGATGCTATCTAGAAAGCGATGAGCAAAATGTCTTTTGATTTTAACCCCTTTCCTTAAGGGATTATAGTGGCAGAGATACAATTGGATGATAATTTTGAGAATATTCACATGTCCATACCCAATGGGGGCACTGAGCACAACACACCTGTTGTTGTTGTTTCAAATGGGCTGGAAAGCAAGCAGAGTTCCACATGTGACTGAATAATGCATTTCTAATGCTTTATTTAACTGTAGCAGGAGGAAGGGGAGGACTACAGTGGCATGAAGGATTTTGCAGAAGGCTACTTACTATGTGAGCCCCATTCACCATACTTTCTCAGATCCTCTGGCCTTTCAGAAAAGACCTTCCTTTCTTGTACTCTCTGTGATATCCATTGCAAAGTTTGCATACTAATTTATAGGCCTAGAATTTGACCTGTGTAGTTTATTACTTCATTGCATGCTAGACACTGAAGCTACTTAGAGCTCTCCAAATTGTGTCTCTGAGCATTTAGAGGATACTGTAGGTATACATTATGTACCACATAAAATGCAGTCAAACAGCCTTTAGAGCTTCAATCACTTTGGGACTCTACTTTTTCATAATTCGTATCCTTACAACTAGGCTGTGAGGATCTGAGATTATTCACCTTAGCTATAGCTATAAGGAAGAAAAATCTATAATTTGTTATCCTTTGGACGCTTTTAGATGGGGTTGAGTATTAACATACCATCCAACTGTCTTTATTTATCAGCAACAGTCTCAATTAATTCTCTATCATCCCATTTTCAGCCACTTTTGAAGTTTCTCTCTCTACTTTCCCCTATTGACCTTGATTGCTGAAAAGTGAGTTCAGAGTGCAAAAGAGGTTTACACTCAGTTGACCCAGAAGTAGGGAGAGGAGAGGAAGGAGATGAATCTTTCCCTTCCCTGTGAGATCAGACAAAAGCAAACTGCTGGGAGTAGGAAATGGGGCATATGCAACATTGTTTGCATATATGTTAAAATAATTTAATAAAGACTTAAGGGGAAAAAAGCAAACTGCTTCGCCCTCTCTTAGCATGTCTGCTATTTCTCATTAATAAGGTTTGCCATCTTGACTGCACTTTGAAGTTGCTTGGCCACCCATGTTCCAATTTCCATATGGGAAATAAGAGGTTGCAGCTGAGTAATTAGTCGTTCTACAGAAATATCCTGCCTGACTTTTAGCATAGGCCACAATAGTGGGCAAAAGGGCCTTCTCTGTGGCTCCAGGGTGTCTCTGCAATCCTCTCTGCTGTGGCACCCCAGTTGTCAAATACCCCCTGCAGCTCAACTGGCATCAGGACTGCTTTTATTCTAGCACTAAGTTAAAAAAAATATTATTTTTAACACCTGTGGGACCTGATTTCATCCAAATCTGCACATGTGTATTGTTTTCAGTTGCCTTAAAACTGTTTTGTTGTTCACTTGCCAGATGATTTAATATGCTTTTAGCTTGCTTCAGTGATTTTCATATTGTTTTAAATTGTTTCATGCTGGTTAACTTGATTTTATTGTACACTGAAATCCCGTGATATGGGGTATGAAATAAATAATTTAAAAGTAAGAAAGCAGAAAAGTTAGCTGCTGTAAGCTAGAGGGTCTTGAAGAGTTTGTGTGTGTAGTCAGGGGATGCTTACTCAGCAGATCACTCAAGACTCACAGGATTCCCTGTGTAGCAGAGGGAAACGTGAACTCTTTATTGGCTGATGTCACAACAAGAGTTTAGAAATTTGCCTTTTATTAAAAGGGGGGGGGGAGTTAATTACTATTCGGGTTTCCAGGTTAGGAACATCCCAGCCCCGAGTGCCAAAACATGAAGACCTGCTGGAGGTGACATCTGGGGATGCCACAAGGGACAGCACCAGTTGTTGCTATTATGCATGATACTTTTAAACATCAATCACAGTTGCTCAGAGCATGGCACTGAAATAAAAAAAATTAAAAGTCTACCAAATGATAAAATATACTCTTAGTGGAGTAGGACTAGGATCAGAGTACTGAGTGAGCCAATATGGTATAGTGTTTACATGTTGGACTACAACTCTGGAGACCAGGGTTCAAATTTCTGTTTGGTCATGGAAACCCACTGGGTAACCTTGGACAAGTGGCATTCTTTCAGCTTCAGAGAAGGCAAAGGCCTGAATAAATCTTGGCAGGAAAAAACCAGTGATAGGTTCACCTTAGGGACGCCATAAATCAGAAACAACTTGAAGGCTCACAACACCACACAACAGCTCTATGCCAAGATGAAGAAAAAAGTATTGTACTTTCCAACTGTCCCAGTTTGGCACGGAACTTTCTGATTAATCCCCTGCCATCCCAACCTCATGCCACAGCCTGATCTGGCCACTGGAGAGCACAAAAAGGAGCTGCAAAAAGTGGCTCCTTTTTGCGTCCTCCACAGGGCGCCATAGTCATGGCGGCACGGCTTTATGAAACCCCTTTGGTGCTGCATCATGCAGATGCAGCACAGGAGGGGCATCATGATGACGCACGCTGTGTGGACTGGTGTGCACCACATTGGCACCCAGGGGGCGGGGTTAGGGCATCCAGCGTGTGGACACTGTGCCCTAACCCCGCCCACAGGCCAGTCTGTCGAGCCCCACACTTCAAAATGCAAAATTAGTCTGCATTCAATTAGAGAAGAGGAGGGTGTTTATCATCTTGACCAAACAAACAAACAAGCTTCATTTATATACCGCTTCATACTGCCTAAGCAGTGTATTTAAGCTAATTTGCTCCCCAATAATCTGGGTACTCATTTTAGCGACCTCAGAAGGATGCAAGGCTGAGTCAAGCTTGAGCCCCTTTGCTGGTCTTGAACTCGCAACGTTATGGTTTTGAGTGAGTAGCTGCAGTACAGGCATTTAACCATTGCACCACCACAGTCTGATGTAGCTTGGCCACATGTGCCCTAGTTTCCATCTGTGAAATTTTGAGGGTATGAGGTATTCATTTCACACTTCTTGCTAGCAATGGTGCAGCCCTGCATACCTCAGGCCAAGAAGGGAAATTATGTTGTGGCTTGTCAATTGGGAAGGATGGAAAAGGGGAAAACAGAATGAAAAGAACAAATAAGAGAAAAAGTCCAGAACAGCAGCCCTGTACTAATGTGTTCCTATGTTCGTGTTGGATACCATACCTTATTCATAGTGGTAGAGTTCAAAGATCTAGCTGTGCTAGTTTGTAGAATCTGTATGTAGAGAGACCTTGTGGCACCTTTGAGACTAAGTGAAAGAAAGATGTTGGCAGCATGAGCTTCTGTAGACTTAACTCTATGAAAACTCATGCTGCCAACTTCTTTCTTTGTTAGTCTCAAAGATACTACAAGATCTGTCTACATAACATAATTCTAAGATAGCGCGATATGTCCCAACATTGACTCCTGACACTTGCTGCTGGTGATGGTTTGAGAAAATTTGAGAAGGTGTGGAGGTGACTCCCCAAGGGCATCTAGTAGCCTGGGTTGCCAGGTCATGATCATCCCAGGCCCTGGGATGTCTGTGCCAAAGCCTGAGACTTACAGACAGCCCCTGGCAATGTCATTAAGTAGCAACTGCAGTTGCTCACAGCTTGTCAGTCAAACATGCGCAAGCAGAACATATTTTCCTAGTTGGAAATTAAATGTCTTTTCAATTGCAACACTTGATTTGATTAACCTTTTCAAAGCACAGCGCACTGCACAGTCAGGAAGAATGCACTTTGCCTGACTGGAGATTTGTATGTGGACTTGTCTTTTGCCTGAAAATGATTCCATGAAAACTGGAGTATTTCAACTTTCTGCCTGTCACCCAGAAGTGACCCATCAAAACTGTGGACTCTTGAGTGGCACCCTGAAATCTGGCAAACATAACAACAGTTGCTCCAAAGCTGCCTGCAGTAGCAGGGAACAGCAGCACACCATTTAACCCCCCCCCCCTTTAAGGTAGTCCTTTCACTGAAGAAATTTCCCCCCCTCACTTTCTGGCCTGTTGCAGAGGGGCAGGTCCCAAAGACGGGAATCCTAGTTATCATTACAATCCTAGTCTTGCCCAAGGCCAAAGGTAACTCAATAGCTTTATGCTAAGGTACCAATAAATACCAGATGGTGTAGGCTGTATTTCAAAGGAAGGAACTGGAAAAAAACCCATCTCTGAGTATATTATGATCACTGTTTCCATGGAGTTACTGTGAAAATGTGAAACTGCAGACATTCGCGAACCGTATTGAATTGAATGACCTCTGGCAGAAGCTGACCATAGAGCTGTGCTGCAGGACCTAGAGATTCCTAGAAAGAACATCTCTAGGCATTTTAGGTCCTCCAGCATGACTCTATGGTCAACCTCTGCCAGATGCATATCATATAATCATGCTGGAGGATCTAGAAAATGTCTAGAGATAACACTCCCCCCCCCAGACATGGGTAAATAAAACTGTGGGTACTGATTCCATGGATATGGAGGGGGGTGTACTGTATTCCTTGTCTAAGAAAACCTTATGAAATTCACAGGGCTACCATAAGTCAACAAGCAACTTGATGGCACATGCACACACATGCCTATGGTAGTTACTTTTAGGCTTGTGAGGTCTTAGGTTCCAAGCTGAGGTCTGAAGTGTGCTTTTTTTGATCTCCAGACAAGAAAGTAAATCTTAGGGCGAGCTGTACTAGAAGGGAATAAAGTTTGGGGTTTGTATGTGAGATGGCTTTAAAGTCTGACATGTCTTTGCATCCATTTCCATCTGGCTATAAGGACTTTCTGGTGCAATACAAATGTGTTTTGCTTGTGTAACGTTGATGCATGAAAGAGCCTGACATGAGGGAAAGGGATTGAGGGGAGAGACTGAGCAAGATTGCAGGTTTATGTACTTGGGCCCATTGTGCCATTTGGAGTAAGGCAGGAGCATTAAAGTTTTATGCAAGTAGAACATACATATATATATAAGACAAACCCAACATTTCTTCTGATTTGTATCAGTGAAGATGTCATTAAAAGACAGAAAGTTTCTTTGCTTCTAACACTGCAATTTTGGTCTTGAAAATACAGGTCCATTTTCTACATAGCTTACTTAGTTATGAATACGTAACTCAGGCTGGATCCACACAAGGACTATATGCCAGCTCCTGTGCAGTGGCATAACTAGGGGGGCAATGGGTGTGTGACCACACCAGGTGACTCCCTAAAGTGAGTTGACACCACTGCTCTTTAAACACCTACCTTTTGTTAGAAATGGGCTGTGGCTTTCATCTGCTCCCCTTTTGAAATTAAAAAAACTTAATTCTTTTACATTTTTCTTTAAAAGCATCACATTTTAACCAAATATTCACCATGTGAAGGTAAATACATTTAGGTTGTACATATGATATTTTAATTTGAAAGTAAAGGTAAAGGTAGTCCCTTGACATGTCTAGTCATAAGTGGCCATAGGGGGCGGTGCTCATCTCCATTACTAAGCCAAAAAGCCAGCGTTGTCAAATATAACTCTGTGATCATGTGGCCAATATGACTACAGCGAACGCTGTTACCTTCCCACCAAATTTGTACCTATTTATCTACTTGCATTTGCATACTCTCAAACTTTTAGGTTGGCAGAAGCTGAGACTGGTGACAGGAGCTCACCCCATTGTGTGGCACTCAGCCCTCCAACTGCCAACCTTCCAATCTTCTGATCATCAGAATTGGTGTCTTAACCACTAAGACACCACATCCCACAATTTTAAGGCATAATTTTAATTTTGCAAGTTATTTATGTCACAGCTATTAGCATGACATTCAGTGGTATGTGGGAATGACAACTGACCAGTAACATGAGTGCAAAAAAGCATGACTAAGGATTCTGTATAGTGTGAAATGGGAAGTCATCAATGGGGTGTGTGTGACACCATGAGTTACCGCACTGCGTGATGCCAACCCTAGTGATGCCACTGCTCTTATGCACAGTATCCTGCCGCACTTTGACTTCTGTAATGTCACACTCACCTGTTTTAATCCCAACTGAAAAGGTCTTGAAAGCCACATAGTCCCCCCCCCCCATTTCTACCATGTCCAAAGCATTAGATTAATTTAGGTCACATGATGGCTGTGACTGCAGGCTTTTTTTTTGTTCCTGCCATGCATGCAGATAGATGTACAGTATATCTACATGTCCAATAGCCTTTCTTGTTTTCCATTGTTCTTAATACCCACCTGCACTCCCATGGAATGACCTCTTTACCTGGGAAGTTGGTAGGACCACACCTGGGCAGTTACCTTAGCCCTCACATGTATTCCCTCTGCCCCTTGTAATGGCATAATCATAATGTAATGTGCCCATTTTTGCATACATGCACTGTGTCTTATTGTGGGACTGAAGCAGACATCACGCTGGAGTTGTTCCTGTCAGTTTTGCTTTACTGCAAAAGACTAGCTTCTTCCCTGCTCCACAAGACACCGCTTCCTTTTTCCTCAGCACAAAAGGGCATTTGCTATACTATAAAGTATAAATATATACAGCAAATTTAACTACTGATTTGCGACAGTACACTGTGCTTGATATGCAGATACGTGAATATCTTCATACCAAAAAAAAAAAAAAATGGTGACACCTCACTTACCAGACATGGATGCAAGCAAGGAAGATAACCTTCTGTGGCAGGAATAATCAGTGACTGCTTGGCTTAAGTAACCACACACCAATCTGCCCCACTCTAACTACCCCCCCCCCCATATCACCCTGATCCTGATTTGAGATGCAGGACACATGTTTCAAAAACAGTTTCTCCCAAGAAACAATGCAATAAAAGAAGTTTTTTTAAAAAAAAAAATAGTGTTAAAGCCCACAGCCATCTAAAATAAGCACTTTCACTTCAAAACTAGGGGAATGTTGTATGTTCAGATATGACCAGGATCAAGGTAAAGGACAAATTATTTTGCAGGGCAGGTGTGGATCTAAACTAAGTAATGTCACCAAAACTAGTTTAACAGGCAGTAGCCACACCGAGGGATGGAGGTCTGTTCTCTTAGTGACTAACAGTAGGATGGTGTTTCCACCAACCTCCCACCAGTGATCTGCTGGTGTGGCTTCTGCCTGTTAAAATAGGATAGGGGTATTTACGATCATGGCAATAGTGCCAGCATTGTGGATATGTAATGTTACTGAATATGGAGCAGTTACAGATCTGTATCACAAAGTTATAAATCCCTAACTGCAATACAGGATGTTGGCCAATATATGTTGATTAGAAAGGGTGATTTCTTTACCCACATTGGCCTACACAATAAAATGTCTGGGAAGGGACTTCTTGTAGTTCCTCTGCATTAATACTTAAGTATAGAAATTTTGGTATCTGAGGATGTATATATAAAACAAGGGTGCTGTACATATTCTCCTTGTGGCGGATCAAGACTGTAACACAATTAAGGTATGAAACATCAATATATTTCTGCTTGAAAGTCAGCTATTACTGTTCTGAACTTGAGGCAATCTCCATCATACCTCTACACATATACTTATAGGTGTGTATATGGGTAGACAATGTCCACCATCCTTATGCCTATAATGTACATACAGAGACACAGAGAGATAAAATAAGTGACATTGTTTTTGTTCAAGTTGTGGCAGCATCACATTTGCAGACTAAATACATGATGTTGCAGTATATCCTATTTCTCAGTAAATTCCTTATTGGAATCAATTGTTCATTCACAGTCCAGAAACATCACTGAATTCCAATGGCTGCTTCAAAGTCAGATGAAATTTTTGTCCGACAAAATAATGAGACCAGAAATCAACATCTTTATGCTTTTTGAAAACTAAAAAAAAGTTTTGAATCAAGTGGTATTATATTCAGGTGCATCCATTCCACATTTCAAGCTCAGTTAACCTTGTGACCTGACTCAGGTGATCTCAGTTTCCCTTGTCTCTTTACCTCTTTTCCCTCTCTTTCCTTTCCAGGGAATTAATGGTATCGATGTCTTGGCAATCTGGATGGTCTGTTTCCACAACACTCAGACATTTTCTTCACGGCTCGTTGGGTAAAATTCACTTTCCCCCTGTCCTTCCGTATAGCAGTATATTCATACGCTTTCAGTTTGATGTAATAGTCTGAGAATTTATTATACAGGACAGAGATGGGCATTCCATTCAAAATGATTCCAAAAGCAATGCAGAGGAAAGCAAAGAGTCGTCCGAGGTGAGTTTCTGGACACATGTCTCCATATCCCACAGTAGAAATGCTGACCTTTGAAAACAAATAAAAATCAAGGCATTTACCAAGAACATCAACAAACAAACAAAACAAAAACAAACAGCTTCATTTATATACTGCTTCATATTGAACTAACAGTGTCTAAGCAGTTTACAACTGTAAGCTAATTGCCCCCAACAATCTGGGTACTCATTTTAGCGACCTCGGAAGGATGCAAGCCTGAGTCGAGCTTGAGCCCTTTTGCTGGTATTGAACTCGCAACCTTGTGGTTTTGAGTGAGTGGCTGCAGTATAGGCATTTAACCACTGCGCCATTTTACACTGAGAGGAAAGATGAATAATTTAGATTCATTTGTTTCTTGTTACATGCCTTTGAATGAACTCCAACTTACAGTGAACATATCCTAGGCATGTCTTGGCATGTTTTATTCAGAGGAGGTTTGCAGTGACTACTTCATAGGTTGAGGGACTATAACTTGTGCAAAGACACCCATGACTGAGTACGAATTTGAACCCTTCTTTCCCAGAGCTATGGTAGTTAAAAGCTCAAACCACCGAATCCCATTGGCTCTCTTTAGACTTACAGTGGTACCCCGGGTTACGAAAATAATCCGTTCCGCGGCGCCGTTCGTAACCCGAAATCGTTCGTAAGCCGAAAAAGCCATAGGCGCTAGCGCTAAAAGCCGCGATTTCGTGCGAAAAAGCGCCGAAAAGCACCAAAAAATTTTTTCGTAAGCCGAAAAAAAACACGTAACCCGAAACAGTTTTTTCCTATAGTATTTTTTCGTATCCCGGAAATTTCGTAACGCGGTGCTTTCGTATCCCGGGGTACCACTGTATAGTAAAGTGATTTGGTACACTGGAACCTTCATTGGTACATAAAATGTTATCAAATCCTGCCTTGTACTGTGCCAGACAATTAGTCAGAATAGTGTACTGCCTGGAGTGTCGGACTGAAACTTGGGAAATCCATGTTCAAATCCCTGTTGAGCTCCACTGAAACTCACCGAATGATGGTAGCCCAGTGTCTCTCAGCCTAACCTATCACACATGACTTTTGTGAAGATAACTCTGGAGAGAAGAGCTACCATATATACATCGCATATTTCTGTTTGGAGGAATGACAAGATATAAATACAATATAATATTAATTATCCAATATTATGCAGTGTATTAATATCATCATCATCATCATCATCATCATCATCATCATCATTCAGAGGTTCCCCCACCTTGTCTATGGCAGGACTGGGCATCTGCTGAGCATCCAAGGGAATAACCTCCTCAGTGGTTCATACGTGCTCTCTTTTTTCCAAAAACTTTTCCTTCTGGTCACTTACATTTGAGGAGGCCTATCCTCTCCCCTTACTACAACTTTAAATAGCCAGTGAAATAGTGGCTTCTGGGAACATGTTGTCCTTGTTTTTTAAAAATAAATTCCACATAGGGGATTCTGGAGTTGGGGGTCCATGGAGATATTGCCCTGTGGGCATGGAAACCCACACATGGCCCACAGGCTGTGTAGAAGATTCTGTCTAGTGAGCTTTGTTGGTTGGAAGCTTTCTCTAAGATAACATAGAAGATATAATTATTTTTCTTCCTTTCATTTAAAAAGTTTTTCTTATACATATCGTATTTCCATCCAGAGTGAGGACTGTTACCTCAAGCAGACACGCTCTCGCAGGCAACAAGTTTGCATGTAATTTTGGGGTCATCACAGCTTCCAAAAGCGCACTGAAAGAATGCATGCTTTTATGTAAGCAATTTTCAGAAACAATAACTTATACAAGATCTGCATGTGACTTTCTTCTTACAAAAAAGTGATACTGTTTTTGGGAAGATGTCTTTTCTGAAGCAGTCCTAAGAAATGTTGGCTATCTGAGCCTAGAGACACCTGTAATTTAAACTTATGGTAGCATTTCTCATTAATTTTATGACCCTTACTCCTTACACCCAAATATGAAGTGTTTAGATTTCTTCCTGTGACGCTTGATCCACTGAATGACTGTGACTGACTTTACGGATGTTACAGACATGTGAACATTGTACTTTCTGCAGTTCCTATACTATGTACAGAACTGTGCTGCTTAGTTACAAAATAGTTCTTTCTTAAGATTCAGTCCTTTCCAATGGTGATGAATTACTGTACAAATACATTTCTTTCTTAAACATCTGCCCCTGGGAGGGAGGGCCCGTTCCTGCTGGCTAAGTATCATGTGCAACACACCATTAGCCTGTGCTCAACCTAGGGATGTTGGTTTTTTTACCGTGAGGATGCAAATAATCTCACTCATCATTCTGCTTTGTCATTCACCACTAGGGAACCTCATCAATGTGCATCTCTGTGGGTTCGGTTGCTCCCACGTGCAAGCATTTGGATAAACATGAAGTCAACAATGAGAATGCATTCAGAACCCTTTTTGGGTATGCAGCATTTTATCTTGGATCTATTCGGGTCTATTTGCACCAGTTATTCTACTACCATAATGTAGATCTTTTTTAAAAACTGCGGGGAAATCCCAATTGATTATCCTGGACTAGTGGGGTTTTGGCAACCCCCCCCCCATTTAATCAGGGGCATTCAAGTGTGTTGTGAACAATAGATATTTATCCCAGATTCATCCTGAAATTTTCATTGTGAATACCCCTAGGAAGACACATTGCCAAGGAAGATGTCATCAATCTCTCTGACCTCCCCACAGTGGACGATGGGATCTATGTAAGTCCAGCGCCATTCTTGCATTGTACTTGCTTGTGAAATTCTACTGTCATGGAAGAAGTAAAGATGGCTGCGCCAAATAAAACAGCTATTGTTCCCATGGTATAGCTTCAGTAGAGATCAAGTGAGGGAAAGAGGCATGTTAGCACTGAACAAAATGATTCTAATGCTTAACTGTGTGGTATTGTTAAAGCCACTTTAGCACTTTGACTGTAGCTCCTGCATATATAAAAAAAGCTAATGGAAATGAGTGAAAATCAGCTTCTGCATGCATTAGACTGGATGTGCACCACATAATCAGTGGGAGGGCAAAGGAGAAGGACGCAAAAGAAGGACGAGTTAGGGAAAGAAAGCCGGGATCTTGCAAGAGAGAGACTAGATGCAAATCCATGAATATGCAAGTACAAACAAAACAAAAAGAATTGGAAGTCTCGATACTTCCCAAGATTTTTAAAAACCTATCTAGAGGTTCTTTAAAAATATTCTTCAAAAAGCAACAAGAATGAAGCATTTTAATTATCTTTGACAAATGAGAAGTATCAATTAACTTTCAAGCTACTATAATATAATTAATTACTTTTGAAGTAACTTTGCAGTTCCTATGTAATTGCTTTGTTTGGCTGGCAATCCCAGCTATGTTTACAAAAAAATCATCACCCACCCACAAACAATCGCAGAATAGGGTATTGCCAGACATGAGAAATACAGTATAGTAGCAACAATAAAATTAAGCAGCACAAAACACAGCTGGCAATAGGGGTTGATCAAATGATAGTCTGAGCGTATGTGTAAGTACTGCATATTGTGCTGCTGATATCAGGATGTCATCCTCAACACTTACTCACTGGTGCTTAGCAGTCTTGTCAGTTATGTTATATATCTTATTGATCGGGTCAAATCTGACATCGAGATTGCATACTGTAAATCTCTGAATGCAAAATCACACACCGATTGAGCTTTGCAGCCATTGTGTTGAATGGCAGTGTTCATATCTGAACGCATACCCAGGGCCATAAGGATCTATGCACATGCCTATGTATACAAAATGCACTCCATACACAAGTCTGTTTCCACAACCTTGAACTGATGTTGACGTTGTGCATCAGTCAAAAATGTCCAACCATTTCCCATGGTGTGTGGTGGTGGGCATCAACAACCTTCTGCTGAGGGTTTTTTCACACATATCAAACAAAAGAAGAACATTCTTTGACATTAAAATAAAATTCCAGAATCCATAGATTGAGCCATGGGATTAAAGCAGTATGGCAGCAGCCAAAGGAGTTTAAGTAAGTTTGTTTTCAGGATGTGGGTTTTTTGAACCATCCATTGTCACATGGTAATAGGACAAGAAGTAGGTGGAAGCCTGGAGTTTGTTGGGCTAAGGTCCAAGCACTGGAGACTGGCCATGAGAGATGTCTTCACTGAGCTTTTATTCAGCTGGGAGGTTGCTTATCCTCCCTATAAATCCTGTGTTTGTGTGAGAATAATGGCTCACTCTCCTCTTGTATTTCTGCCAAGTTCATCCTGTAACGGTTATCATGCTCATTCCAAGGCATTATAATGAGATTTGACAAACACAATGGAGAAATGCCTACAACAGGACGCACGTTGCCCTCTGTCAGCAGCATCCTGGTTAATTTAACAGAGGATATTCATTGGAAAGGCAGCCGTGCATATGCCACAGCCCTTTCCTACTCTCTCTCTCTCTCTCTCTCTCTCTCTTTTTTTAAAAGCAGTCTGAGTCTCAATGAATGAAAACATAGCTGATTTCTTAGCCTGGAGCCCAAGCCAGCTTATTTGTAGGATGCACCTGGTGCACTTGGTGGTATAATGGGATTAGTTTTGTGGCCTGATGAAATTAACTCACTGGAATTGAATGTTAATGCAGGAGGAATCGCTCCAAAATAAACAACACCATGAAAGAGCGATTGGCTAGTTACTGTTGCCTGTGGGTTCCAGAATGGATTTTTTTTTTTCATTTGTGAATGTTTCTTTACATTGAGCATGAAAATGCAGATGTAGAGCACAGGAGGGGCGTTTCTTCTATTTGTTAAAAAAGCAAAAATAAAACCCAAAAGATTGTTATGAATTCTCAGCTCTTTGGACTGAAGAACATCCTTGACATTTACCTGCAATGATATGTAGCTGCTTCCTCACAGATGTAACCTCACCAACTGATGACACCTATGACACTGATGCAGCCAGGTGAGGATCAGGTGGGAAAACTGCTTTGTTTCTGTCCTTCTATTATTCCATGCATATGTAGCCTCTGCTGGACTCATATTTAGGGAATGGCATTTATGTTGTCTTGGAGGATGCAAAAAAAAGGGATGTGAGTTGGAATTGCTTGCTTCTACAATCATAGCTGCAACTATAAAGGCCTCTTCCCATTATGCTAAAATCCATGGCAGTAGGCTTGACCTGCAAGGATGGCCCCAGGCTTGTGGTTGATGCGCCAAAACCGAAGAACTAAAGATGGCCCGTGGTGATGCCAATAAACATTATGCAATAAGGACCAACCCACAGTTGCTTGTAGCTTGTCATTCAAATACACATACATATACAGGGGGAGAAAAATGACATTCCGTTTGGAAATGAGACGGAAAAGTCTTATCTAAAGTCTGGTCTGTTGCCAGATCAAGGTGAAATGAAGGCCTGGTCCTTCTCACCTACTTAGGAGGACAAATAAGTTGCCCACTTGCTTCTAGTCAGGGAGTTGAAACAGAGCAGAGTAGAAGGTGTGCCTTGGTGCCACAAAACTAGGACGGATGGACGGACGGACGGACGGACGGAAGGAAGGAAGGAAGCGAACTATATCAATACATAAAACTCTCAGAAAAAACCTCTCCATTTTTGCCTAAAAAGACTTCTAGGGGGCATGTACGATCATTTTCACCCAATTTTTGGCCCCCTCCTAGCCCATTTTGCCCAGGGAAAACAGAGAATGTAAACAGTTAATGATGTCTTGGTGCGAAATACTTGTTAAAAAAAAAGAAGAAAAAAGGCCCTTCTTATGTCTAAACAGCCCAGGGGTGCCCAAAAAATGTGGCAAATGCCCCACATTTCCCAGAGGCTTTTTGGTGGGGATGTTGGTGATAGCAATATTTTATGAAGAAGTGCAGTAGGATGTGGTTTTCCAAGGTCTCTAGGGTCGGGGGCGTTGTGCTTGCCGCCTCTAACTAGGGTTGCCATAACCGGCTACAACGGTTTTTCCCGGTTTGGCGGCACCTGCCCGGTCACGGCAAGGGTGCAGCCAAAAACTGGGAAAAGCCGGTTGCAGCGGGGTTGCTAGGCAACCCTCGGGGCCTCGCTGCCTCCTCCTCCTCCACCGCGCATGGCCGTGCGGAGGAAGAGGAGGGCGCGAGGCCTGGGGAGGAGGAGGCTGCAGGGGGGCGGCGCCTCTTGGGCGCAGCTGCGCCAACCTCCCCGCCTCCCTGCAGCCTCCTCGCCTCCTTCCTGGTCCCTGCGGGGGCCAAGAAGGAGGCAAAGCCCTGGTGATCGCCGGTGGTCTCCTCGCCTCCTTCCTGGTCCCCGCGGGGCCAGGTACGAGGCGAGGCCCTGGCGATCGGCGGCAGTCTCCTCGCCTCCTTCCTGGTCCCCGCGGGGGCCAGGAACGGGCGAGGCCCTGGCGATCCGCGGTGGCCTGCTCCGCCTCCTTCCTGGTCCCTGCAGGCCAGGAAGGAGGCGAGGCCCCGATCCTGGCCTCCGATCCGGCGCGAGGACCGGGGCCCAGGCGGGAGGGAAAGCCTCCTAAGTGGAGGCTTTCCCTCGCCGCTTCGCCTCCGCTCCCCGCCGCGATCGCGAGGGGAAATGTAGGACAAAATTTTCAAATGTAGAACATTTTTGTGTGTCCTACATTTGAAAAACTTGTCCTACATTTTCCCGGTTTTGGAGGTCCGGCAGTATGGCAACCCTACCTCTAACTGTTCCCTGCCCCCGATATAGAAGCACCCAAGAGTTCATTCTTATAAATACTTCTTTCTAAATTAATAATTATTATTATAATACTATATAATCAAGATACAGGCCTATGGTCATGGAATATATCTCCAACACTAAAATATCACAATGGCTTATGTTTTTATGGCTACTCTCTGTAAGCCAAAAAAGAAAAAAAAAAAAAAAGGGGGGAGAGGAGCAGAGAGAGGACTTTTCCAGTCCTCAGATGAATTACAACATGCTAGGTCTCTATGCTTGCGTAGCTTTTCTGGTTTTGTGATCACCTTGGACAACATCTGTCTATGTATTAGTTTACATCGGTATGGGGATTACGCAGATTTGTAGGACTGCAGCTCCTGTCCACTCTAGCCAGCCCACGTAATGCTGAGGGTTGCAATTCAATAAATATCTGGAGAGCCTAACTTTCTCCAACCTGGATTTAAATTCAACCATCCTATGAATCAAGACATTTGCTTTACTTACCAAAATGTCCCAGGTTCAATCCCTGGCACTCCAGCCCAGACAGGATCCTTATCACACTACACTAGTGGTTCTCAAACGTTTTACTCTGTAACTTCCTTTAAAAATTTAAATCAATATGTGGATGTCACCCCCTCCCCGCTCGATGTAGTAATTGGCTGCCAATTAGCTTCCGGGCCCAATACAAGTGTTGGTTATCACCTTTAAAGCCTACATGGCTTGGGCCCGAGTTACTTCATGGACGCCCTCCCTCCACAATCCGGCCCGCACTCTCGAACAACTGGGAAGTATTACTTTGAGCATCCCAAATGAGATTAACAACCACCACCAAAGAGCATTTACGCCATGGTCCCTTTGCACTGGAACAATCTTGCTGAAGAGATCCGACTCTCTACTCTAGAGGCCTTCAGAAGGGCGCTGGAAAACTCACCTCTTCCGATTAGCATACCTCCCTGATTCTTTATAAGATATCACTCTCAAACAGAAGTCTACCTCAGGACGTTAATTGAGATCGGCACACACAGCTGTTTTTAGTAGTATTGTTTTATATTCTGATTTTATAAAATGTTATTGGAATTATTGTACTGTTATATTATATTATGTATTATATATCCTGACAGTAATCCCGCTTCTATCCATTGGGAGAGGTGGGAAAATATAAATAAACATTATTATTAGTGTAGTTTAGTATTAGTAGTATAGGAATAAAAAAATATTTTGTTTAGTGTGTATATTTCTTTGTACATTCTGTACATGTACATTTTAACATTTACAAGGAAATAAAATTGTCCAAACTCAATCAGGTTATTTAAATTACAGTACTAACAGGCTTTGTACATTTTACACATACTGTCTCAAACACAGCCACACTCATACATCAATCGTCATAGATACATATGTGCTCAGCCATGCTCTTTCATTCTCTCCTTAACTCACACACACTACTCATTTACTCACACATTCTCTTGTGTATATGCAAGTATACCAAGTGCATATGCAAGTATGTAAAAAAAGAGGAAGAGCATGATATGAGAGAGACAGACTGTGTATGGACTGTGTGTGCCTGAATGTATCTGAGGGAGAGTGAGAAAGAGCATTACTGGTGTGTGTGAGAATCAGGGTGTGACAGAATAAGGTACCGAGGGGTGTGCTGAGCTGCAGCAGCAATGTCTCATCCCAGCCTTGGGGCAATGACAGGATGGGTGGGGGAAGAAAAACAGTGGCTCAGGACAGGGCCCACAAGAGGCCACAATCCAGTGAGCTTCCCTTCTCTACTCCTCTCCCTAAGGCAGAAGTGGCTTTGCCAAACACCTCCTCGCCATCCCCATCCATATTACAGAAATAATCCAGGTTGACAACCACCTTAACTAACAGACTAGACAGCTATGGAAAATTATGAA
>NC_056523.1:241435195-241480114 GCF_019175285.1 Sceloporus undulatus
TGTGTGTGTGTGTGTGTATAATATATAATATTATGTTAAATTTCTATATAGATAATATTTCTGTATGTTTCATATTTACATATCATTTCAGATCTTCTTCCCTTCTCAGCATATAAATGAAATTGCTTATACTCAATACATCTTTCATTCTGACAATCAGTGTACAGTAGAGACTTAGGCTCTTGTTTATTCATATATCCTTAAGCACACCATTCAAACCCCACCCCCCTTAATAATGACAGTCAACACAATAAAAGGAAGAATCCTTTCCATCTCATGGGAACAGTAGTTTTGTGAGGCATTTAGCTTTCTCTGTCACCAGAGAGCTCTGATCATCAACATCTGATCATCTGATGGCACAACAAACAACAATTCCCAGAATTCCATAGCATTGAGCCATGGCTGTTAAGGGGGTGTCAACCTGGATAATTTCTGCAGTGTGGACGCAAGCCACAGAAAAAATTTGGGAAGAGGAGGAGGGGAGGAATCAGTGCCTCCAAGTCTCACACACCCCTTGAGTAACTCTTACACACACACACACACAGGGGTCCTGCCCTACTATATGAGAACCACTGCACTACACAAGTATAGCACTATGCGCTGCTTTAACTGTCATGGCAACGTCTTGTGGTATTGGGGTTTGTAGTTTAGTGAGGCCCAAGAGCTCTCTGGCTGAGAATTCTGATTGCCACTCCCTCAACTGCAAATCCCAGGATTCCTTAGGATGGAATGATGGCAGTGAAAGTGGAATGTGGAGCTATAACAGTGTCATGTGACAGGACCTAGGAAACAATTCCTGTTTGAAACTTGGGGGAACCATTGCCAGCCAATGTCAACAGCACAGGGCTAAAGAGACTAGTGGACTAATTCAGTTTAAGACATCTTCCCAAGTCAGTGGTGGGAATCATGTATTCCCCCGTCCCCCACAAGAGGTTGTTGGACTGCATTTCCCAACATTTCTCACTGCTGGCTATGTTGCCTAGTGCTCCTGGGAGCTGTTGTCAAAGAACATGTGTAGGGCTGACTGATTCCCATCTCTGTTTTACGTCCTGAAATTAATTTCCTTAAGAGATCCATGTAGAAAACTGAATCTCCCTGCAGAACATATCACCTGTGATGCTTGCATATTTTACTGCCTGGGGAAAACTACTACACAGTGGGGAAAATATGGGAAAAGGCTGATTCTCTACTCAGTTTTCATGTTTGATTAGCACTGGCAACTCAGCAAAGGCTTCTGACACCAAAAAATCCCTGGATAATTTGCAGCGGGAGCGTCTGTCCAGGTGCTACTTAGCTAAGACCTCGTAGTTCATCCAACTCCACAAAAAGAAAGGGGATCTTTTTCAGTCATGGGTGGCTTGTGATCCATTTTAGCTGTAAGCTCCATATCACATTACGCTCAACAGAGCCGGCCCGTCCTGCCTTGTTTTGTTATTTTTGCCCATCGCTACTGACTTGATATAAATAAAACAAAATATCATTTTGTGTTCTCTTTGTAGTCACTCTTGCCAGCTGTCTGGAAAGCCTTACACAAGACAGCTGTCTTATCTGCCTCTCTCCCTCTTATACATAAACATAAATGTGTTGCCACCCTCGTGTTTAATTTTAACTGTGCGCTAATCGGAGCACCTTTTTCACGATACTGCTAAATCCTCAGGTAGAGATGCTTTTCTAAACTCCTATCAAGAAGAAAAAGGAGGGCCATTCTGCCACCCTTAACCATCAATCTACTTCAGAGCTGGGAAATATTATCTTTTGGCACTACCATTCCCACATTCCCCCAGCCAGCAGGATTCTGGGAACTGTAGTATCCAAAGGTCACATCTCCCAGCTCTAAATCTGTTCTAAAACTTTAGATGCTAGCTTTCAGAGGATGCACATTAGTCCCTGTAAAGTTCATGCCAGAGATGTAGGTGTATGTGCTCTCCTTCCTGGCTCTTTCCTTTCCTTTCTCAATGAGCAGCAGCTGTGGGAAATCCTTGCAGAGTGTAGACACAAATAGCCATCCAATTCAGACTCAGCTTTGCTGATTATAGAGTGAGCTGCTGAAACGGATGGTCTAGAGCTTCCAGCTGAAATAATGTATGTGTGTGTGCGCATACAAGTTATGTCAAAGCAAAGCTGAGAACAGATGTTCACAAATCTGGGTGTACTCTGCTGCTTTCGAAGCAGACACACACACACACACAGGGCAAAGATAAGGCAACAAATAGGAAAGAGCCAAGCTGATACTTACAGCTGCCCACCACCAGGCGTGAGGGATACTGGTGAAGTTTGTGCTGGAAACATCATGCTCTACAGTGTAAACCATGGCAGAGAAGGCAAAGATGCCCAGAGCAATGAAGAGTAAAAGACAGCCCACTTGCTGGTAACACTGGCGCAAAGTGAAGCCAAAAGCTCTCAGCCCAGTGGAGTGGCGGGCTAATTTGAGGATCCGGAAGATGCGCATGAGACGCATGATGCGCAGCACTTGTCCTACTTTCCCAACCCGCCCCACTTTCTCAAGTTCATGTTCATGTGGGGAGCCTTGTCCGCGAGGTAAGTCCTCGTCCACAAAATGTTCCAACAGTAGCTGTAGGTAAAGGGGCAAGACTGCAATGAGGTCCACAGCGTTGAGGGCACTGCTAGCAAAACGGCGCAGGTCCGGGGTGGAGACCAGCCTCAGGACATACTCCAGGGTGAAGAAGGCGATGCATATGGTTTCCACATGCTCCAGCATGGGCCGGATCTCTCCACTGGCTTTGTCCTTTTGCTGCATCTCCTCCACAGTGTTGAGAGCCAGTGCCACTACTGAGATGAGGACAAAAAAGCTGGAGGCCACCCCCATAGCCTTGGCCATGGTGGAGGAGAAGGGCTTCTCCATAAGATTCCAAAGGCGCCAGCGCTGGGCTGCATAGCGCATGTGGTGGAAGAGGTGTTCACTTTCCTGGACAGCCGCCTGGGCCTGGAGCTCCCTCTGAACCTTCAACTGGTCATTCAGCTCATCGCGCCTTTCTTCGAAGCAGATGCGGCAACAGCGGGGAGTGTATTTGAGTCGTACCCCCCAATAGCTCAGCTCCTCCAAGAAGCTGTGGGGACACAGCTCATCTCGTACCTGCAACACCCCTGAAGCATAGAAGTTGTAGACCAGCTGGAAGACAGCCGGGTCTCGGTCAAAGAAATATTCATCCCCTTGTGCAGCATAGTCGTCACAGAGGCCTAGTTGCCGGCGACGGTTCTTGGAAGTAGCTAAGCGGCCCAGCCGAGTGGTGGGATAGATGGCCACGGCCTGGTAGGTAAGACGGTAGGTCCGTCCACCAACATTGATGTTGAGCACAGAAGAGGAAGTTGCAGCAGCTTCAGCTGCTTCAGAAGAAAAGGAGGGACTGAATGGAAACATTGTAGAGAGCCTTGCCTGCTCTCCCTCTCCTCCTCCTTCTTCTTCTTCCTCTTCCTCCTCCTCCTCTTCTTCCTCGCCCTCTTCTCCATCCTCCAAGAAATAGTAGCTCTTCTCAGTTTCCTGGGGCAGTTGCATCTGGGAGCCCCACTGATTGACACCAAATCCCATGGTGCTTGTGTCTATATACACTGTGTCTTCTTTACCTCCTGCAGTGGACTCCAAGGCGGCCTCCTGTGATTCTGCTTTGTAGGCTGAGCTCTGAGGTTCTCTTTTTTGCTTCAAAGGCCACATGTTGCCTCTCTAGATGGATGTAACTCTCTGTCCTGCTGCCACCACTGCTGTAAGATGTACTCCCTTGGCTGCTGTGTTCCCCTCTGCTTCTTCCCGCCTGAAGCATCCGGCACTAAGTCAGCGTCACATTTCTTTCCCCACCAGCCAGCAGCTCCAGCTGTTGTTAAAACTCAGTGTGGGATACAGACACATGGGGGCTGCTGTTGACCACTTTAATCTTGCTGACAGGGAAGATCTGAGTGCTTAGAGAAGGGGATTTAAAGGCTATTATCCTGTTTCAGCCTCGGCTCCCTCTATCTGTGACGTGAATGATTATGGATCCAGAAATCTGTGGATAATCAGTCAAAAATAAAATGCAGAGTTATTACCGCTAATAAAAAAAAAATCAAAGTGTTTCTATTTGTGTAGGCTCAATATAGCTCCAGAATGTGGGATCCTTCAGTGACAGAATAGCAATGACTCATTTAGGATTTATCCATCTCTGAAGATTTGTGCATCTTGTCCGCTATTTTCTCTTCTGTCCCCCCATTGTGCATTTCAATAACCTGTAGAACTCTAGCTATCACAGTCCATTTTACATGTAGCAAAATAAATCCCAATCTTTGCAGAAGACCTGGGGACTAAGTTCTAATGTTACTTCAAGAGTTACACACTGTATCAATCAATCAATTAATCAGTCTGTTTATATCCTGCCTTTCTCCCAAGAATGAAAGATGGGTTACAGAATAAAAGGAAATGAAAGTAAAACCACATATACAAAACATGCAAAAGTCAATCTGTGGAATTAAAATTATATAAAACATTATTGTATATAATCATGTATAAGTCTAGAAATTTTAGTTAAAAATTGACCCCCAAATCCTGGGTTGACATGGGTCAGTGTAAATGCTATACTTCAACACTTATTTAAAAAGCAGCCACCACCTTCTGATTGGTGAAAGGCAAAAACTTAGTCCACTTTAAAAAAAAAGCACCAACCCTCTCTACTCTCTCCACCATGGTTCCACTTCTGATCTACAGTGGATCCTTGTTATACGCTGGGGTTTCGTTCCAAGATCCCCCGTGTATAACAAAATCCGTGTATGCTCAAGTCCCATTAAGTATAATGACATAGCAAAATGGTGTCCCTAATAAAAAATGGAACATCAAGGTAAATTTATACTTTTTTGGAACATTTTCAAACCGTGTATGCTTAAATCCATGTATAACAAATCCGTGTATAAGAAGGTCCGACTGTATTTGAATGCCATGGTGGGATGCTGGTGATGGCTGCAGCTCTTTGGTGCCTTCTATCAAAGGAGTGCCTAGGAGAAATGGGGTTTGAAGGATCTGAATAAGACATGTATGTATGTTTGTCAGCTTTTCTGGGTGAAAATCAGGCAAAGTTATCACTTTAAAGTTAAACACTATAATCACTAATGTATTTGCCATTTTCTTTGCTTTGTCTTCTCATCCTTTTTGACATGTGCATGTTTTCTCAGACCCACCTGTGCCTGGTTGCCTGCCCCACACATTGCACAGCCATCCTTTACCATAGTTCCCTTCTCATCCACCCAACCTTTAGGGTGAGTACAAACAGATGGAATTTTCTAAGTTCTTTGGCATTGTTTTACTTTGTTTTGTCCTTTACATTCTTTGTTAGAAGCCCCTAAGTTTTATCCTCAGCTTAATCATGGGTCATATAAAAATCCATAATTTTGGTCCCCAAACCTGCCCTTGACTTATTCATGAGATTGACTTATAGTTCAGTATGTATGGCAATTTAAAAGCATAGATTTAAAACAGTACATCACTTAAAGCAGAAAACCAATTATATAAAATAAGCAGTTCTCAGAAGCCTGCTGTTAAAGGAAGGTCCTCACTTCACTACCAAAGAAGAACAAGAAAGTAGCCAATCTAGCCTCCCAAGTAAGGGAGTTCCAGAGTGTAGGAGCTCTCTCCTGCATCTGCACCAAACATTGCCTGTTAAAGCAGTGGGACTGAGAAAAATGCTTCATCCAAAGAGCTTAGAGTTTGGGCAGACTTATATAGGAAGATACACTTGGTTTCCACGTTGCAGAAATAAAGCAGTTTGACACCACTTTAATTGTCATGACTCTGTCCTGTAGATCCCTGGGATTTGTAATTTGGTAAAGTATTCAGCCTGGTCTGTCAGAGAGCTGTGGGGCCTCATCAAACTACAAATTCTAGGACTTCACAGGATAGAGTCATGGTAGTTAAAATGGTATCAAATTGCTTTATTTGTGCAGTGTGGCTACACCCTGTATAGTCCTTCACATATGCAAGACATGATCTGTATCACCTGCCTGCAAGGAAAAAAAATTGCATGCTTGCATCCCTGCAAGCACAGAAATTGTCATTAGATTCTGTCTTAACAGCTTAAGAATCTGAACCTTCTTTTTTGGTTTTTGGGGCAGGCTTCTCACCCTTAAGTCTGTGAAGACAGATTTGATGTTGAAAGCAATTTGACCATTTGAGGCTGACTTTCACAAGCCAGAGGTCAGCCAACCAGAATTTTTAAAGTGTCGGATACAGCTGGTGCAGGTTTCATGCTGTGCATAGCCCTTAGTGCTTTGATTTGCAAAGAGAGAATAAATTATGCAAAAAAAGCATCATTCTATGTTCACTTGCTTAACTCAGAGGCATTATTGTTTAGCTTCTCTTGAAAAAGCATTTGGATTAACTTCCTGCAGATTTTTGGTTGGAAGTGCATCAGTACATACTGAAGAGATGTTTCTGATCAAAAGCTGCTGCTAATAAACCATGTTCACCTTTATTCTTAGCTGAGGTTAAAGATGAAGCAGCCCAAGAAGTGAAAACTGCTCATCTCTGAACTCAAAAGCTGGAAGCCACAGGTGTGTGTCCCCAATTAAGAAAGGGCTGTGGCTCAGTGATGGAGCATATGCTTTGCTGCCAGAAGGTTCTAGGTCAGGCATATCTAGATAGGATTAGGAAAGGCATCCATTGTAAGTCTGGCAGAGCTGCTGTTAATCAGTGGGAAATACTGAATCATACAGACTAGTGACCTAATGCCATATATCACTTTCTTTTCTACCAGCTCTTGGATATTGATATACCTGCTAGAATATAGGTGGGAATCATGCAAACTACCATCTGATGGATTATAGCTCCCAGCATTCATCACAGTTGGCTACACTGAATAGGGCTGCTGGGGTTTGCTGGCTGAAGACATCTGGAAATCTGCAGGGTTCCTAACCTTGCACTAGAAATAGAAGAACAGGGAGTCAAGGCGTTATAGTACAAACAGGGCCAATCTGGATAACTCTCTCCCTAATATCACAGTTTGGGAAAATTAGTTTATTTGAACCACAGCTCCCAGAATTTCCTAGGTTTGGTGTTCCAGCCCTAATTTGGCAGGGATGATCCTGACTAATCCTTTGTCATCTCACTTTTTCAGCTGCTTTTAACATTTTCCAGTTTCCCTCTCATTCCCCCAGTTTCCCCCTTCAGTGTTACAAAATGAATTCAAAGTACAAAAATAGTTTGCACTAATCTGGAAAGAAGCCAGACTTTAGATAAGACTTCTGTTTAATTTCTAAACAGGAATTTACATAATCTTCCTGTGTGTGTATTTGAATGACAAGCTGTGAGCAATTGTGATTGATACTTAATGCATAGGTTTCAGCCTAGAAACCACAGGGCCCAGGATAGTCCTGAACTGGCAACCCTAATTTATATGAAATGGGAAAATGCTGCTCTGCTGAATTCTGGCCCCTTTCTCAAATAGTAGAGGGAGATTTACGTTGAAACTCATTCATCAGATTCTGTCAAAGTGTTACTCTCAAGGGTTTTCTTGTCAAATTTTATCAGAGGGGGTTTGCCATTGCTATCCTCTGAGGTTGAGAGAGTGTGATTTGCCCAAGGTCACCCAGTGGGTTTCCATGGCAGAACTGGGATTCAAATCCTGGCCTTCCAGTGTCCTAGTCCAACGCCAAACCATTATATCACTCTGACCCTTGGAACATCCACAACAGGGTTAATGAATCCACTCTGACTTCTACCTCCACTTTTTCCACAGCTGTACTGAGTTGAATAAGTGCTCCGCTCATTTTGGACTTCTGGGAAAACTCCTATTCAGTTTGGAGCAGCCATAAAATGTCAGGTAGGGCAGACCCCTGGATATACCGGTTGAGTCTCCCTTATCCAGAATTCCAAAATCCAAAACATTCAAAAATTAAAAACTGTCTTCATGGGTGATGGAAAGTGACACATTTGCTTTTTAATGGTTCAGTGTACACAAACTTTGTTTCATGCACAAAAGTATTAAAATATTGTGTATAAAATTACCTTTTATGCTATGTGTATAAAATATATATGAAACATAAATGAATGTAATGTTCAGACTTTGGTCCCATTTCCAAGGTATCTCATATGTAGATGCTAACATCCCAAAATTTGAAATCCAAAGTATTTCTGTTTCCAAGTATTTCAGATAAGGGAGACCCAGCCCGTACTACTTTAGTTCACACAACAACAAAACAGCTAAAGCACCTTAAAGGTAAACAAGATTTATTTAGCTTAGGTTTTCATGAAATGTAGCCAACCCTGTCAGATGTTTTAAACAGGGTAGCTTGGAAGACTAGTAAGGGTGAGTTCTGGCCCTAGTGGGGAAAGAGCCAGGCTTTCCAGTTAAGGTTGCCAGTTTTTGTTTTTTAAAAAATAACCCTAAGTATCACCAACGTATCCAACATTTCACAGATGAAAACTGGGACACATGATCAAGATCGCAAAAGTTATGAATGGGGAAGAAAAGACCAGCTAGGAGAGACTGTAGCAGTTTGCTTTTGCCCCAAGTTTACTAAGAAAGAAAAAATCTCACCTCTTCTTTCCTTTTCCCCTGCTGAGTTAGTTGAATACTTTTGCACTTTGAACTCAATTTGTTGCAGTTGGAGTTTTTCTCTGAGGATGAAGGAAGAGCCTGGGAAAAGAAGGAAACTAGGGCGGGTTACAGACCGCCCGTTTGGGGCGGCCTGCACCCGCCCCTTTCCCCGCTGTATCGGGGCCTCAGCTGCCACAATGGCAGCCTCCGAGGCCCCGATCCGCCGTTTTCCAGGCCTTGGGGAAGCGGCAAAAGGCCACTTCCCCACGGCCTGGAAAGGGGTGTCCTTGGGGCTTCACTGCCGTCTGAAGGCTGCGCCAGCGACGCAAACAGCAAAAGGAGCTCCGTTTCAGAGCTCCTTTTCATGCTGCGGAAAGGGCGCTCTATGTGCCCTCGCGTGGCGTGACAGCATCACGTCTGCACCACATTGGTAACGTTGTCATGGCAGCCCCCGTGTGGAACGGGTGCCGCCATTTTGTACGTGCTGAGCACGTACTAGGGTTGGGGGCGTCCGGAAGGGACGCCCCTTTCTAACCCTAGTATGTGCTCAGCACGTACTTTTTGGTGCATCTGTAACGCGCCTAGGATGTTTTAAAAGCAGCTGAAAAAGTGGGGTGACAGTTAACATTAACTGAGATTTTCCCTGCCAATCTGGAACAGTTTAAGTGTACGTACCTGTCCAGCTCATGACTTGCTAGTAGTACACTCACATTCCATGTTTACTGTAAAGCCCACCTTAAATCATATGAGAGGAGGACCTCCTGGAAGAGGTCCAGGTGCCTACAAAATTAGAGATCATCTCATGAGAGCCTGGACCTCTTGTTAGAGGACTTGTAAATCCTGAGGTGTGTTTTATATGCTTTGTTACTACTTCTCACTTCAGTCACTTGGGTCTGTGAAATTGAAAGCAGAGCTGCCTTGAATCCCATTGTGCAAAAAAGGTGGAATATAAATCCCCTAAATAAACAAACAAAATAAAAATAATAAGTAGGAAGAGTGAGGGCCAGATGTGCTTATAGCACACAGTTGCTGCATACCAAATGCTCTGACATCCATCTGTCGTGAGTGCAACTAGTGCCTACTCTTCCTGCTCTCTTTCCTATATGTGTGTGTGTGCGCGCTCCTCTGTCTTAAAAACAGAAACATATGCAACATAGTTGATCACCAGGTCCCCTTCAAGGCTGCTGGGCTGTGGTAATTTCTATTTGTTTTGGGTCCTCTGGAGGACTAGGCTGTCAGACATTTGACTCAAATCCTGTTGATTGCATTGGAATTTATGCCATCTAACTTTTTCCTGACCGAGTTCCATATTTGTATGTGAGTATCTTTCCAAGCTTTTCCTGTCTTCTTTCCTGCTCCTTGCACTGACACAGCTGTTTTGATAGGTACTGGGCTGCCCAACAGCTTAAATCTGACATGCAGACTGGACAGAATGTCAAATATTTACTGGCACAATCCAGTGAATGTTTTCCATGAGTAAACAACATGGAACTCAATAAGATTGGATCACTCAGCCCTTTTGTTTGGTGGTTGTCTTATCTTTGTTTGGTGTAATTATGTGTTAATTGTTCCTTGCAAATGTTTTGTGTGGTTCACACCTCCCATTCAGATTGGAGCCTTTGGAGCCTGAGTATTTTGTTTTGGCATACAGGGAGAAAGGAATGGAATTTCCATATATCTTTTTGCCACCGGGAGATGGCATAGCCCTGCTGTTGATTAATTTAGATGTGTTAGTTTTTAATGCTTTTTTAATGAACCAGGGTACTCCACAAAGAAAAGCAGACTATGAGTAAAGTGACTGACTGTCTGGTATTCAGATCTATGTATTCTAGGAGGCCAGTTCCGTAAAGTAAAGTACATGTAGTACCTGTGTCTTGCTTAAAGTATCTAAAACTGCATTATTTCTAAGCTAAGAATTGTAGATCTGGTTGGCTCATTGTACCGGAGTCTGCTAGGAGCCCACATGAGAGCAAGATTATAGTAAAAAATAAATATGATCAACTTGGATCTCATCCTCCTCTCTCCTATTCTTTTTCTTCTGAATATTTAGTCAGCCTAAATCAAAATGTATGCGTGCTCCATTACATGAATTATTTTGTCCTCTGCTCCTTTCTCTCTCTTGTTTCCTTTGCTTGTTTATATATGCAATTAACAAATGAATACAAGTTTAAATAAAAAGTAAGCAAACAAACAAACCACAACCAAGAAACTACTTGAGGCTGGAACCAAAATATGTTAACATTATGAAAGCCCCATTCACACTAACATTTTTGTGATGAGTAGATCTGGGGAGATTCGATGATGTAATACCGAATCAAAATCCCCACTATCTTTACCCCGATCGAATCTCTCCATGGCAATTTAACCCTGATGAAGTTCACATTACCATTTGTACTGGTTTAAAATGGAGCTGCCATTTTGATCATTCTCAGTTTTTTTAAACTGTCAATCAAATGATGTGCATCTATGTCACATTGTTTCATTAACCCCCCTGCCCTGGGTCAGTCTTGGAGGATGGCAATAGCAAGCCTCTGTGAACAACCCGTAGCAAGAAACCCTGGGATACATTAGCCTTGGGGGGAGTCACACTCTTTCAGCCATATAATAATATAATCTCTCAGCAGTATAATATCTTGAAAGTGATGGAAGCAAAGCAGGATGCTCCCATCACAATTGTGCAATTGGGACAAGAATATCAGACAACGTCGCCATTATCCCATCCTTGTCCCATCTGCGAAGAAGAATTCTCCCATCGCTTTTCATTAACAGGAGTTTATGAAAATGCGAAGTTCCCATTATGCAGAGAAATGGCTGCTCCGTAAGCGTTTTAATGATTGGATGCCTCCATGACGATTAAATCATGGGGGATAAGCACAAGATCACACCCTCATGCTTCATGTGATAATTTCCCCCAAGATATCCATGTATGACAAATTTTGTACATCCAACGAACAACTCCCTGAGCCTGCCTAGGTAATGTAAGTGTGTGTAATGAGTGTGTGTATGTGCACACACACATATGATAATGCAGCAAGGATCTATTTTTGTTCCCCTGTAACCCCCCACCCGGTAAGAATATCCTATTTCTGGTAAGGCCACTTGTCTTGGTTTTCAGGTGTTAAAGGAAATTGTGGGTGTGGATGAGTAACACATCACTCCAGGAGAAAAGGACTTTTAGGATGGAAAATTCACTGAAAAAAATATTTTTGGTGTCGATCAAAACTTTGGGAAGACTTGGGGAAGTCTGGGAACCACACAAAAGCCTACATTGGGCCATATGCAATTCGTGGGTTGCTGTGTCCCCAGCCCTGCTTTAACCAAGCACATCACAACCTTACTTTACGGTCTGTCCTGTGTCTTTGACAACTGCAAAAAGGAGAGAAAAACAACAAGTAGAGTTTTTCTAACTGAAGGGTGGGAAACCTTTGCCTGTTGAATTTTTGCCAGTTGCTTACTAGTGAAAGCTGCAGGAACTTCAGAACAAACCAAAGTGGCAGCTTTATTTATAAAGTTTGTACAATCTTTGATAGACAATGATAAACCAGTGCCAAACACACTTCTGATTGCTCCAGAGAGCCATACAATCCATTGTTCTCCACATGATATCTCTCCAAGAATGCTTGTTATCAGAACAGTGACGTAAAATAAAAGGCCAACCAGTCAGGAGACCAAACTAACAAACACTGGTGCGTGGAGACTAGAGAAACCTGGCTCAGGACAAATAGGACATTCTACACTTGCCAATCAGCTGGGAAACATCATGAGCCATTATGAGCACTATAGGGGGATATAAACTAGGAAATTGCAACAGGCTTCTGAAAGCAAATTTCTGGGTTTTAAAAATAGGAATATTTGAAAAGATCAGGTAGATCTAAAGAGCCATATTTTTGTGCAGGAAGATGGAGGAAAAGCCTCACCAAGCATCTAAAAAGTAATGAGAAGTATAATAAGTTGTTATTGAAAGTCAGAACTAAGAAAGATTAAACATCTATGGGGTGGAAATGTTAATCAGGATTCTGTTACTGTCTTTTATATCTTTCCTGTTACAACATTCCATGTTTTAGGTGAAACGGGTCTTTTGAGTCAAGCAGATTTGAAGTCTCTTTCTTGCTGTTTTAGTTTTCATAGCTTAAAATAGGGATGGACAACTGTGGCCCTCCACAGCTGTTTGGTCTACAACTCCTGCCCATTCTAGCTAGCACAGCCATTGCTGGAGAAACATGGGAGCTGCAGTCCAAGAATGTCTAGATGGTCACAGTTGCTCACTCATCCACCCATATTGGTTTAATATCATAACAGGAACTGTACAGCAACTAGAATTTCCAGATCCCAGGGTATGGCCCTGGGCATCAGGGTCTAGATCCTCTTCTCCAGTCCTCACAGAGAGGGAAAGAAATCTCAGGAGAGGAGCATTGCTTTAAAAAAGATGTTTGTGTATGTGTTTGTCAGATGTTGCTGTTCTGTGCCTAAAAATCATTTCTGACTTATGGCAACTCTATCATAGGGTTTTCTTGGCAAGTTTCTTGAGAGGGAGTTTGCCATTGCTATCCTCTGAGGCTGAGAGACTGTGACTTGCCCAAGGTCATCCAGTGCATTTCAATGATCAAGTGTGGATTCGAACTCTGCTCTCCAGTGTCATGGACCAGTGCTCAAACCACGCTAGCTTTTGTTAGATGTGATACCATGTACAGTAGTTGAATAGCATATCCTGTATAATTGTGGAGTGGCTGATAGGCAAAAGCAATAAACACAAATTCCTCAGCCCCTGGATGGCAAGCATGATTACAGAATTTGTGGCGAAAGAGTATGATTCTGTTTATTCCAGGGACAGTTTGTGGCTCTTCAGGGACTGGTAGACTACATGTTGTGGCACCTTGTCCTCCTTGATGGTTATGACAGCTTGTCGCCCTCAGCAAGTCACACTCTCTCAGCCTCAGAGAAGGCAAAGACAAAACACCTCTGAACAAATCCCACCAAGAAAACCTCATAACAGGTTTGCCTTAGGGTCCCTATAAGCCAGAAATGACTTGAAGGCACACAACAACTATAGCAACAACAAAAATGAAGTTCATGCTATCAAACTGTACAAGTAGAATGCTAAAAAATGAGCTCTGTTTTTTAATGCCACCAGAGGGAGCTGATGATGAGAAAAGGAAAACCCAGAGAGGGAAATTAACTAAAAAAACTCTTATTATTAGCTTTTAATTTTGGCACCTTGTTTTAATTCATGCTGCTTTTGGTCCCATTCTGGAGGAAGGCAGGATATAAATGAGATACACAGTCAGACGGATTGTAGCCTCCTCCCACCCAACTAGTTTGTTAGTTAACAGTCTTGTGCAAGAGCATCCTAGGTTTACAAATGGTCAGATCTGTGCCCCATAGAGCTTACCATTTAAAAACCAACATGGTGGTAACAAAGAAAAGGGAAGGATGTGGGAGCAAGGTTAAGTAAGTCAAGAAGGTATGAATATTTTGATTATTTTGACTACATTTACTTTGGCATCAGGTGCTTCAAGATGAAGCTTTGGTTGTGTAATTGCCCTGCCTCAGAAAAACAAGTTTGCAAGAGGTTCAGACAACTTTCTGTAACCCAAATGTGTTTTCCCTAGTTTTTTCTGCCTTTAAATCTCTCTCTTTTTCACACACATACACATAAACACCATCTCCTTAGGAACCACCTACACCATCTTACTTTATTGGGAATGGGAGACAGTACCAAATATAGTATATAAGGGATGGGAAAGGGGTTATGTTTGGGGTGTTTTGAAGGAACAGGATCCCCTAAGATGTTTCTCCTTTTGCACATGTGTGATTTCAGCATTAAAGAGAGATTGTGACTACATAGGGATCATGAATATGGAGATGTAAAACTCCTCAGCTACAAATCTGTAAGTGCGATGCGATACTGAATACCAGCCATTGTTTTTAAAACATCTGCCAACATCTCACCTGCAAAAAGAGGATAGCCATGTAGATCACAAGTCAAATTCCAATATTTTGATAACACTTTTCTAAGGCAAAAACAAAAAGCAAAACAAACTACTACTGCCTTTGTGATCAGTCTGATAATAAAATACAGATTTTGGAATGCAATGTGGAGAGCAGTCCATGAATTATGATATCATGGCATCAGTAAAGCAGAAAGCTCCAGAAGCATTGCTGTGCTTAATATGAACAAATTGAAATATGTTGTGGGAAAATCCTTCACACAGAACTCTGACTGTTAATCCCATGATAAGATGGACTTTTAAGGCACACTGACTGTGCAATTCAGTCTTGAAACAGGCAGTTCTTTTGATGTAATGTTTGACTGAAGTCCCAGGGAGGAAACAGGACATTTTGTGCTGGAGGAAGCAAAAATATATATCTTTAAACATTCCAGAGATCTCTGTGTAACCATGCCTTTGCTACAGGGCCTTCAGTCTTGCAATCTATCTGTATTAAACCTGTTCTCGGCATTGTTGTTCATACCAAACGACGTGACATTTGCAAATCACCTTCATAAGTCATACTGTGACTGCAACTTTCATGGGAGTCCAGTTTTCACAAGCCTTTAACAGGTCTTTTGCATTATCCTGTAGATTCCAGTTGTACACCTTGAACCTTTTATTTGATTTATAGGCCAGAGCATTGTTTTGAGAAGTAAAGTCCATGGCCTAGATCTCTGTGCATTTGTGGCATTGCCAGAAAGAGAGAAAAGTTTTAGAGCAATTAGCCCCTTTTGCTTCCATTCGAATGCTATTTATTATTTAGGCTGCAATTTTTTGCACACTTATTCTCTTGGGGGGCAAATCCCTGTGAATTAAGCAGGACTCAATTCTACATAGGAGTTTATCACAGGGGGAAATCCCATGCAGAAATGGGGGGGGGGTTTACACTAGAAAAACCCCACAAAAGCGGGTTGGTTTTCACACAAGATCATTGTTAAGCTTGTCTTAACCTGAACAGAAAGTGGACAGAAAGTAGACAAAAGCCACTCATTTTTACTTTTGTTTACTTTCTGTTTGGGTTAATACAAGTTTAACAATGTCTGTGAAAATCAACCTGCTTTTGTGGGTTTTTTCCTAGCTTTTAAATCCCGTTTCTGCATGGGATTTCAGAGACAAGCTGCTAAAGCAAATCAATGCTAACTGCAAGTGAAGGCATATCTTAAGTTAAAAAGGTAGAAATTAAAGGATGAAGTCCAATGCCCTCCAGCATTCAATTCCATGCAACGAGATCTGGAGAAGTATTTTTTACCATATGAAAATTTGGATTCCATTTTAAGAGTACTGAAAAGAAGATTGTGCATATATGCATGTGGGTGTGCATGCCTTCAAATTGCCTGTCGACTTATGGTGACCCCATCAATTTCAAAGGTTTGTCTTAGGCAAGGAGTTCTTATAGGTGGTTTAGGTTCCTTTCACTGAAATATAGCCTACAGCATCTGGGATTCATTGGCGGTTTCCCATCAAAGTACTAACCAGGGCTGACTGCTTAGCTCCCAAGATCAGATGGGATTTGGTGCTTTTATGTATTTAGGTCTTAAATCTAGTTTACAATTCTATAACTACTGAACATGGTGCCAGCCCCCGTCTTTCAGAATAGGAAGTGGAAGCCTGGCTTTTAATTTCTTTTTGGCAGTCCGTATGGTCTCTGCAGAATCCCAGGAGCAGAAAATGGGCCCCGGATCTGCCATATTAGCTCACCTCTGGCATAGACATATTTAGGATTTGCTATTACATTACAGGCACACCGCAGTTTATGAAGTTAATATGTTCTTGGGCTTTACTTCTTAAGCAGAAATTTTGGCAACAGAGGTGGAAAGAATAGGATTGGGTTCTTATGTTCCAAAAAAGGAAGAGCAGTTCAAAATAATTCAGCTAAACTATTCAGAACTAACAGTGCACACATGTGGAATGAGACAACCATACGAGGTAAGCCTTGCATAAGTAAATAAAAGCATAGCTTTTGTAGGTTTCTCGGGCCACATAGCCTGAAAAACCCACAAAAAACTATGGATGCTGGCCATGAAAGCCTTTGACTTCACATTAAATAAAAACATTTTGAATCTTCTAGAGATCATGTGAAGGCTTCTTCAAAATGCATCCACTTTTCTTAGGATTTCCATTTTGGTGACCAAACTTACTGATCTTTGCTTTTTAAAAAAGCATTCTGGGGATAGCTGATGAGGCAAGCTTGTATGCATTCCCCTTTTCTCTCTATTTTGTTTTTCACTTATCCCTGGTAAGGTATTCTGGAGGCCGCTGCTGTTTACCATGCCTGTTATATGCAGGCAGACAAGGCTAGAGTAGAATTCCACTCTTTCCCAACTCAAATCTTTGTTTACTGCCTTGTCCACCACAGACACACTGTTGCAACCTACACTGAAATTCTGTGTTTCTCCAGTCCTGCTTTACTATTTTTCCAATTTCAATGCACCTAAAAAAAAGAAAGAAAGAAAAGCAAACCAGATAATACGAGGAGAAAGCAGGAGCTAGGCAGGGAGCATTACTGTCAGAGGCTTGTTAACTGAGGCATGCCTGTATTATGTATTTGGGCATTTATATCCAGCATTGCTCTAAGAAAATCAAAGTCAAGACAGCATGCAAATACAAATATAAGCTTTGTTTTAAAAATATAAATAAAAAGAGAGATCTAATATTAACAAAACAAGGGAACCTCAGCATGATAAAACATCAGCTTCCACTGAGGCAGAGCCAAAATGCTATGTACGGAGAGGCAGCAGTTATACACACTGAGCCATTTAAAAAAAAGAGTACCTACCTCTAAGTCATTGTGACAACCTGAATTAGTAAGGAAAGGAAACCATGTGGATGAAGGCCCATAAGCACCGCTGGCCATGACTCAGTAGTTATTGGCAGCTAAAACTGTGTTGCTTAGTAACTCTCCAGAAGGTCATGAAAAAGTGACTGAGCTTAACATACCAAGTTAGACTGTTTATTAATTTAATAAAGCAGCATGCACAGAACAGAAGCACTACTTAAAATGGTTCTCTTTTGGGGGAAAACACTAATCTTGCCCTTTGAAAGCTGCCCTGGTTTCAGTGGTAATGGCCATGCTGTGACAGAAGAGGCTACGAGTGCAAACCTCAACTTGTTTACCCATTGATGTACACTGCTTATGCTAATGGAGTTTATTCCAAGGTAAGAGAGTGTCAAAGGTATAGAAGCCAATGTGGTATAGAGGTTTGAGAGCTGGACTACAACTCTGGAGATCAGGGTTCAATTCTCTTCTTGAGCATAAAAATCCACTAGGTCACACTCTCTTGGCATCAGAGGATGGCAATGGCAAACCCCCTCTGAACAAACTTGCCAAGAAACCCCTATGATAGGTTCACCTCACAGACATCGTGAGTAATAAATGACTTGGAGGCACACATAAATAAAAAAAGAATATATAAGTAGGGCCAGCATTACCAATAGACTGAATGAGGTGGCTGCTCCAGGCAAGAGCTTCTGGGTGCCCTAAATGGACAGCATTGCGTTCAGTTATTTTCTTTATTATCCTTGTTCTTATGTGCCTTCAAGTTGACTCCGATTTATGGCAACCCTATCATAGTGTTTTCTTGGTAAAATTATCCCGAAGAGGTTTGCCATTGCTTTTTTCTTAGGCTGCGAGAATGTGACTTGTCCAGTGGGTTTCCATGGTTAAGTAGGGATTCGAACTTTAACACTCAAACCAATGCCCACCCTGACTTTTGCTGATTTACTCTGTCATTACTGTATTTTTCCTGTCAAAGGAGGAAGATGTGTTTGTAGGATTTTCTGCCTTGTACAGTATAACAAAATAACTTTGGTTGCTTTGGATAGCAGGTGCATGTGTGTTTGCATCGATGATTTGTTGCGTTATTTGTGCATTATTTACATCAAGGAGCAAAATGTTTTGGGCCAGGCCTGTGTATAGGATTACATCTAAATGTGCCCTCATTCCCCTGCACTTTTAAGCACTGCCAAGCAACCTAAGGACTTGCTTTGCCATATTAATTAATTCCAGCTCCCCTCGACAGACAGCAGTTATTGAGAAATCTGTGGGAACAGCCTATTTTAAGTGAAGGAGTCAAGAGGACCCTTGAGGGAAAGGAGCTTTGCTGCTTCCCCAGTCCCAGTCAACAGAAAGTCTCTGACGCAACCTGTTTGCATTTTCCTCCCATAAGTATTCGGTTGGCTTGCACAGTGTTTTTAAATGAGACTTTTCTGAGATGGAAACTTTTTGCTTGTCACACTTTTAGGGAGAGCAGTTTGTGCCTTTTAACAGCATCGTGATAGTCACAGACAGATCCCATTTTGCCATTGCTGCCTTTTGGTGTTCAAGAAATGTAGGGCGAGTTATTTGTCCTTAATTTCTTTTTGCACTAACTGGTTTTGGGGCACAGCTTTGTTGAATAGTGGGGAAGAAATATTGGATAGTTCAAGCACTGGCTTGGATTATTCCTTGTGTTGCTGCCTCAGGCGGTGTTGAGGTGAGAACGAGGTGGATGGGAAGAGAGTTTATTTTGTCCCATAGGTCAGTGGATTGTACCATTGAGATTTTTTTTCCCAAAAAGTCATGTAAAAGTACCTATTTCAGAGCTCAATTTTAAATGGCAAAGGTAGCCAAAGATCAGCTGAGCCAATACATGGTTAGCTCAAGTAATGCTAAATCTGAATTGCTCCCATTTTAAGGGGGTTGGGAATTACTTAGGATCTTCCTCACTCTGGTCTACCTTTGTTGGCATTGTGGTTGTATTCCTGGGCTAGAGGTTTGTATCTGACATCACTCAGTTCCTCTCTCACTCCATTTATTCTCTGCACCCTTTTGTGCTCTTCTGCTGAGGGATCTTAGGGGTTATTCAGACAGTGAAGAAAATCCCAGATGAATGTGGGATTAATCTCTGTTGTTCACAGGCACTTTGAATACATCCACCAAAGTTTTTTGGGGGGCTACCCAAAAACTTGCAAATCCCGAGATAATCAATCTCGTCCCCCCAAACTTTTCCTAAAAGATTTGAATTGTCAACCGTGTGAATAACCAATGTGAACAGACCTGAGATAAACTGGGATAAAACTCTGTATATCTTGAATATGTTTTGAATACATCTGTATCACTGACTCCATCTTTATTTGCAGTACTGACACATATGAGCAACAGAACTTGCAGAAAAGTGCATAGATGCAGTTCCAATAAAAAAAAAATAGTATGAACAACAAAACCAGAATGTGTGAGTGAGTTTATTTGCATAGTCTCACTAACAAAAACAACATTTGAATACCTTCTTAGCCAGCAGAGTAGTTCTGATGGGAGACCTTTCTGTCTGCAGATCTCTGGCTTTAGCTAGAAGATGAGCTTTTCTGTTGGCAGAAGTGCATTTCTTCCAGTGGAAAAGGATTGTGCCTAATTATAATCTCCTATAACTGATGCATCTTTGTGTCAGGATTGCACTGCCAGTCACTTTTGAGAAATCAAAAAGTATGAATTAATTCTTTAAAACTGTATTGTAACAGGAATGGTATTATCCTACTAGAGAGGCAGGCTAGCTCCAACAGGCCTCCTTGGAAGAATATTAACTAACTATCCATTAAGAAGCCAAGCTCTCCCTCCAGTCCATCTCCCCTGATCCAGGCCTTGGAGGTAGAGAAGAACTGCTGGCCCTCATCCCCTTCCCCACCACCACTCCCTTTTCCTTTTGTGTCGTTTCTTTTTAGATTGTAAACCTGAGGGCAGGAAACCGTCCAATTAAAAAGACTGTATGTACAGCGCTGAGTAAATTTACAGCGCTTTATAAATAAAGGTTAATAATAATAATAATAATAATAAGTACAGGTTGCTTACCTGTAACGGTGTTTCTTCGCGTGGTCATCTGCGACCAGTAGGTTCCGAGCAGCACTGCGCAGGCGCAGTGAAACCCATTTGTATGATTCGCAGAGACCACGAAGAATAATAATAATAATAATTTTCTGGGGGACGTCAGAGCTATAAGTGTAACTATTCTTTAAAGATAACTTTTTTAAAGCAAGGAAGATAATGTATTCTTTGAGAAAGTGTGTGTATGTGTGTGTATCAAAGAAGCATTAAAGGAAGCAGAGAAACACAAAATGCAATAGTTCTGCTTCAGACGTGGAATTTTGAACAATGTTGCTGAGGATAGCATATTTATTTATTTATAGGATTTATATCCTGCCTTTCTACCCAAATGGGTTTTCCCTTTGTAATCGTCTTGTGGGTTCTCATCATTTCCTTTCTTTTTAACACACACACACACACACACGAGAATGAGGGAATAGCAGTACAACTCTGTTTGACTGGCAGTGCTAGGAACCCTCTGCAGGAAAGCGCCCTCAGACATATCAGTCAGTATCCAAAGATGGAACCCCGAAACCAATTCTATGGCCCCAAAATAAATCCTATAGTAAGCTTTTTTTGCCACATAGAAACCCTCTTTTTCAGTGATGTAGACTTGACTCAATTGACTCAGGCTGAAGTCAGACTCAGGTTGCTTCAGTGATTCGATTTGAACTCATCTTGGCAATAAATGATGTATGGACTTCTCAGCTTGTGACTTGTATATTTTTAATGACTGACTTGATGGCCTAACTTCATCCAGAAACTTTATGGAATGGGAAATTATGTTCTTCCTTTGAACAACTCTTCCAACTCACAGCTTTCTGCCTGCTGGTGACATAACTGAAATGGTACTTTATGTTTGCCATACAGGAAGCCCCTGCCTCAAGCCCATTGCCTAAATGCAATCTTCTTAAATTGCCTATGATAATTTAATTTTTAACCTAATTTTGTGCTTGCCTTCTTGAGTTTCTAGTTATTGAAACTTCAACCCCCTCCTCTGTATCCACCACAACCTCCTTTTTTCTTTAAAGTTGGATCTCAGATTTGAAACTCGAGTTGAGACTTAGCTTGAAAAGGACTTGAGCCTTGAGATTTGATTTGAGACATGGGTTGCATCTACACTGCAGAAATAATCCACTTTGTGACCACTTTAACTGTCATGGCTCAGTGCTGTGGAATTCTAGGAACTGTAGTTTGCTGTGGCACCAGACTCTCTGTCATAGATGGCTAAATGTCTCACAAAACTGCAGTTCCCAGAATTCCATAGCATTGGACCATGGCTGTTAGTCTCCAGCTGGATTATTTCTGTGGTGTGGGTACAGCCTTGGAATAAAAGACCTGAATACATCACTGCTCTTTTTAAGACTGAGGGACCATCCAAGGGAAGGCAGTAGTGGGTGATGGTTCCCATGGCAGTTGGGTAGTGCATCCTCTGAAGGTTTTAGACTGAAGCTCAAAGTAACTATCCAGGGTGCTGAATCTCTTTTTTTAGCTATAGTGTTCAGCACCTGGAATAGTTACTTTTTAAAAGGTCTAGGGTGGACTGACTGTGCCATTGACATGGAGGCCATCAGTTATCACTAGCTGGGACATGGTATCATAAGACGGGATCCTATTTGAAAGGAAAACAGTCAGTAACATTTTATGCTTTAAAAATCCAATTTAACAAGATTTGTTGTCCTGCTGTAGTACTTATCGCACAATTGAAAGCAAGGAGGTTGGGATGATGGTGGAGTGAGAAACTGTGGCTTGCCAGTGGAAGCTGGGCCCAGTCTTCTTGAAGTAGTGTCAGCTCTTGACTCAGGTTTTCATGGAGGGGGTAGTGAGTGGCAAATGATACAGACTGCGATAGACTTCAAGAGCTCTTGGATGAGTAAGCAGAATGAAATAGTGTGGCATACTGAGGCCTTGAACATTGTCAGCTTGCAGGATGGGAAATGACTCTGCTTTGAAACTATAAATAGTGCCACTCCAGAAATAAATGTTATCCCTCTCTCAACAGACAATGGGATGTTCCACTGGAGCAGGGATGGAATAATGTGGCCTTCTATAAATTGCTGGAGTGCAGTTCCTAGGGCCAGTCATACATGTTTGTTTGCCTGAATTATGTTTTTCTTCTCCAGCTTTTGGAGTTGTGCTGGATTAGATGGCATTTCTTTTCTCCAGCATGCTCAATTCCTACGTGAACCAAAAACCCATTGGCATATTTTCACATTCTTAAAGATATCAGACATTGGTCTTTGAACATTTTGTTTCCATACACCTCAGAAACAACAAATCTAGGGATGAGCAAAAATGTGTAAGGTTTACATTTCCATACAAAAATATTCATCCTGCTTCTCAAGTTGACAATGGAAAGAAGCACACAAGAAATACACATATTTTGTGCACTAATTGTATACAATTGGAAAATGTGTATAATAGAAATATGTGCATTTTAAACATGCGTAGTTCAGGGACAGGAATCACAAGATTTACATGGCTCCCAGGGCACCATGTGGCATGATGCCCTGCATTAAAAAATGTTGCAGTTGAGCAACATGTGGAGGGCTGCATGATTCCCATCCCTGCATTACAGTTTTCCCCAAGGTTTTGTTCTTTGGATGCATTGGATTACAACTTCATCACCTACACACTCCAGGATGGCCACCTGACTGGCCATTCTGGCTAGGGATGAGGGAAACTGATGAAGATGTCTCTACTCTATAGTGCCACTAGGACCAGTATGGTTATATACATCTTATGTCAGTAGTAATTACTTAGGCAAGGACGTTAGCCTGTTTCATTGAGAAATATCCCAACTTTAAGTGGGAAAATGAATGCATTTCTTCCAGGAATTTGACCACTTTTTGACCGCTGGAAAAAATTGGAATGAAGCTTTCTATTTTTCCCATGTGCAGTCTGTGATTCTTGTCCTTGAACTAATCATGTTTATGTGCATTAATTTAAAATGTACATATTTCTAATTACACACATTTTTCAATTGTACAAAATTTGTGCATATTTCAGTTTGTGTGCATTTTTTCTTGCCTCAAATATATGTGTATTTTTAATGTGCTTTCCATTGCCAGCCTCAGGAGGAGAAGGAAACATCACACATTTATTGTTCATCACTAGATGTGTTGTTTCTTGGGTGTTTGGAAACAAAATGTTTAAAGACCAATGCCTGATATCTTTAAGAATGTGAAAATATGCCAATGGTTCAAGTAGGAATTAAAGCATGCTGGAGAAAAGAAATGCCATCTAATCCAGCACAACTGCAAAAGGTGGGGAAGAAAACCAAGGTTCAGGCAAACACACGTGGTTTGACTGGCCTTAGGAGATCTTTCCAGTGTCAAGAGCAAATTCAAAGACAAGAAAGATGACACTGGAGGGTAGTAGAGAATGGTACAGATGGTGCACTGAGAGGGAGGTTTTTTGTATTCACATACCAGAGGAGTGTTTTCAATGGTGGGAAGAGATTGTCTGGATTAGAGAGTCTTCACTTCAGCAGATGGGGATACAAACCTCCAGGGTTCTGAATTGGCAGGCATTGTTAGTGGATTTGAAGTGGAAAGCAAGAACAGGGAAACTTCTGTGTTGACTCATTATCAGGAGAAATGCTGTCAGCATTGCATACTGAATAAGAAAACCCAAAGGCAGACTATAAGTGAGAAAAGGCACAGCAGCACAACATGCAAAGACACCAGAGGACTGATTCTGATGTTACCACACATGGCATAGACCTCTCACCTACCTAACACATTTGTGAATTCATACATTCATACATACCCAGATCACTCCTGATGAACACAGTTTGTTCATTTTTAAGATAAATTCTATAGCACATCAGTGATTTTCAGTTTCTCTCATGTTTCTTCAAATAGCAGAGATAAAACCATGCGGGAGTCAAGCCAGAGTGAGGCTCAAATTAAACATTAATAAGAATGTGATAAATTTGTTTTTGTTCACTCATGGGATTTCTCACTGGTGATAATAATGGGATTTCCTCAGAACGTTTGCATTAGCCAATCAGACTTGCAAATGAAGCCTGTGTTTACATTCTAAAGACTAATCACAAGATAAAGCATACTGAACACAGAATATATCAGTGAGAATAATCACATGCTATGACAAACAGATGTCTATTATCACCTGAGGAAGCACTTCTTCTAAAAATATACTAAGCAAGAATCCTGTTAGGAGTTACAAATGTGTAACTCAGAGTTACTCATTTGTAAATGTGTGGTATTCACATAAGGACTGTGAAAATCCCCCAATCCCCACTTACTAAGAGGTCATCACTGCAATTGATGGGGGTTCATTCCCTCATCACTTAGAAAACAGCTGACTGATGTACCGACTCTCCTTCATGTGAGCAATCATAGGTCAAGATTGTGACACAAACCCTGCTTTTGCCTGTTGTAATTGTGATCACTCAGAGGAGGGGATGGGAATATCTTCCTGAGTGACTACTTCCCGAGTGACAAGCTATCATAGTCTTTATGTATACTTAGTTACGTAGCAGAGATGCTAAAGATCCTGATCGTGAATTGTGAAGATGCATAAGAGGACACCAGCAAAGGTGTCCTAATGCACCTCTGGTTAGATTGATGCATATCAGCATTCTGATGTGTTGGGTGTCCCAATGTCCTTGTTCCACCCACTGGCATGCAGCTCATCACAGAAAAAGTGTCCCTCACCCTCTGTACTATTTACATAAAATTTAGTGGTTCAATAAAGACCCTCCATTCCTACATATTTAGCAGAAAACTAAAGATTCCAAGACATATATAAAGAAACAAAAGATTTCCCATTAATATGAGCTGGAGCAATAACATTCCTAAGAGGCTGGTGGAATCGTAACCAAAGGGCTATATGAAGATACTGGATGCTTCAATGACAGAAGAAATCCAGCTTGTTTTGAGGAGAGTTTACACCTTAACTAATGAACTGAAAAGCAGGGGGAGGGGGAGGAGTGTGGCATGCATTTCTCTCTTAATTTGTTGTGCTGACTGTAAAGTTCAATTATATTAATGGTTTACTGTGTTTCTGAGATCTGAAGTACTCCAGCTAATTAATCACCCTGGAGTTATGCTGTGCGCAGTGCAGTGCAACACTGATGAGTCTCAATATAGTAAACCCCCTCCCTCAACTGGGCTGAATGAGATGCAATGCTCAAGGGGATGTGACTGTGATCTTGAAATTTTCTTGCTTTGTGGAATGGTAACAAAAGTGAATGGGGTGAAAATGATGGGAATGGATAACAGCAAAACAGAATAGTATGGCTGCAAAAAATCTATTTAAAATAATACTATGGCCCTGGGCAGACTGGCCTTAAAGGCCGGGTTGGGGACGGAGTTGGGGCATAGTGTCCACATGCTGCATACCCCAACTCCACCCCCAGGGTGACATGATGCCACGCACTGCTCCGCATGGTGTGCAGCATCATGATGCTCCTTTGGCTCTGCGTCCACATGATCCAGTGCCAAAATAGCACCATAAAGCTGCGGTGCTGCAGCTATCATGTCTTTTGCAGGGTGCAAAAAAGACCCACCTTTTGCTCCCTGGAAAGGCCAGTTCAGGGATGCAGTGTGTGGTTGCTACAGCCCCAATCTGGCTGTAAAAGGGGCAGCGGAGCCATCCCCTTGGGGCTGTCTGCACAGCTCCACAGTGCATATTGGTTGGAATTCTGTTGGTGCCATTGTTTTTATTTCCCATCAAGGCTCCATCTACATACTGCTTAAACTACCATGGCTCAATGCATGGTAGAATTCTGGGATTTGTAGTGTTGTGAGATATTTAGCACTTTCTGTCAGATGGCTTTGGTGCCACAGCAAATGACAAATCCCAGAATCCCACAGATGGAGCCATGACAGTTAAAGTGGTGTCAAACTGTATTAATTCTGCAGTGTGGCAGCTTCAACTTTTGGCAATCCTATAAATGAGAGACCTCTAAGATTCCTGGTCATCAGTTCTCAAAGCATCCTCACATTATTACCTCAGAAATCCTTACACCTATGTAAAGTACACCATACCCACAATGCTGTTGGAAGGTTGAATAGATTGCGTAACATCACACACTGAATTTGTGGCAAAAAATAAAACTAGGGGCGCAGCTACACTGTCGAAATAATAATAATAGAAATAATACAGTTTGACACCACTTTACCTGCCATGGCTCCATCCTTCAGAATCCTGGAATTTGTAGTTTTGTGAGGCACCACCACTCTCTATATAGAATGTTAAAGACCTTTTAAAACTACATATTTCAGAGTTCTGTAGGATAAAGCCATGGCAGTTAAAGTGGTGTCAAACTGAATTATTTCTACAGTGCAGAAGCATCCCAGGCCTTTCCTCACTCTGTTAATATTCATTTGGCTCAACCTTAGGTGTACAGTCAGCCCTCTGTTTGCACAGGTGCCTTATCCATGGATTCAACTCTTCACCATATATATATATATATATATATATATATATATATATATATATAATATATCCCAAAAAGCAAACCTTGATTTTGTTATTTTATAAAAGGGGCACAATTTCTTTGTCATTGTATTTAGTGGGACTTGAGAGTCCACGGATTTTGATATTCATGGAGGCCGTGGAATCAAGTCCCAGTGAATACCAAGTGCCCAGTACTTTCTTGGAGGCAAGTTCCAGTGGAGTGTACCCTGAGAAATGTTTCCACAGGCCTGCAGCCTTAGCCACAGTGCTATGCTCTGTCTCTGGAAATGATTCCCTAGAACCAGAGACATTCATACTGGCCTAAAAGACATGGAGGGAACTGGGATGATCCGGATGCCCCTCCCCCGAATCGCTCCGTTAGCAAGTGCCCACTACAAATTTGAAATCGAATGTATTCTGTTTGAAATCGAATGCATTCTATCTCTGCCGGCGAGGTGGCCGCTGTCAATCAAGCGATTGTCATGGTGACGTTTTGCAGGGCATCGGAAAGTGTCCTCCCCCTCCTCCCTTTTTTTAAAGAGCCAGGCACAGGGTTAATTTTTTATAAACCTGTGGGCATTTGGGTCAGATATGCCCCGTCCCAGGCAAAGGATGGAATTGTCATGCATTTTTTTATGCTTTTAAAAGCAACATTTGTAGCTTTCCCTTTGCTCCAAAAAATTGTTTAAAAATGTAACACACTGATTGTAAGTGAGGTCTTTTGCAACATTGTAGCTTCCCCCTCTGCTGCACTGACCCCTTTCCTCCTGCTTACACTTTGCCATTGCCTTCCACTGAGGCTGAGAGAGAAAGTGACCTAATGGAATCAATTGGGAATAAATGGGAAATGCAGCGCAATAATAATAATAATAATAATAATAATAATAATAATAATAATCCAGGAGCAAGAGGAAATAGCAAGCACACAGACATGTCACCCCCCAAAAAATGCGCATAAATGGTCAAAAAATGTGCATAAATGCTTCTGCTGCATCCATTTCCCTACATCCCCCAGCCTTGGCAATCCTCCTCTTCCTCTTCCTCCTTCCTCCTCCTCCATCACTTTCTCCATCTCCCCCCCACCCCCAGCCCTATGCAGCCCAGCCTCCCCTTTTGCCACCTGTCACCCTTAGCATCCACCCTTTGGGCTCTTTCCTCCTCTCTCTCCCCTCCGATGAGGGGAGGGAATGCTCTAACCCATGGAATCAATTGGGAATAAAGGGGAAATGCACTGCAGGCATTCTGACTCTAGCATCCGCATATAACAGTAACAATAACAATAACAATAACAATAACAATAATTAATAATCCAGGAGCAAGAGGAAATAAAGCACAAGCAAGCACACAGACATGTAACCCCCCCAAAAATGCGCATAAATGGTCAAAAAATGCGCATAAATGGTCAAAAGAGGCTGCTTGAAAAGGGGGGGGTTGTTGCTTTGATTGGGGGTTGGACTGGATGTCCCTTGGGGATCCCTTCCAGCCTTGGGATCGTGAGGGAGAAGAGCAATGGGGAGGCTGCGGGAGCGGGAAGTAGACCACCCCCCTTTTCCCTCTGACACACACACACACACACACACACACAGAGAGAGAGAGAGAGAGAGAGAGAGGAATCTCTCTCCCTGCTTCAGCTGCTGGAGGCCTGCTGCTGCCTGGCCAGCGACCCTCCTCCTCCTCCTCCCACCATCCCCTGGCTGCCAGGCTGGCTCTCAGGGGAGCCCCTCTCTGGGTGCCAGGCTCCAGGTTGGAAGTGGCTGCCTCCGTGGGCATGCAATGTGCCCTCCTGGGGTTGGCCAAGTCCCCCAGCAAGAGAGGCGGCCTTGAATGGCCCCGGAGGGAGCAGGGGCCAGCAGGAGAGCAGGAGGAGGAGGAAGAGGAGGAGGAGGAGAGCATCCCCTTCCTCCCGGCGCCAGGAGCCCTGCCTGCTCCTTGCCTAGCAGCAGCCCTTCTGCCCAGGGCTCTTTCCTCCTCCCCCTCCCCTCCGATGAGGGGAGGAAATGCCTTGCCCTTTGCCCACCCTCTGACCTAAATCCCTCCCTCAATTTGCCTCGATCGTGATCGAGGCCAAAGTTCTCATTCCCAGGACCCGGGGTTTTTAAAAAGAAACGGTATTTGCGCCGATTTCAAAAGACCCGCACTAGGGGCCATTTACCATGGAACGGGTGTGCAAGCTCCGGATTCGCTTGTGTGAGATTCGGGGTGAGTAGGAACTTCACGTGATTGAATCGGTTTCAAAACCGATTTTTTTTGTAATGTGAATGAGCCCTAAGAAAGCAGCGTAAGGTCTTTCAGCTGAACACCTACTGAGACACAAAGCTGAACAATCCTAAGAAGACCAACCAACACAAAGAAGAACACCACAGACCACAAGGAGAGAGCAAACACACTGCAAAGAGTTGACCTGCAGGTTAAAGTCATGTGATTCTTCAAGCAAAGCAGGCTGTGTTTTAAAACAGAAAGGGAAAGAATATTTCAGGGTCACTATTGTTCAGAGTCTGGCTAGTGGGAGTCCCAGCATGGAAAGTGCCTGGTCTGAGCTTGAGCCAATGAATTGTTCAAGATATTTTGTTACCTGAGGTGAAAGAAAATAGAATCATAGAGTTGGAAGAGACCTCTAGGGCCATCCAGTATAACCCCCTGCCATGCAGGAACACACAATCAAAGCACTCCCGACAGATGGTCATCCAGCCTCTGTTTAAAAACTTCCAAAGAAGAAGACTCCACCACACTCCCAGGCAATGTATTTCTTTGCAAAACAGCTCTCACCACCAGGAAGATCTTCCTAATGTTGAAGTGGACTCTCTTTTCCTGTAGTTTAAATCCATTGGTTTGTGTCCTAGTCTCTGGAACAGTAGAAAACAAGCTTGCTCTATCTTCCATATTACACCCCTTAAATGTTTAAACAGGGCGACCATTTCACCTCTTAACCTTCTCTTCTCCAGGCTAAACATACCCAGATCCTTAGGTTGCTCCCCACAGGACATGGTTTTTACAGTGCCCTTCAACATAGGGCAATATGGCATCCATTCCATTCTTTGTACAGAAACTGACTGAACTAGCAGCTGGACCTTTATTCGAACAAACCTAAAGGCAATGAGACTATTAAAGGGATGTAAGACAGAATGGTTTGTCACACACAGATCTATCCTGTTGTTTAGACAGGCATTTAAAAGTTTTTAAAGCATGGGATGGCGTGTTGTTGTATTGTTTTAAAGTATTTTTAAACATTTTTATCTTTTTAATATTCTTTTAATATGTAACTTGTTTTAATGTTGTAATAATTTAATTCTGTTTTAATGTACTATTTTTGTATGCTTTTAACTATACTGATTTTAATCTTGTGAGCCTCCCTGAGTCCCAGTTTTGGGGAAAGGGCAGGATATAAATAAATATGAATATAATAATCCTCCAAGAGCAAGGAATTGAAAGCCAGAAGGCTCAAGAGGATGCCTGTGTGTGTATGTATCTGCCACTTTGTCTCCACATCTGCTGCCTGAGGCAGAAATCCCTTCTGAAAAAGTTCCTTTAACCATTACTATTTCTAATTGCTCTTGTAAGCAATTTTAGAGGATTGCAACTCCAAAACACTGAATGTGAAATACCAAATGCAGAATATCAAAACTCAGATGGCTTCTGAAAGACATCTGAAGAAACAAAAAAGAAATTCTGCTGGATCCCTCCAGAACATCTAGATCTCTGTATAACAGTTTTTGAATAATTTGGAGTTAGAATATGGTCTTTGAAGTTTATGTGCTTTAATAACATTTAATGACATTTATCACTGCCTAGACTTGCAAAATTATCTTAGCCACAGTGCATCAAAATACCTGTCAGTTAATTATAACCTCAGCTTGGAGGTATGTGACAACTCAGCACTTCAGCACTCTAGAAAACAAATTAGGCCTTGCAAATCCAAATAGTAATAGAGTTGGTGGGGCTGCAGGACAATCAACAGCCAAGACAAAATGCTTGCCAAGGTCCATCCTGTCGTGTGACACCAGATATCACACCCTGTTCTTCCTTTTTCATTTTGCTTTGAGGCTTGCTGTCTCTTAGGCACTAGCAAAATGGAGGATAGATTCAGATTTTGTTTGAACTTGCAGCAAGACCAGCTTTTATGGGGAAATAAAAATTAGGAAGGGGGGAAATGAAGGCATAGACTAAGTGTTCTCTTCTCTAATGCACTCTTTGGAAACATCTGTCTATAGCAAGGGATAGCGAGTACATTTCTATACCGCTTATCAGTGCACTTAAGCACTCCCTAAGCAGTTTACAATGTGTAAACTAATTGCCCCCGACAAGTTGGGGACTCATTTTAGCAACCTACCGAAGGGTGCAAGGCTGAATTGATCCTGAGCTCTTGGTCACCATAAGTCAGATATGACTTGAAGGCTTACAAAAACAACAGCAACTGCACACTGTCAGCATTCCTGAGACCTAAACTCAGATGTGAACAAACCAGGGAAGCACAGTTGAGCATCTCTGATATAAGAGGATACACCTTGGACTGTTGCAGCTGAACACAAAGGAAGTGATACCAGTAATGTTATCAGAGATGAGTGTTGTGTGTAAGCTTGTTGTCTTGACATATCTGACCTGCCATCTAAAAATGCTTACTTATTTATTTTAAGTACATTTAAGCTGCTTTTTAGGGTCATGCCTTTCCAAGGGCAAACAGGTGATTACAAGTGATTACAGGTGATCACTGCCACCTCCACTCTGCATTGTTCCAGATCCCTACAGATACGTTATTAAAATCCCGCCCACTCATCCTTTGTGTTGGTTATTGGTCTTGGGGCCATTTATGCTGCCTTGCCACAGGCATTTGTTAGCCATCATTCAATGAGAAATAGGAGTCAAGAATGCAACAGGCCCTTTTCCTGTTGGGTTTTTCATCTCCTCCACAGCAAGGCACCTGTTCCTGGTTTGTTTTTGCTTCCTTGTGAACACATAGTTTCCTTTTAACACAGCTTTTTTGTTGCACAAGACATTGTGAGCTCTGCACCAATTCTATTTGTGGGAGTGGATAGGCTTATTATGTACTTGTAGAAAGGAAGAGTTTCTGATAAGGGGTCTAAAGATGGGCACCTTGGGCAAGTGTCCAGAGTGGATGCTGAGTTGTTGGCCTCTCCCCTAAGCAAGGGAAGAGAGTGCTTCAATAGTTCATACTGTGGTAGGTCCCTGTGGTGGGCCTTGAAAGGGCAGCAATAAAAGAAGTAGACAAGATCTTCAAGTGTAAAGATACTTAATTGAATACCAAAGCTAAGATTGTCCTTCCCTGGAGGTCTTTAAACAGGGGCTTGATGGCCATCTGTCGGGGATGCTTTGATTGAGAGTTCCTGCATGACAGGGGGTTGGGCTGGATGGCCCTTGTGGTCTCTTCCAACTCTACGATTCTATGATTCTATGATTCATGTCATTGTATTTCCATTATTGTTTTTTTCTCCCTAGTGAGTCCTACCTTCTCAAGATGTGGCCAAGGTATAAAAGCTTTGATTTAGTCATCATGGCTTCCAGGGAGAGTTTGGGCTTGATCGATTCCAGAACCTTTTGTTTGTCTTTTTGACCATCCATGATATCCTCAGCACTCTCCTCCAGCAGGACATCTCAAATGAGTTTTATTTTCTTTCTGTCAGCTTTCTTCACTGTCCAGCACTCACATCTGTATTTACTATGGCTTGGATGATCCTAAGTTTAGTGCTCAAGTGTATAATTTTGCTCTATATGACCATTATTATTATTATATTTTTATTATTATTATATTTATTTATATCCCACTCTTTCCCCAGAACTGGGACTCAGAGCATGCCTAGTTCCTTCATAGCTACCCTCCCCAGTCCTAGTTTTCTTCTGATTTCTTGACTGTCACTGTTCTAGTCAAAGGCCATGCATATAGCCTTATTGCCTCTTCTATTGTAGCACAAACCCGCCAACCAGGAAGCTTCTGATTAACCATAGATTCTCATTTAATTTGAGCTGGGAAAACTGATTACAAGATATAGAGGTAAAGCCTATTATATTAAACCACAGTTTGAAGTTGGTTTAATATTCTGGGTAATTATAGTTTTCCCAGTTCAGACCAATTTCTTGTCAATTACAGGAAATTTCAGTTAATTAAAGGGTTTCAGGCTTTAAAAGGCATATCAGAGATATTCCAGAAAGGTGAACAAAAGTTAATTATATAAATAAATAACAAACTAGGAAAAAATGAAACAGAACAGAAAAGGAAAAAGAAAAAAAGGGGTTGGGAAAAAGTGGGGAAGAAAGGTATGTCATATGCATCACTTTGAAGATTAACACTGGCCCCACAATGGCTTATATTTCTCTGCAGCAGTGGCATCACTAGTGGGGTGCAGGGGATGCAGATCACACCAGGTGACATCCTAAGGGGGGGTGACACCACTGCTCCTCTAACACCTACCTTTGGGCAGAAATGGGCTGTGGCATTCTCCTGATTCCCTTTAAAATGCTTTAGGAGATGATGGGAGTCGGGTGAAGATGGTGGGAGGTGAAAGAAGAGGCCTCAGTATGTTTTAAAATTAAAATTGTAATTTTAAAATTGAAAAATTGAAAAACCAGCCACTTGATTTAAGAGCAAATTTAATTAAGTTGTTTCTATCGCTGACCAAATCCCTGCTAAGTTATTTTTGCAAGGATGTTTAGTCATCAAGTATGCTTGATCAAAACTCAAATCACAATGAAATTACTCCTATAAATCACTTACAGCTAACACCTCCTTCTAGACATTTGAGGAGAAGAAAATCTTATATTATGGAACAGCTAATCAGAGGTAAGTCCTATTGAGTTCAATGAGACTTACTCCTAGGAAAGTGGATGTAGGATGTTAGCCACCACAATCTAATATATGATGGTCCATAGTCTACATTGCTTACTTAGGCTTTGTCTGCAAGGGCCAAATAAAATTGCCTCTTGGTGGGGAGTCTTGATGATGTAGGACCTAATCTCCAAGTCTGCTGTGAACAGTCTGGGCAATGTCCAGTCCATTTAGTGCCAAACCCAGGATACATGCCCCCTTTAACAGACTTATATATACCATCATCTGTTCTGCATCTTTCTGGAAGATCTGGAGCTCTCTGTTTTAATACTGGGTGTCCCTCTGTGCTGCCCAGCATTGTCATATTGGTTGTAAATTGCTCGCTTTTAGGTCACAAGGAGATGCCTAGCCATGTGATCAAAGCTGGGCATCTTGTTCTGATCTGTCGCCAGGCATTGGACTGGACGGCCCCAGGTAATGGGGGAAATCAGGGCAGCTCTGGGGCCAGGATACTGTGGGCTGCTCCCAGAGTATCTTGGCCTGTGCAGACACATCTTTGGTTACAAATGAATTATTAAATAGTATGTCCTGGCCTGGTCACCCGGTGATGCGACTGTGTCCATTCAGCTGGCAATCAGGGTGCAGGAGGAGGATGTTTCCACCTCTCTACTGCCAGTGAGTGAGGCTGCAATAATTAGAAGCAGGACTCCTGTTGCAAGTCCTTGTTATAGCCTTGTTCACTATCAGGAGGAGTATGGTAACGTCCTGCACCCTCATTGCCAGCTGAATGGACCTTCATTGCCCAGTGTAGCTGTTGCCTGGTAAAATAGGTTTGGACAGGCATTTACATAGAGTTAGTGAATATGGAGCAATTATGGATTCATAACTCTAGCTCACCAATCTCTATGTGCAGTATAGAATACCAGGCACAAATTGTTAAAATAATGCATCATCATCTTGCAACATGAGCTTTCCATTAAGCTAATACATTAAGAATAGTACTATGTTTCAGCCACACAACAAAATGTTACACCTCACTATGTGCTGCAGTACACATAACAAATATCAGTATATGCAAGGCTAAAGTCTAATTTCACCACCTTGATGAACATTTGAAAGCCAAGAGTCCCAATGTTCGTAACACCTTTCACTCCTTATTTTGCTGCTCTTTTGCTTAGCAGTCCTTAAGCCATGCCAGCATTTGATAGACTAGCTTTTGGCCAGCAATAGAAAATATGGTGCAGTTTCTAAATTAATGAACAAACCAGCCATATAAGGCTGTTTGCTGAACTGTTTCTTGACAAACGGTAGTCTAAAGAAAATGTAAAAGTTAAGTAAGAAGGGTGCATGGGAGGGGGGGCTGTACAGACTCATTGAGCATTCAAAAATGAAATTGGAAATTCCAGTTTTGGAAGCATCATGGTAGATAATTGAAATAGAGGTCCTACATGTTTATTGTGCATGGAGGGCCATAAAATTATTCATGTCATTGATTAAGTAAAATGCATTTAAATTAGGGCTGCCAAATTGAAAACTGGAGACAGCCTCTATATCTTTAATGGTGGTGGAGAAGGGCATTTCAGCACTGTTTCTTGTCAATCAGGTAACAAACAGCACCTGCTGAAATTCCCTTTTCTATATAACCATTAAAGGTACAGCATCTCTAGTTTTCAGTCTGGCAGCCCTATGATATGTCCTTGAGTTGTACTAAGACAAAGCTGCCTATTTATGTACCAAATGCTTGTGCTCTTTTTAGAAAATAAAAAATTGAAATGTGTTTTATTTTTAATTATTGAAATGGCACTATCCTTTGTTCTGTTTAATTTTTTTTCTTGAGCATTTCAGTGGAGTTATATAAAGAGGGAAATCGAACAAATGTGCTTACCTAGGAACTGTAAAATTTTGCTATCGTTTTGGAGTAAATGAAGAAATCAACATTCCATTTATAAATGGAATTGAATGTCATGTTGTGCTAATAAATTTTCTTTGCTACAAGGTGAATTTCCCTTCCCCTCTTCCTCCTGGTTCACCAAATAGGTTTGAACTATCTGGAGCAGAATTTGAGGCGATGTGGAGCACTGCAGGGAGAAAGGGGTCACTCCCCACTTTCAGTATCATAAGTGGAATTGTTTCTGTCAGTAGAATGACACTGTTGGATGAACAGTTTTTTTATTGGGAGAAATCACTATATGTTTGAATTATACTGGGCAATTTGGAAATAAACTTAATAAACCTGTCTTTTCCTGAATGTTCCAGTATGTCAGTGAGATCAGCCAGGTGACCTCGTTCATTTCCCCCTTCTCCCCACTCTTTCCATCTTCCTAACAAGAAGTATGCCAATATAAGATCCTTAATCTCAAATGCAATATGTTTTTTTGCCCTTTTAGGCATATCAAAATCACGTCCTTTGTCGGAGGCACAGTCCTGCCTTAGAGAGAGTGACCTTAAAGCTTGGATGGTTCTCTAAGCTCATTTAGTTGGTGCAAAAACCCATCAAATCAAGCAGATTAAATTGTTATGCAATAAGCCCCATACTTTGGACATTTCGAGTATGTTATTGAATTGCCTGTTGTACACGGTGGCACTGTATCCCATGCAGAATGCTCAACTGAGTACCTTTTAATTAAACAAGACAGAAAGCTCGTGCTGTAAAATTTAACTGACATTTTAATGATTCACGTTATAATATGAGAATGCAAACCAGTCTATTTCATGGGTCATGGGGATCTCATTTACATACTATCTCTCTTGTAGAAATTAAAGTATTACACAGTTCTTATACTACACTACAAGAATACTGGAAGGCTGTGTGTTGCCCTGTTGTTCCACAAAACCCACAGCTATTAAAAATGATCTTCAACTCCCAGAGAAACCAGCTGAAATTTACTGGGGACTCTTCTCACTTCACAGTTATAGTGCTCTGATCCCACTGTAATTGCCAGGGCTCCATCCTGTGGAATTTTGGGATTTGCAGTTTAGGGAGGGGTGCTTAGAATTCTTGAAGAGCTCTGTCTCACCAAATTGCAAACCCGGGGGTTTCATAGGATGTTGCCATGACAGTTAAGGTGGAATTGTACCTTTTCTAGAGTGAAGAGTCCCCTAGAGCTGCATTTTGAAATGTTAATATTTTGCAAATCAAAAGAATTACAGCAAAAACAAAACCTTAAATACTGCGTTACAAATTACATTTTGAAAATATACACCTAAAACATTAAGTACTGTACATATATATCTAAGCCAGAGTTTTGAGAAGTCACTTTTTTTTCTTTTTTCTTTTAAAGAATATATCTCCCAGAATCCATGGTGGCCAGAAGATTCTGAAAATTGGTGTTAAGAAAAGAAATTTTTCCTAAGCCCTGAACTAAACATGCAATGCAGGAGTGGGTAACATCCAGTCCTCTAGATGTTGTTGGACAACAGCGCCCATCAGCTTTACAGCTAGTATGGCCATTACAGGGGGAGGATCCACAGATTCAGCATTCTTTAGGTATATAAGCCTGCCTGAAATGTGAGATACGCAGCGGAGGCCCTACTGAATGTCTCCAAACCCAACATTTCATGTGTACATGTAAAAGGACTTTTTTTTCCCTGTACCAACACCCCAGCTGCAGATCTCCCTGTCAAAGAAGATAGTCTGGCTCCGACTCTTCTGAATTTCTCATGATAAGCTAAGGTGATGTTTTTCTTTGTGGCATTTAGTCTCTGAAATTTATCTGGCTGTTTTAACTGTCCGGTTTTAAATTATTTTTAAGTAGTATTGTTAGCTTGGTTTAAAAGTGTTTATCTATGTATTTAACACATTACATGTTTTATCTGTTATACATTTCCCCAGAGGCCCTGGTGGACTGAGCGATGATTAATAAATGCCTACAATATAATAAAATAAAAATAAAATAAAGCAGGACTATGTGCTTGGAAATACATGGATTCTACAAGTATATTTAGGGCCAAATTATATGTGACTTCAGCCTCCAACTGTTTCACTTTTGCAGGGACAGTCCCTCTGTCATCCCATTTTTTTCAACTACAGTGGACCCTTGTTATACGCTGTGGTTTGGTTCCAAGATCCCCCGTGGGTAACAAAATCCGTGGATGCTCAAGTCCCATTAAATATAATGACATGGAAAATGGTGTCCCTTATAAAAAATAGAAAATTAAGGCTTGATATTTTACATTTATATATTTTTTGAACATTTTCAAACCGTGTATGCTTGAATCCGTGTATAAAAAAATCAGTGTATAAGAAGGGCCTACTGTACTTGCAAAGTGTTCCAGTTTCGTTCACCTCCTTCCACCTTGCCCCTTTATCCTGAGCTAACTTCAGTTGCTGCAAACTGAGTTCAAAGTTCAAAAGTCCTTTGCACTCGACTCAGTAGTGGGGAGAGGAGAGGCAGATTCTTGCTCTTTCCCGGGGACTCAGGGAAAAGCAAACTGCTAATGAGGTTGTGTGTTCTTCCTCATTTATACCATTTGCCATCTTGACCACACTATGAAGTTGCTTGGCTAGTTTTTATCTATGAAATGTTGGAGTGTATGAAATAGCCCTTTCATTTTACATATGATATATATATATATCATATATATATATATTTAAAAAGATGAATACTTTCAGTGAAGGAGGAGTCATATTTATGGGGATAGCAAGAGGCACAAGGCAAATTTAATATTTTTTGCTCTTTGAATTGGAAGGAAATCCCCTATTGGTGTCCTTGGTTCCACCAGTGCCCACCCCCAACAAAGTTTATATACCATGCAACACCTTCTGCATTCCTTATAATTACCACAACCGCCACCTATTACACTAATTGCATTTCCCAAAACCTATTTGTTAAATGCAGAGATACATTTAATGCCAGGTCACAACTAGTATGACCCTCAGATCCTCTGCTGTTGTGTAGTGACAAAAAATGTTTGTTTTCTGTATGATGTATAGAATGGATTTGAATTTTGTGTCCCTGAAGCCTAGCTTTTTGTATCATCCTTTCTACGAATCTGTCCTTGTAATCAGTAGCAGCAAATGTAGCAAATGAGATGACTTCTTAAAAGAACTGTTACGATTTCATGTGCATAACAGTCGCACTGCTGGAATTTTACATGAAACAACCAAAAATAGTAAAGGTATAGCTATTTCCGTACAAACAAACCGAAACTAAAAGACTAATATTTTATAATGAGGCAGCATGATTTTAGAATATATATTGTTGGCTTTAAGAATTGATTTATTCTTTCCAAATGTGCAAGAAAAGTCTCTCCAAAATATGAAAAAAAATTAAAATTGAATGTGCAACATAAAGTTTTCAGTGTTTTATACAGAATGGTTTATAGCTGTATCTAGTTTTCAACATGTTTGTTGCAACAGGGAAGTGGATCAGAATTTGTATTGAATTTGCTATTCTAAAATATGAGAAATGCTATCCAATACAAAAAGAAAAGTCTAAAATTTTGCTTTCCTGTTTAGTATTGTTTACTTTTTGCAGTTATTAAAATCAATAATAAATCCATAAACATTTAATGGATAGTTGCACTACTGACTCAAGGTACTATATTAACAATTTTGGGCACAAAAGACAATTATAAACATGTACTTTTATTGTTTTAAGTGTATTATCCACACTTACCTACAAGACTATTCTAGATCCTGTAGCAGAAAAACAATTTCTCATATTCCATGCCTTTAAGAAATGTTGTCTTCCTGTCTTTGATTCATTCCACTGTGTTCCACCAAGGAATAAGTTTAAGCTAACTCAGTACCTCTTATTGATGAAGACATGGGGACATTTGCTGTGTGCTAATTCACAGCTCCGTCAATGTTCCTAATAGTTTAAGCTGTACAATTGTTTAAATCCTCAACAGTCCTATGCCACTAGCAGATATAGGAAAGAAAATCCCAGTTCTTCAGTCTCTCCTTTGTGTAATGATATAGCAGCCGCTTTCCATAAAATATTTCATTGTTGTGCTATCACAATGCAAAAATGTTAAGAAGTAATGTCCTTGACACATGTCACACAGCAATCTCACTATTTTCTTTTGCCAGCTTTTTGGCACAAATAGTATTTTTCACATGCACAAAGAGAGGGAGAGAAAATACCTTTAAAACCCTTTAAAATTTACAGCTACAATATGCCTGCTCCTTTACAAATATGTGTATGGCACCAGATTTATACCTCACATAGGAAAACATGCCACTTACCTTAAAGAAAAATGCACGAGAAGAGAAGGTCAGAGGGCAGCAAGTAGATGGGATAAAGAACAAATGACAAAAGATGTTAGCTGTGTGTAGGCTTATAACAGGTCAAGGTACTGACCCATATCCAGAACCACGTGGGAGTATCACGTGGACAGGATATTGTCTTTAAGATCTAAAACAAGAAATGAGCACAGCAAAGCATCTGGGCAAAAGGAAAGAAAAATATGCTGGACAATTAATGCAATAGCTGCCAGTCAAAAACTTTTAGTATCAATAGCTCTTCTCTTAGTGATTACAATATGACTAAAAAGTTGGGCCAAAACTAACAAAATGAATGTCAATACTTAGAAATGTAAGGTACTACACTTAGCCGTGTGTGTGTGTGTGGGGGGGGGGAATGAAGTACATAGATATCGGATGAGGGACACCTGACTTAACAAGACTACACTTGTGAAAGGGATCTAGGTGTCCTAATAGACCACAAGTTGAACATGAGTCAACAGTGGCATGCAACAGTTAAAAAGGCCAATGAGATTCTAGGCCAGTGGCATTCCCACAGTGGGTAACACCTAGTGCAGGGGGCAGGACTTCTGGAGGTGGGACTTCCATTGAGGTTTCTGGGGGGAGGGCACCCAAAACAGGCCCCCCACAGGGCCTGGGTGCCAGGAAAAGCCCCTCTGCGGGGTATGGACAGTGGGAAAAGCCCTTCTGCGGGGCCTGAGCATGGGTGAAAGCCCCTCCGTGGGACCTGGGCCCCAGAAAAAGCCCCTCCGCAGGGCCTGGGAGCTGGGAAAAGCCCCTCTGTGGGGCCTGGGTGGTGGGGAAAGCCCCTCCGCGGGATGTCATACACAAGCTTGTTTTCTGCTGCTCCAGAGACTAGGACACAGAGCTATAGATGCAAACCACATAAAAAGAGATTCCACCTCAACATTAGGAGGAACTTCCTGGCAGTAAGAGCTGTTTGACAGTGGAACACATTCCTTCAGTGAGTGGTGAATTCTCCTTCTTTGGAGGCTTTTAAACAGAGGCTGGATGGTCATCTGTTGGGTGTGCTTTGATTGTGAGTTCCTGCATGGCAAGGGGTTGAACTGAATGGCCCTTGTGGTCTCTTCCAGCTCTATGGTTCTATCATTCTGTGTGAGTCACCATCTTCACTATTGGCCATGCTCAGGAATAATAGGAGTTAGAGTCCAGTGACAACTTGGAGGGCTGCAGTCAACATATTTGTCTTGTTTGAACAGCTCATGACAGATATCCATTAGAGGTTCCCTGATTCAGGAAATGTGTGTTAAGGGGTGTTGATTCACCGTACCTCTACAGTCACCTGTGGTAGGTCCCCTAGAGCAGCTCTGCAGGAGGCATGGAGCGGGGGTCCGCTGGTGGAACGAAGAACCACAAAAATTGCATCTCAGATTCTATCTTCCAGTACAAGTGGAAATCTTTGTGCTAATCTGGATCCAGCCTGGAATATATAACCAGACATCTTTTGAAGATGGAAAGTGAGAAAATCTGTCACTTGCATTTTCTCTATTGCTCAAATTTTGGTAAACCCTGATTTTAAAAAGTGACTTGTAAACTATTTCTCCCAAGATCAATGGATCATTAGAAGAAGCTAATCTAGGTTCAATAGAGAGCATCTAGGTAAGAGGTAAAGGTTTCCCCTTTAACGTAATAAGTGGTGCTCCTCTCTATTCCTAAACTGAGAGAATCAGCGTTGTCTAAAGACAACTCTGTAATCATGCAGCCAACAGGACTGCATGGAACACTGTTACCTTCCTACCAGAGAGGTACCTATTTTATCTACTTGCACTTTTTCACACTTTTGAACTGCTAGGTTGGTAGAAGCTGGAACTAGAAGTGGGAACTCACTACGTCATGCAGTGCTTGGGTCTCGAACTGCCAATCTGCCAAACTTGCGATAGTCAATTGGTGTCTTAACCTGGGACTGTGTCCCAGAGAGTATCTAACTAAGATCTGATTCGCACTGAAAAATAATGCAGTTTGACACCGATTTTAATTGCCATGGTTCAATGCTATGGAATTCTGGGATTTGTAGTGTGGGAGTTGGCATGGGGATTAGATTAAAGCCAGATGTTAGATTACAAATTGTTAATGTTATAATGGTGTTTGATATTTATTGTCATGATGTATGTTTTAGTTTAAATGTTACCTTTATGTGTAGTTGTTTTCTCCCTTTTTTCCTTCTTGCTTGTTTTTTGTTACTGGCATAGTGGCTGTTATTGTTGTATTTAATGCTATAAAATAATCAATAAAATCAATAAAATTATTTTACTGGTGAATTAAAAAATATTAAAAAAATGGTTTTGCTTTAAATGTTCAAAAGTGAATGAATGTGTTAGTACTACTTTAAAAAAACCATTTAAACTCTAAAAACGGTCAATACATATAATATCCCAGATGTTGTTGGATTTCAACTCCAGAAGCCACAATCAGTTTAGCCAATAGTCTGAGGCTTGTATTCAAAGCGCATTGGAAGGGGGAGAGGGTTTACATATGGCTGGAAACATTTGGGACAGGGATTAGCACTGCTTTCCAGGGTACCAGGCAGAGGAACTCTTCCGTATTACCTCCTATAGTTTTGATTTGAAGGGGTATGTGTGTGTGTGTGCATATACACACCCCGAAGGCACCAAATCCCATCTGTTAATGGAAGCTAAGCACAGTCAGGCCTGGTTAGTACTTGGATAGAGGACCACCAAGGAATACCTGGTGCTGTAGAATACAGTGGAACCCCGGGATACGAATGCGCCGCCTTACGAAATTTCCGGGTTACGAAAAAGGATGCAGAGGGTCTTTGTCCACTTCCCCTCAAAGAGTACACAGACGAGCACGTGTGTGTGTGTGTGTGTGCTTCTTTAGGTTCTTCAGGGAAGGTACTAAGCTCTTGCTTTTTGCCACTCTATTCAGAGAAGAGATGGCTCTTTCACAAAGTTCAGTACTTCCATTGACCCATGGTACGTCGGATAAGTCGGATAAGTCTATTGTTTAATAAATAAGAGTTAACACTGTATTTAACTATCTACCTTATTAAATCCTTTTGTCATGTACCGTTTTGCACGCCCCGATTGCTCCCCCCATATCACACAGCCACCATTTATTGGAGTTCTCCCCCTCATTATCAAGGCTTAAGGGTCAGCACAAACAATTATGCTTACTGGAATTTTGTAAGTTGCAAGTCCTTTGCTCCATCCTTCATTTACATTTGTTTTACATACCCTATTTTTTTACCCTAGACTTATTACAGGTCATATCAAAAACTATACTTTGGCCCTAAATTTATCCTCAAACCTATGCATGAGGTCAACTCCACAGTATTACAGTACTTACTTTATATCCCACCATTCCCCAAGTGGGGCCCAACATGATTCATTACTGTATATACTTGGACTATAAGTTGACCTTGTATTACGTTGAGGGTAGTGTTTTGGGGCCAAAATTACAGATTTGATATGACCTGTGTATAAGTCGAGGACTAGTGACAAAGGATCTAACAAATGAAGCAAGGAAACAAACTTTTAAAATATCGCAGGCACAGCTGTTTATGCTCATACTAAAGGCTGGATGGATGGGAGAATAGGAGGGCCAATGCTTCCAGGACAGATTATGCTCTTGCTTTCACCAGGAAATGGTTCCTTTTTAAATAAAAGTTAAAGTAACTTCTTACATTGACCCATGAATAAGTCGACTCAGGTTTTTGGGGTCTATTTTTTGACTAAAATTTTTAGACTTTCTACCTGGGTATACACAGTACCTGAATTAAAACATGCTAATGTTTTTAACATTGGACTATGACTCTGGGACCAGGGTTTAATCCCACTCAGCCATGGAAACCCACTGGTGGTCTTGGGCACGTTCACACTCTTCTCACCTCAAAGAAGACCAGAGGTAACCCGCCCCTCGACCAATCTTGCCCGAAAACCCCCATGACCTTAGGGTCACCTAAGTTAGAAGGGCTTGAGTCACACAGCTGTAACTATTACATCGTTTGGATCCTGGCTGTTATAAATTAAAATATATTGATGATGAAGTAGTCACCTGTTCACTCAAGCGAGTGATAAGGTATGGAATATGTAATGGCCAATCAGTACATTTGTCATCATCAGAGTACAATCAAGAAAAGTTCAAAAACACTGCAGGATGCATTACTGAATGGTTTGTGTTATTACCAAAGGGCACTGCTGTGAAGCCGGATGTACTGTACCAACCTGACATCTGTTGCCACATTAAAAGTGCGGTGAACGCACTCAGGGAACTGTGCACAGTATTTAAAACCCACCAGCAATTTGCTCGGCTTTTGCTACTGCTGCTTTTGACTGCATGCCTGGATTTGGACCTTGGGAAGGCTACAGTGGTGGTGTGCTAAATATAGCCTTTCTTTTCTTGCACAGGACACTCCTGTGACTGCCGCAGGCAGAGTTGCCATCTGGGAGTTTTTACATAAGCACACTATGTGAGTTTTTTAAAAAGCCTTTTAACTCTTAATCATTTACCTCCATTGCTTTATTAACCTGCCCTTTGGGATTCCAGGCGGATATCCTGGCACTATTTCAGCCAGTCCCTTAGACTACTGATAAAGATTTGTGGATCATTAATAGTCCTAGAAGGATGTAGCATGGAACTTTTTAGATTCTATTCAGCATTTAAATCAGTAAAAACATTTTGATGATATCTGTCTATTCCTTGCCGAATCCGAGCACATATAAAGTGGCCCTAGACAGGCCCACAATTGGTCAGTGGGACAAGAGCGAGTTTGGACAATTTACTGTTCTGGACTATTAGCTCCACATGGCCATGCTTGCCAGGGTCGGGGGGGAATCTCAGCTCATAAAGTAACTTCTCCAGGCTTTGGGCCATAACTCAGTGTCCAAAACCTATGCTTCACACACATGAGCAGAGTCAAATAGAAGTCTCATTCTGTGCGTTTTTTTTTCTTTGATCCATCCCCCTTGTTCACCAGGATCCTTTGACCTCTGCAGCATATAAATTAGGATGAGAAGGTGCACTACAAGAAAAATGGGCAGTTGTTGTTTTCCTGTTTGCTCCCCAAACATTCTTTCAATGGAAGGGCTTTCTGCCTGTCTACTTATGGTGACCCCATGAATTTTAAGGATTTTGTTAGGCAAGGAAGACGCCCGAAGAAGTGGTTTTCCTTCATTTACCTCCCTAGTAACCCT
>NC_056523.1:241480139-241527692 GCF_019175285.1 Sceloporus undulatus
GAAAAAGTTCCATTGGAAAAAACTGTTCCGGGATACGAAGGTTTTTTCGGGTTACGAAATTTTTTTCGGCGCGAAATTCAAACGCGACCGCTAGCCGCGCTTTGGAAAAGCCTTTTTCGGCTTGCGAAATGCATCGGGTTACGAACGCCGCGGCGGAACGAATTAATTTCGTAACCCGAGGCACCACTGTATGTTACATAGGGAGGCAATGGAAAACCACTTCTGCGTCTTCCTTGCCTAACAAAATCCTATAAAATTCATGGGGTCACCATAAGTAGACAGGCAGAAGCCCTTCCATTGAAAGAACTGTTTTGGGGAGCAGAACAGGAAAACAACAACTGCCCATTTTTCTTGTAGTGCACCTTCTCATCCTAATTTATGCTGCAGAGGGTCAAAGGATCCTGTGGAACAAGGGGGGATGGATCAAAGAAAAAAAAAACGCAGCAGAATAGACTTCTATTTGACTCTGCTCATGGTGTGTGAAGCATAGGTTTTGACACTGAGTTATGGCCCAAAGCCTGGAGAAGTTACTTTTATGAGCTGAGATTCCCCGAATCCCCTGGCAAGCATGGCCATGTGGAGCTATAGTCCAGAACAGTAACTTGTCCAAACTCTGCTCTTGTCCCACCTGTACCAATTGTGGCCTGTCTAGGGCCACTTTTATGTGCTCGGATTCTGCAAGGAATAGACAGATATCATCAAAATGTTTTACTGATTTAAATGCTGAATAGAATCTAAAAAGTTCCATGCTACATCCTTCTAGACTATTAATGATCCACAAATCTTTATCAGTAGTCTAAGGGACTGGCTGAAATAGTGCCAGGATATCCCCTGGATATCCCAAAGGGCAGGAGTAATTATAGCAATGGAGGTAAATGATTAAGAGTTAAAGGCTTATTTTAAAAACTCACATAGTGTGCTTATTTTAAAACTCCCAGATGGCAACCTCTGCCTGCTGCAGTCACAGGAGTGTCCTGTGCAAGAAAGAAAGGCTATATTTAGCACACCACCACTGTAGCCTTCCCAAGTCCAAATCCAGGCATGCATTCAAAAGCAGAGCATTAGCAAAAGCCTAGCAAATTGCTGGTGGTTTTTAAATACTGTTGCACAGGTTTCCCTGAGTGCTTTTCACGCCACTTTTAATGTGGCAACAGATGGTCAGGTTGGTACAGTACATCCGGCTTCAGCAGCAGTGCCCTTTGGTAATAACACAAACCAATTCAGTAATGCATCCTGCAGTTTGACTTTTCTGATTGTACTCTGTATGATGACAAATGTACTGATTGGCCATTACATATTCCATATCTTGATCACTCGCTTGAGTGAACAGGGATGACTACTTCCTTCATCAATATATTTTTAATTTATAAACAGCCAGGATCCAAAACGATGTAATAGTCACAGCTGTGTGACTTCAAGCCCTTTCTAACTTATGGTGACCCTAAGGTCATGGGGTTTTCGTGGCAAGATTGGTCGAGGGGCGGGTTACCTCTGTCTTTCTTTGAGGCTGAGAGAGTGTGACGTGCCCAAGGCCACCAGTGGGTTTCCATGGCTGAGTGGGGATTTAAACCCTGGTCTCCAGAGTCATAGTCCAATGTTAAAACATGTAGCATGTTTTAATTCAGGTACTGTGTATACCCAGGTAGAAGTCTAAAAATTTTAGTCAAAAAATAGACCCCAAAAACCTGAGTCGACTTATTCATGGGTCAATGTAAGTAGTGTACTTTAACTTTTATTTTAAAAAGGAACATTTCCTGGTGAAAAGCAAGAGCATAATCTGTCCTGGAAGCATTGGCCCTCTCTATTCTCCCATCCATCCAGCCTTTAGTATGAGCATAAACAGCTGTGCCTGCTGAAATTTTTAAAGTTGTTTCCTTGTTTCATTTGTTAGATCCTTTGTCACATGCCTCTAAGTTTTACCCTCGACTTATACACAGGTCATATCAAAATCTGTAATTTTGGCCCCAAAACCTACCCTCAACGTATACATGAGGTCAACTTATAGTCAAGTATATACAGTAGTGAATCATGTTGGGCCCCACTTGGGGGAATGGTGGGATATAAATTAAGTACTGTATATACTTGTGTATAGGTTGACCTCATACATAGGTTGAGGATAAATTTAGGGCCAAAAGTATAGTTTTTGATATGACCTGTAGATAAGTCTAGGGTAAAAAAATAGGGGTATATAACAAATGTAAATGAAGGATGGAGCAAAGGACTTGCAACTTACAAAATTCCAGTAAGCATAATTGTTTGTGCTGACCCTTAAGCCTTGATAGATGAGGGGGAACTCCAATAAATGGTGGCTGTGTGATATGTGGGGGAGGCAATCAGGGGCTATGAAAACATGTACATGTCAAAAAGGATTTAAAGGTAAGAGTTAAGATACAGTGTTAATTCTTATTTATTAAACAATAGACTTATCCGACTTATCCGACTTATCCATGGGTCAATGGAAGTACTGTAACTTTGTGAAAGAAGAGCCATCTCTGTCTCTGAATAGAGTGGCAAAAAGCAAGAGCTTAGTCCTTCCCTGAAGAACCTAAAAGAAGCACCAACATCCACTACTCTCTCAGGTCTTCTTTGAGGGGAAGTGCCAAAGACCCTCTGCTACCATTTCCCTGTCCAGGTATTCAGAAAGGGCAGAAGCAGTGGAAAGAGTAGAGGGGGTCAGTGCTTCTTTTAGGTATTCTTGGGACAGACTAAGCTCTCGCTTTTTGCCACTCTATTCAGAGAAGGGGATGGTTCCTTTTTTGCTAAAGTACAATATTTCCATTGACCTATGGATAAGTCGATTCAGGTTTTTGGGGTCAATGTAGGGCTAACATGTCTAGGTTTTCAGATGAATATTACAGTAAATAATAAAAAATCATGAATCTGAAAAAAACAGTGTAATGACTAATACAATTATAGTCCACAGTGCTGACTGCCATAAAAAGGAGCAGTAACCTTTCCTGTATGGAAGTACCACTTGCTTTTCAGAGAAATTCTGCAGAAGGGACTAAAGCAGCCACTCAAGGAGTAAAGAAACTCCAATCAAAGCAAGTAAATGAAAAAACATGGCAGTAAAATGGATGTCATTTTCTACACAGAAGAAATGATTTCAAGTCCCAAGAGAGGGCTGGGAATGGGGGGGGGGGAAATATCACTCCAGCTCCTGCACATTTTTAATGCTGCCTTTGAGGCCACTACATGTTATTTTAGATTGGCAAGAAATAATTTTGTAAGCTGTTGTACGATGGCCCAGAGCAGAATTGTATGCGTTTCAACAATACATTTAACCTGGAAGATTAAAAGCAAAGAGTGTCCATATGGTGCTCATCCACTCTTGGCTGTGGACCAGCAGCTTACGGAAAGGGTCACTTTGACTGCTCCTGCTACAATTCAGAGGCTAGTAATGTGTATAATCATATTTCTGACCTTCCACTTTATCAGCAGCCAGTTGATCCATTGTTACTCATGAAATAACATCGTGCTCTGGAAATTCTAATACTCTTGCATATTTGTAGTCATCAGAAAACAGATGGTGAGAAAGATGCAAGATAATTTATCTTCCTATCCAAACAGCAGCATTGTGGCAGATATGTTAAAATAAATGATCCAGCTACCATTCCTTTAATCTAATGCTTTCCCTCCATTTGAGAGTGGATCCCATGTAATCTTAAACCCTGGTTGATAACTTTCTCTTCTCATAACACCTCTTAGCCTTCATTCCTTATAATGCTGCTATCCATGATGATCTGCATAGTAGAGTTGCGAGACAAGTTAAAGCCAGGGTGGGCAACTGTGCGAGGCTAGGGGAGGGCATTAGCCCCCCAGGATCCCAGGTTAGAGAATGGCACCCCCTGCAAAAAAACTGTTTTCCCCCCAAATATATTTGCCATTTTTTAAAAGGGGGATTTGCAGTCCTAACATCATCTAGAATTCCTACCTCTGGAATAAAGATACCAAATGTCAGAGAGGCCAACCACTCTAATGGTTGAGAGTAGGTGAAGCAAAAACTAATGACAACAATACTGAGTAAAATCCTATCATTAAGTCCTACCCTGCTGCCTTATTATGGCATAGAGTTGATCTGTGCTCTTAAAGGCTATGCCAGACAAGCACAAACTCTTGCAAGTTTGACCAAGCTGGTAAGGCATAGTCAAACAGCAGTCTATATGTCTGACATCCAAGGACCAGACTAACAAAGTGAAGAGAGGCTGATCATCAAAATGTCAGCTTCTAGATGACTGCCTGGTCACAACAATTATCAAAAGATCAATAAGGAATATGGTGGAGGCACCATCAAAATTGAAGCCAGTGACAGTTTTCATATTTCCTGGAGTGCTGAATTCAGAAGGCATAGTGGCAGTCTTGCTAGAAGACCTCAAAGTATGAGGTTGTAGCTTGGATTACTATCTAGCTATGGCTTTGCATTTCCCCATTATGTTTATAGAGAAATGCCAAACTGCCTTTTAGGGCTTGTAGAATATACTGTATAATCATGCATAAGTCTAGAAATTTTAGTAAAAATCATCCAAAAAACCTGAGTTGACTTATCCACAGGTCAATGTACTGTACTTTAACTCTTATAAAAAAATGAACCACCCCCTGGTGAAAGGAACAAGCATAATCTGTCTTGGAAGCAATGGCCCCATCTTCCCTTTATTCTCTCATTCATCCTGCCTTTAATGTCTGATGGAATTTAGCAAGTTCTCTGGCACTCTTCATCTGCTTCATCCTTTATTACATGCCCCTAAGTTCTACCATCGACTTATCTATGGGTCATATCAAAATCCATAATTTTGGCCCCAAAACCTGCCCTCGATTTATTCATGAGGTCAACCTATACAGCTGTCCCTTCTTATACATGGATTTTTTATATACAGATTCAAGCATCCAGTTTGAAAATGTTCAAAAAATATAAATTTTAAATATCAGACCTTGATTTTCCATTTTTTATAAGGGACACCATTTTGCTATGTCATTATATTTAATGGGACTTGAGCATCCACGGATTTTGTTATCCACAGGGGATCTTGGAACCAAACCCCAGCGTATAACAAGGGTCCACTGTAGTTTGAATATATAGCATATATCATTGATGGTGAATCTTTTAGATACCGAGTGCCCAAACTGCAACCCAAAACCCACTTATTTATTGCAAAGTGCCATATCCCTCTGGCTTTCTAGTAACAAGCTCTGGCAAATTCTGTGCTGGGGTGACAGCACATGTGCTCACAGAGAGGGCTCTGAGTGCCACCTCTGGCACGCGTGCCATAGGTTTGCCATCACTGGTATATATGGTAGTTTTCTCTTACAAGTTCCACCACATGGTTATGGTAGTATGAAGACCGCTACTTTGCTACTACTAGTACATAGAGAGATTTTGTAGTACCTTTGAGACTAACTGAAAGAAACTGGCAGCATGAGCTTTTGTAGACTTCAGTAAATGCATCTGAGGAAGTAGATTGAAGTCTACTAAAGCTCATGCTGCCAATTCCTTTCTTTCAGTTAGTCTCAAAGCTGCTACAAGATCTCTCTACATACTGATTCTACAGACTAACACAGCTATATCTTTGAATTTTGCTACTACTAGTTATAGTTATGTCTAATCTTGGTGTATGGTTATGTCTAGTCTTGGTGTATGCATTATCTAACATAAAATTAAGTGTCTGTATGTTACAACACCACACAAAACAACCAGATGGATTTACAATTTGGAGGGAATGCTTGGAATGGCCTGCCTTAAAATTGTGTGTGCAAAATCCACTTTTGGGAGACTTTGTCCCCTGGAAGCAGCTAGACAAATTTGCATCAGATTTGAAATGTATGTTTGTAATGGTCTCATTTCAAATAAAGGCTACATGATATATGCAAAATGTAGTTGAAGTGCCCCAGAAATTAAGTCAAGCAGAAGTGGGTGATTTTAGTTGCAAAGAGTAGAATTTAGTTCAGGCTTGTTGCTACAGTTTCCATGGGTCCTCATGTATTCAGAACAAGGCAAATGTCTCCCAACAGAGTAATAGCGACGTTCAAGAATGTCAGCATCATCTTAGAGAGATACTAGATTACCGCACTACACTCTTATAGCACTGCTAACTGCTCTGGCAGCTTCCTGTTGCATTCTGGGATTTGCAGTTTAAAGGAGGGGCATTTAGAATTCTCTGAACTCTCACTAAACTACAAGCTTCAAATTGCAACAGGAGGCAGCCAGAGCAGCAAAAGTGGAATAGCAGCACAATAAGAGGATAGTACAGTAATCTTGGCAGTAAATTGTGTACATGAGATTTGCTTTTCTTTAATTTTATTTCAGTGTTGAAATTTACAGTGGTTTCTGATACAGAGCAGTTGTCCTCTGCACACCCCTCTAGGTGGTTCAGGGAGGACAAATTCACAATTCATACAAAAGTTAAAGTCTTACAAATTTTTGGCAATTAATCTGAGTAACCCGTTTTCTCCTATTGCCATTGCCCAACCATTGAAAAAAAATTATACAATAATTTACATTGAAATGTTTTTCCCCCCAAAGTGCTTAATAGACTATGCTCAGGAAGATTTACAACTGGGCCTGTACAATTATTTACAGGTAGTACTTCTGTAGCACTTGTTATTTCAATATGGCTTTTTGGAAAGTGCTTTATACTTGGCCAGTGGTGGCAATACTTATTGAAGAGTTACAAGTAACCGGTAACTATTAAAAGCTGAATTGTTGTAGACAGATGTTCACAACTTTGTATGAAAATGTCTTTGTGAACTTGTTCCACATGTGTCTTCATTTTTCCAGGATGGGAAAGAAATTGTTCAGCCACTGGTCTGGCTACCATCCAAAAAGTGTAGAACACAAGTAGACTAAAAAGGGGTTGCCCAAGTACTCAAGATAGATCGTCATCTGTGCTTACAACCGATATCTGTTTAGAAGAGATAAACATTCATTATGGTGACAGCGTAATCCAAACCATCTGATGTTGTAAAGTTCTATGGCTGCACAAAGTAATTCTTGCCAGTTATTCTGACAGCATTACTATGTACTGTTTATCCCATTTTCCTCCCCCTAAAGAGTAAAGGGTCTTCTAATAAATAGCTGTTCATTAAGATATTTTTATGTAGGATGCTAAAGTTAACCTCAAATGGGTATGACCCCTTACGCTGGGGACATTTCTATGTTGTTACTATTAATGCTATGGGAGCTTCTTTGGGATCTGAAGCTTCATCAGGTTCATAAGATCCAGAATAAGCCTGTATTCATTACAATGACTGCTGGGGACTATGAAGAACATAAAGCATTCTATGGCTTTCAAGAGTTTTTTTTTTAATTTAGGCATCACCTAGAAATATCTGGTAGAGTTCAACTGGCATTTGCTAGAAGTTAGCTATAGCTACAATGAGTTCACTTACTGCAGGATATGTGTGTCCCACTGAACCACTGTGTCTTCCAATATCTATAGCAAGGTCTTCTTCTGTTGTTTTCAAGTACACAGGATTGTCAAAATTCATACTTTTCATGTTTTTGTGTTGCCAATTACGCCACATGAAATAGCCGCCTGCTGCTGCCATTGCTAAGAATACTAAAAGAAATTGAGAAGTTACTTATTCATCTATAACAGTGTTTCTTAGACTTTGGCCCTCCAGATGTTTTGGACTTCAGACTCCCAGAATTCTTAAATATTGATCAAACTGGCTGAGTCCTTTGGGAGCTAAAGTCCAAAACTTCTGGAGGACCCAAGGTTGAGAATCACTAATCTACCTTATCCCAGTGCAGGCATGTGCAGGGATGTGAACAGCATTCTGGAGTATAGGTTTAACTGAGCTATTTACTATTTTCTCCAACAAAATGTATAGCAGCAAGGAAAGGAGATACACTAGAAATACCAGTGATGTATTCAGGTTTTTTATTCCCAGTCAAGTCTCTACCTTCATGTTTCAAGTCCAGTCTCAAGTCCTTGCAAGTTACTTTCAAGTCTGGGAGCCAACTTTAACAGGAAAAAAAAAGGAGGCAGTGATGGTGTGTGTGGGGATAGAGTTTTAATAGGTAGAAAATCAAGAAGAGGTGCACAAGGTTAAGTTAAAAAAAAATTCAGAGGGGAACAGCAAACATGTTAAGCAATAGGCTTGAGGTGGAAGTATTCGTCTAGAGCTTTTCAAAAGCTTTAAAAAGCTTGTCTGATGTGCACCAAGGGCAGGCTGCTGGGCAGACTTCAATGCCCCCTTCAAACCCATTCCCTAACGTGTTTGCTGTTTCTGGATTAAATTAGGCCAGAAAATTAGTTGTTAAAAATAAACAAGTGTTGACTTGATGCCGTGCTGAATTGAGTCCAAGTTGAGTTATCGAAGCGACTTGAGTCTGACTTGAATGAGCCAATCAAGTCAAGTCTACCTTGATGAGAAATACTGTCCTATTTTGATCACAGTGCACTTATACTTACATACAGGAAGAATTGCCCAAGCTGCTGAAGAACTTTGAGAATAAGCCAGCTCTTCTGTCACTGGACTACTCTGATTTTGTTCTAGGGAGAGAAAATTATACATTAAAAACAATTTTTATTTAATGCCAAGTGCACCTTGAGTAAATACTATTAGGCGTTGACATGCAAAGTACAGCTCTGCCTATTAAAGAATGTAAACACTATTGAAGACCAGAAGTATACAGCAGATCAGCTAAGAATTGTTATTTTCTGCTCAAAGCAGCAAACCTACTAGCACCTACATTACAAAACACTGGTCTATATATTATGGTATGCCAATTCCATCATTACACTGGTAAAGTAGTGTGACATACCATAATCAGAACAAAACCTCTGCAGTTTATGGAGCAACTTTGTAAACTCAAGAGCTACCCATGTAACACTACTTGATACAGCTTAAAATGTAGGGGATGAACATTTAATCCAGACAGGACATGAGCTGGGAATTCTGGTGATTCAGCAGTCAAGTGTCCAGCCTATATGACATACTTCCTTTAAGTCAGCTTAGGCTGTGTTTCTGACATCAGCCTTATTCTTTGATAGCTAGGCACTATAGAAAACTAGGACTACCTGCTATCCATTTCTGACTGGAAGGCCAGCTACAGCTTGTTCCTTGAGAAATTAGTCACAGCTGCGAAAGGCTCAACAATATTGCTACTGAACAGTTTTTTGGTGCCTTCAAGATATTTCTGATTTATGGTGACTATCATGCGTTTTCTTGGCAAGATTTGTTCAGAGGATGTTTGCCTCCCTCTGACACCTAATGGGTTTCCATGGTCAAGTGGGGTTTGAACCCTAATAGTCCAACACTTAAAACACTACACCATTGCTGAAAAGTATTGGGAGTTACATTCTCATCAGCAAATTACCAGCTTGAAATCTCAATTCTTGAATAACTGTACTGGTTAACAATTGCTTCTGGGCTCAAAGTGCTTTTTGACCTTTCCAATCCTTAATGGTTTGGGACTCAAGATTCTTGACAACCACTTCCAATCATATGAAATTGCCCAACTATTTACCCTCTATTTAATTACCCTCTATTGAGGCCCCCGCTCCATATCCCCATGAAAACATAAGTGTAGGAGAAGGGCACAAAGGATATGGCATTTTTTGTGTTAATGTTGGTGCTGCCCAAAGAAGTTTATCTAAAGAGTGGGGACTGCTTCTCTGCAGGTAGCTAGGACCTCTTTCCCCATAGGACTTTGATGCTACTTTTCCAACTTTGATTTACTGTTGCTTTTACTTTGTCTCAACTAAAATAAAAATTTAAGAGAATGCTTGCTGTTTCAAATAACTGACATAAACAATACAATTGTAACAAGTCATTAGGGTATACTTAGCCTTCCTTACCAAGTCCTCCTGACTATTCATTCTGGCTTAAGAACTCAAAATAATCTTCAGGAATCATCAAATACTGGATACCCCCCATTCCCATCCAGAATTTGGGAAAGAAAAGCCATGCCCACCACTGCTACAGATGTCTGAAGTTTGCATTAATTCATCCAGCTATACCACCAACACATTTTACACTGCCTTGGCATTAGGACCAATACCTCCAGAAAGTGGTCCAGGTGGTTTTTCTGTTCTGCTGTTCTCTTTTGTCTCAGTGTTAGCCACATCAGTTCCTGTACCTGAAATTATAGATCAATAATTTTGAAGCTTTGGATGAACCAGGGTTCTTGCTTTGCAGCAGTGGTAACACCCACAGCAGATGAGCATGAACATGCATCTCTACTTAGCCCTGGTTTGCAATATGTTAAATTTACTGTGCTATGAAGCTGCAGTCTATAGTTAGGTTCTGGGATGGTTAGAAAGTGTCCAGGCTCTAATCATCTAACGTTCCTTAACAATTTTGGTATTTTAAGCAAAGTTGGGAGTCAAATATAGTTTGAAAATAAAGGACTGAAGCCTAGCGTCCAAAACACACTGCAGAAATAATCCAGTTTGAGACCACTTCAATTACCTTGACTCAGTGCTAGGGAATCCTGGGAAATGTAGTTTATTGTGGCACCAGAGCTCTCTGACAGAGAAGATTAAATGTCTCACAAAACTACAGTGCATTGGGCAAGGACAGTTCAAGTGATCTGAGACTGGATTATTTCTGCAGTGTGTTTTGGAGCTAAGACAAAGAGATCCATTGAATAGTGGGTTGCAAAACAGTTATACATTGAGTCAAAACTGCAGTTCAGAATGCCTGGAAACTATCATTCTAGCCAGAGATGCTGCAGTAGGCCTGTGTTAGTGTTAACATTCAAGTTAACACACTCATCAGAAACTATGGAATTCAGGACTCTATAATGCTATTTTATCTAAAACTTGTGATTTTCCCCTATAGGTTAGGACTAGTTTCTTCTCCAGATGGAAAGATAAGGCAGAGGTAGCCATCAAATGTGAATGGGATGCTATTTTATTATGGCGTGAATCAGTTTTAGTAGATCAGGCTGATGTTTGGCTTTGATATATGTCTACTTAAAGCATATGACATCCATGAATATGAAGAAGCCAGTTAGTCAGAATGCTATTTAATGGACAAGGCCAACACAGTGACAAGCATTTATGCATGAAATGGCAGAGCATAGCTTCTGAGCTTGATTTTCAGTACACCAGAAAGAGTATGACTGGTACCTCTACATCTTAAGCCATTATCTTGCAGTGTGTCTCCATCAGGACATGTGCATGTATACTTTGGGGAACGGTCATTTATCTTGGGAGCAGGCAGGCACAGATATCCACAGCCTCCATTCTTCATGTTATCTTCTTCACACCAGTTCTTGCCTATGGGGAGACATTTTCAAACATGTCACTTAGCACTGAAAATTGGAATTTTAAAGGCAAGGCCATGGTCTGTTTGGCAAATGAAGCCAATTCTATGAAGGATGTCCCCCATATTTGTTTTCTTGGCTTCTCAACTGAGATCTGTTCTTGAAGACCCTCCCAGGAACAGCACAACCCCCTCAGGACATGTGTTGGTCTGGAAGAGAGTGCTCTCATCCCTCCATCATCCTATTGTAGGATACTATGTACCTCCTTGAACACTTGTCAATATCTGCAATCCACCTTTAAGTTTATACATACCAAGAGTGGGGCAGCCAATTAGTTAATCTAGCCATGTAAGCCTCCAGAGATTTTGCTTCTTTAGGAACGTTAGGCTCAGGGTAAGCAGAAAGATGTGTGTACTGACAGATGGTGTTCTATAGGTCTGAAAGGATTTCTGGGTGAAATCCAACAGTCTGCTAGCAGAATGGAATATTTTCCTCTGGACTGTTGTGCCCCCCACTCCAAAAAACAAAACCTACTATAGGGTTTTTAATCCTCTGGAACAGACTGAGGATTCCCAAAGGGAAGAGAAAATAACCACCACTCTATGTTATATTGATAACAGTTTTAACAGTGGAATGACAATCCTGGATGGAACCCTACGATTCTCATTCATTTAATAAAAGCAGCTATAAAATGCCTCCATCTTAATTTATAGCCCTAAAACAGTGGTTCTCAACCTTCCTAATGCTGTGACCCTTTAATACAATTCCTCATGTTGTGGCATCCTACAACTATAAAATTGTGGTGTGTTGGTTCCTAAGACCATCGGAAATATGTGTTTTCTGATGGTCTTACATGACCCCTGTGAAAGGGTTGTTCGACCTTCAAAGGGGTCGTGACCCACAGGTTGAGAACCACTGCCCTACAAAGAACAATGTTGTTGTTGTGCGCCTTCAGATCATTTCCAACTTATGGCAACCTTAAGGAAAGCCTATCACAGGGTCTACTTGAGAGGATTTCTTCAGAGGGGGGTTGTCTTTGCCTCCCCCTTTGAGACTGAAAGAATGTGATTTGCCTAAGGTCACCCAGTGGGTTTCCATGGGTTTCCATGTAGTGATTCCAACACTCAAATCACTACACTGCACTGGCTCTCAAAAGGAACATAGGTTGGAATAAGCAAAAGTTGATCTGCATCGAATGACTGTATGTACCATTCAGCTTTGGCACTCAATTTTTTTTTTTAGGTTTTCAGCGTACTGTCTTTTGAACAAGTTTTATTTTGTGCCATTATATTGTGGTTGTAGTGAAAAATTAAAGTAAATCCTAGAGGTCTGAAGTCTGACCACTCCTGGTTTAGGCAAAATAATTCCTCTCAACTTCATAATTCAATCTGAATATGGGTTTCACCATCTGCCAGGCTATCTGGCCCACCACCATTACCTGATGGTTGTACAAGTTCATGATACACAATGATGTCCCGAGCATCATACAAGTTGTTTACTACTGTCTCCAGTTCTGCTCCTGTGAACTTATTTGCACTGTAAACAGCTTCATTTTCACCATCAGTCCAATAGACAGTATCCTAGGAATCAAGGTAATATCATTTCAGAGTGCAGGATTATTCCTGGGTATGCTACTGAACACCAAGGAGTACTTGATTAAAATTAAGTTTGATCAAATCAGAGTGCTAAATCTCAAAAGTGTAGCTGTTACTATTCACTTGGTTTGTTGTTCTCCTTTCTGCCTAGACCTTGGAAATAACTAGTTACAAACAAGTCACATGTCAATTTCCTTCTAGCAATAATTATGGTATAACTAATTTTGTTATAACACAGGGAAGGTAACTAAATGCACTCATTGGAAGGAAACTAACTGCTTTTGGTTACTTTTAGATATAGAGGTGTGTGGCCTCAATCCTTACAAATGTTTTGTACCATAGAGCAGATCTGCAGATCTTACTGCAGCCTCTAAAATCTAGGCTTGCGGCGACCTCCCAGAGGGCATTTTCTGCTGTCGCCCCCAAACTCTGGAACGACCTGCCGAATGAGATCCGTCAGTTGACATCATTAGACAGCTTTAAAAAAGCTGTCAAGACGGATCTCTTCCGGCAGGCCTTTCCAGATTAACCATCCCGGCCTGGGCTCCCTGATCCCCTCTTTCCTCTCGTGGCCCCATCTTCAGTGATGGTTGAGGATCTCCAGAGGGACACCAGGGTTTTTAGTTTGTTTTAACTATATTTTATGTTTTGATATTGTGTTTTTAATCTGTCATATTTTTTAATACTTTTATAAGGAGGGGAGGGATTATAATGTTTTTAATTTTATATTTTACTCTGTTATAATTCACTGTTGTCAACCGCCCGGATTGGTTCGCCACAGGGCGGTATACAAATAAATATTATTATTATTATTATTATTATTATTATTATCTGTAGCATTCTGTTGTTTTAAAAATTAGCTATGTTTAACTTTTTCAACACTAAATCTGCAATAGTAACAAACCACTTTTGGGGCCTTGAGGATATTTTTAAAAAGTAACTTCCTAAGCTCCAACTCTGCAATAGGATGACACCTGCTATCACGAAACTCTCCTCTTCCCAACTGGGTGTTTTAATCCTTACCTCAAATATTGTCAGACCAAGAGGATGAGCAAGGAATTCATGAGATTCCAACACAATTCTGCGGTCTTGACCATTCAAATCCACACTGGAAAGCTTATGGAGTTTAGAATCAACCCAGTAGAGACGATTCTTCACACGATCTAGAAAGAGACATTTAAACCCTTAGGCTGGAGTTAGATTTTGGCAAGAGCTTGCCAATTTCCTTTATTGTACTGTATTGCCTGGATGTCTAGGAAGGTTCTGAAGCATTATTCTTGGCTACATAATGGGTAATGAAAGCCATCAGGAAACAGTCATACCGAAAGTCCTAGCACCACCAGAAACAGATGGCAAGGAATACTGAGAAGCCATGACAAACACCCCAAGGCTGGAAAGTGACTTGATTTGGGATGAGAGGGAAATGATTGGCCTTATCATTGAATTCTGAAAGGAGATCACTCATCTTAAAGTCCACTTGCTTTCATACCCTTAAGGCATCTTCACAATTAAATCAGTTAACACCAAGAATTCCTTAAATAAGGAATTCCAATGTGGTATGAAGAACATTAATGTACCTAGTGCAATCCCATTGGGCCTCTCAATATCTGTTGTCACAAGTTGCTGCCTGTCAAGTCCATTCATCCCTGCTTTTTCAATTTTGGCTGGTTCACCCCAATCAGACCAATACATGAAGCTGCAAGAGAAACCAGGTAAGAGCTGTCACAAGTCTACTTTCTTTCCTCATTCAATGCACGTTTCTTCCTTAGCACTTGCATTAGTATTTCTTTTGATCTTGGTTTATTTTCTGATGAAAAGTTGCCTGAACACAGAACTAGCTACCTTTTTTGCACTGTGTTATTACCACAAGGTACACCAAGTGCTCTTTGAACAAATTTAATCCATACAGATCTTTTTCTTTATAACTGTTCTGCTCTAATAGGGTGTTCTATGCCTATATTATATGTCTCACAGCTATTGTTAACAAACTATCATGGGATACACCAGAATCATTGGCAATTAGCCAGATACTGGTTACTAACAATTCTTCCTAGAGTAACCTCTACCCATGTATTTTTGTCAGCATTTCTTTCATGGCTTTGCTACTCCATACTTGGAGGGAAAGGTTATTACCTTTGCTCTAGGAAGGGTGGACAATTGTGGCCCTCCAGATGTTGTTGGACTGCAATTCCCAGTGAACCTAGGTAGCATAATTAGTGGGAAGGAATGCTTGGAGTTGCCAAAAGCAACACCTGGAGGTCTGCAGTTGCTTAGCCCTGTTCTAGGATTGCTAGGCTGTGTAATCCTCAAATAATTCCAAGAAGCAGCTCTTTACTAACAATTTCAAAAAGTATGTAGGACGAGCTTTTCACTGCTGCTGATCTAATTCCAAGAGTATATTCTACAAAATTAAAGCACTTTGATTCCACTGTAACAGCCATAGCTTCATCAGTATCCGATGAGGTTTGGTTCCAGGATTTCCCGTGGGTAACCAAATCTGTGGATGCTCAAGTTCATTATATACAATAGCATAGTAAAATTGTGTCCCTTATACTAAATGGGAAAAGGTTTGCTTTTGGGAGTTTTTGTATGTGAATATTTTTGAGCCATGGTTGGTTGAATCCATGGATATGGTGGGCTGACAGTAAGTTTATGAAGTACTTGAAAGTTAGAGAACTCTAGCGGTGCAGTTCAAGAGAAATAGAGAATTATAATTTCATCATCAAGCTACATATGCCAGAATTCCACAGAACCATGTCACTTAAAGTGGTATCAAACTGCTATAACTGTGCAGTGTGAGAATACTCTCCAGGTATACTGCACCTTTGTGCAAGCTAGTCCTATTACCTCAGCCTAAAGACACTTAAACACACTTCTGTGCATGAAAGCATGCAAACATGTGCTTACCCAGAAAGTGGATCCACAGCAATTGCAGCTGGTTCTCTCAAGTTAGTGTTAAACAGGACCTTCCTTTTAGTACCATTAAGAGTAGCCACAGATATTGTTTTAAGAGAAGAGTCAGTCCAGTAGATGTTCTTGTAAATCCAGTCAACTGCAATTCCTGCAGGAATCTGCACATTTTCTATAATCCGCCAATGCCGTCCTGGTCTATTACTAGAGGTAAGTGAAGCACTAGGAAGAAAGATTTCATTAAATGTTGTCTTTAGTAGATGCATGTTCATCTTTTAAAGTATAGTGAAAACTTGTCATATTTGGATACAAGTCAGCCCTAGAGTCAAATTTGTCTAGAAAAGGGGGAAGAGAGAAATCTGAGGCCCTACAAATGTTGGTGAAATGCACAGCAACTTCCATCAGACAGCCAGTCATAGCCAACAATGGCTAAGGATGATGGGAGATACAGTCTATCTAGAGCACCATAATTTGTCCACCATGTATAGAAGCTTAGCTTAAGATAATGTTCAGTGCCCACACTTCTAAGCCACTGTTTTGACCCTCAACCCTGACTTCTAGTGAGGCTAGTCAAGTATATTCCAAAAGCATTTGAGCTGGATTTGCTTCCAGATCTAGCAAGAGGTAAAAATGTATAAATACAAATCTTTAAGTTTTCCCCACAAGCAGCAATAAAGATACTTGGCAGATAAAAGAGCAGCTGGGAACAAAGCAGTATTAACTACTGTTAGTATCTCATTTTAGTGATGCTGTGACAAAAGGAAAGCTCTCCACAGTGTCAGCACAAGTCAGAGTACCAGTGTAAATTGACTGTAAACATTGCCAGTGTCCCAGTCAAGACTATGCTCAAGATTACTGACTGTTAGTTGCTAGCAGACTGTGACAAGCACATCATTTTGCAAAGGGTGTTAGAGATCATGCTTCACAGTACCAACCATTTCCTCTGTAGGACCAAGAAAAAAAGGAAGTGATATGTTCTCCACCTGGAACCATGCGGGCACAGAGATCTCCTATGTGACCAGCACAAACTACACCAGATGTTACCAATATTTCCTTGGGCCAAGAAACAGCGCATATGCAGTACAAGGCATATGCTGTATGTTGTTGAGAGCCAAATCAGCTTAAAGGAATGACAGGTGAACACTACAGTTATGAAGTTTGTAATCTCCCAGTAGATGCACAGGTGCTACCGCACATACAACATAGTACAGAGACAATTTACCTAAGGATAGCATTTGGCCCAACGTCAGCCCAGATGATTTTGTGCTCAGCCATGTCAGCATCCAGAGCAACAACATTTCTGAGGTCTCCTATTAGTTGCGTGTAGTCCTGTCTTTCTAGGGCAAACTGCCTGATGTTCCAACGATTAGTGAAGAGCAGGCTTGGTTCTCCTCCTGAAAGAGCAGATTAATATAATGCTACCAGACAAAGTGTTGACTATCAAGCCTTAAAGCTAAATATTAGTCTACCATAAACACACATTTGGAAGTAGGCACCTTAGAAATCACAGGCCCTTATTTCCAGAAAGTGAAAATATTACCCTTTCGAACAATTCCTAGAATCTCCTGCCCATGTTGGATGAGGGATTCTGAGAGCTGCAGTCTAAAATTATACATTTTTCAAACTCTGCCTATTCCTGAGTTGATGGGCATATAGCTCAGTTAAGACCTCTGCTCAATAATAATAATAATAATAATAATAATAATAATAATAATAATAATAGTAATTTGTATCCCGCCTCTCCCTGTATTGGATCATGGCGGGTAACAACCAACATAAGAACAATAAAAATAGAACACAACAAACCACAAGTAAAAACATAGCAAAGCATGTAAAGTCCAATTCCCTATCTCCCTACCACCTTAAAATAGCATTAAAAACAATAATTCCCAACTGGAGAGTGAACATTTTGAGGAGGTCAATTTGGGAATGCCTGCTGGAAGAGATCCGTTTTTATTGCCTTTTTAAAGGCCTCCAAAGATGTTATATGATGGGTTTCCTTCAGCAGGTCATTCCAGGCTTTTGGAGCGGCAACAGAAAACATCCTCTGGGAAGTCGATACCAGTCTGGTTTTCTTGGACTGCAAGAGATTCTTCTCAGAGGACCTGACAGTGCGGGAAGGATTGTATGGAAGGAGGTGTTCCTTCAGGTACGCTGGACCCAAGCCATGTAGGGCTTTATAGGTATAGGTATCTCCTCATTGGTATTACCTATTTCAAAAGCTGAAATACCAACTAATTAAGCTTCAAAAGGTGCTAAAGTGAAACAGTGAGACAACAACCCTTCCCAAATTTTCAGAAAGTGCCAACTCTTTTTAGGGCCCACGGATAATAATGACTACCAGTCCAAGATGTCCTGGTAATGGCTTTCTAGTGACAGAATCTGGACACTGAAATCAAAAGGCTGCAATATTTCAACACCACTCAAGTTACTTACCAATTGCTTTGCATACTCCAGTTTGTGGGTCCATTCTATATCCACGGCTACATTCACATTTGTATCCCAGTTTTGTATTGATACAGATTTGACTGCAGATGCCAGGATTCTGGCATTCATCAATGTCTAGAAGAGAAGCAGTACTTAGTACTTAGCACAGCACCACAGTATAAAGCTAGGTTTCAAAACCTTTTTATTCTGCTTTAGCATGTTTACCTCCACATGTTTTTCTGTCTATCAACTCAAAGCCAGCAGGACAATCACATTCATAGCCTATAACCAAATCTTTGCAGATATGAGAGCAGCCGCCATTGTTCACCAAGCATTCATTTATGTCTGAAAGAAAGAATTAGAAATGCTATTCGGTCCTTTAGATTTGTTTTGTGCACTTAGGATTATATTTTTCAGGAAGGAGGTGTTATACAGAAATATTTCTCTGAAATAAAAAACTAGAACCTGAGACAGTTTTAGGATAATAATGTGAATAGGGTGGATTCTACGTGACTGCTTGAGCATGGACATTGTTTTATTAGTGGCAAACAAGTTGGCTTGTAAAATGGATGCAGAAGGTGTGATACAGCTCAGTGCAGTTCACTAATCTCTACAGCACTCATGTCAAACATGGGAGTTAACAGCTAGTTTGAAAGAATAAAGTAAACCTAGTCCAGGTAAAGGCAGAGCTCACCACTGTCAACAATCCAACCTACTTTACCTATTACTTACTGCATTGTTTAAGAGGCTCATCACTCCAGTCTTTGCAGTCCTGTTTCTGGTTGCACACTTTGTTGGATTCTATGCACTCTCCACTTCTACACCTAAATTTTCCAGGCCCAGTACATTGATTAACTGCAGGGTGGAGAAAAGTAGAAGACAAAGTTAAAAGAAATGTTTCTTCTCCACTCAAAATGCCACACTATATGACTTAGCTCTTTACGAATATCAGTTTTAGGGTTTGTTGAATATTTGCTTGTCTCGCCAGTTTAGGAAGAAAGGGAGAAACACTGAGGAACAATGATGTTAATAGTCCAAAGAAATATTTCTCAAGAGGTTAGTCTTACTGAGATTCCATCCTTCTAGGAAACCTCTAAGGGCCACAATCTCATTTCTCTGAGAAACAGGACAGGAAATATAGTCTCTAAAATTAGAGGTCACAAGCCAATGTCTTCATTGGTTTATGTGGAGAGACACTAGCAAAATGGAATGTTCAGAGCAGCTGATCAGAGACATGCTGGCAAAAAGGTGAGGGCCTGCTTAATAAGTGGCTATAAAAAGGGAGAGGAGCCATTAAGAAAGTGTGTGTGTGTCACAGAACTGCAGGAGTGCAGTTAGGAAAAGGGTTTAGCCTTAAGGGGATTCAGACTCCCATATAGGGAGGAAAGCTTTTAAAAGGACAAAAGAAGCCTTGTGAAATCAGTTTAAAGTTTTACGTTCTTTGAGAAATGGAGAGCCAGTCAAGGGAAGCTCATATCCACCGTATTGTGATTGATGAGGAAAGCTAGATTTCACGGGATTTATACCCCTAATGAATGAGCTTTGGTAAAGTGTGTATGTAAAGAAATAAAACTCAGTTTGAAGTGTAACTGAAGTCATTGAGTGAACTGAAATAAAGTCAATCTGTAACAATTGAACTGATGTACATGTTGTAACAAGCTTTGAGATTCAACTACCAAAGGAGATACTATCATAAATTCTGTCTGTAAATAACAATTATTTTCTTCTTGTACAAAGGGGAGTGGCTTGAAGTGATTCATAAGTAACAACATCAAAACATGCTACCAAGAATATTAAAAACACTTAATAATAGAGAAGTTGGAGAAAGTGGGAGGACCAAGGGTTAGAAAAATAGTTCTGAGGGAAGAAAAACCTCAAACTATTTAAGAAAAGCCAGGAGAAGAATCCTGTGTAACCTGGTGGTCACAGTTTATGACACCATTCAGTTACCTGTTTGACAGTTCACTTCATCAGAGCCATCTATGCAGTCCCTCACACCATTACACTGCCTGGTCCCATGGACACAGTTACCATCCTCACATTTGAATTGGTCAGGCCTGCATGTCCGAGAAGCTGGGAAAAGGAAGAGAAGGCTAAAGAACTAAGCCAACTGATGGTCGATGAACAAACATTTGCCTTCCAAAGGCAGCATGCAGTAATTGTTACTTACGGCAATTGATCTCATCGCTTCCATCCTTGCAGTCTGTGTCTCCATCACAACGCCACTTCTTATGGAAACACTCATCTCCTGAATCACATAGCATTTCACTCTCTCCACATTTCATGGTAAGGACAGGCTGGCGGCCACACTGTTCTGGAGATTCGTCTGACCAGTCAGTACAATCAGGTTCACCGTCGCACACCCAGTTAACTGGGATACAGGTGTCACTTTCACTTTTGCACTGGAACTCACCTACTCTACAAGTAGGTGCTGAACAGCCTACCTCATCGCTACCATCACTGCAGTCTTCTTGCCCATTGCAGGCAAAATCTTTTGAGATGCACTGCCCATTGGCACATGTGAATTCTTCAGGATTACACGTTATATTGGCTAAGGGAAGAGACAGAATAATTAGATTTACCAAGCTCTACTGCTTTATAAGTCACTGAGAAGCAGGAACAGAGTTTTGCAATACTATACTAATCAGGTTTGCTGCTACACTGAGGGCAGTGTCATCTATTGCTTTGATTTTCATCACTGAGCACTGCACTAACTATGGCTTGCCAGATTACTGAGTTGCCATCTAAACTAGGTCCTAAATTAATCTGGGATTTGGTACTGCAGCAAATGTGTTCTTGACAGAAGCAGCATTTTTAAAATTAAGTAATGGTGACTAGTTGTGATTCAAGCTGAAAGCTATGGGAGAAAAAAATGCTATCTAAAGCAATAAAATTTCTTATTTAGATAATTTCACTGCAGACTTATAGTTCCTGACCAAGCAGCAGTTGTTTCTACTCTGCAATGGCAATGATGATAGAATGTGGTATTATTAGGATGTGATTTTTTTTGTCAGTACACCTAGTGATCTACACAAACCTTCTATAATAGGTGCTCTCCAAATATGCTGCACTACACTTCCCAATTGAGGAATGATGGGAGTGGTAGCCCACTGGGGGAAGCTGACTTTGTCAGTATTTCTAAGCCGTAATGTTGATCAGAAAGTATCCAGTACTAGCCATGCATTTAAGATTAGTGGTGTATCTAATGGAGATGCCACAGCAATCCCAGATACACTGATGAGGAATTTGCCAAAGTCCTATTAAATTCAAGAGGTTACATATTTTGCCTGTAGAAATGCAGTTTAACCAGATTAGGAACTGAGTGTTAACTCCTGTAGTACTTTAAAGCCAATATTTCATGTGCATTAGTGTGGCTGGATGCTTCCTAATTCAAATGTTGGGTGCTTGATCTGAAGCTGTCTAGACCCCTTTTCAGGTGTTGTAATACATGTAGAGTAAACATGTGAAGGAGAGTTGAAAGAAGCCCTCTAGTCTTGCCCCCCCCCCCTTTTGGCTGTTTGTCACCCCTGTAGAGGGCAGCTTTCTGGAGAAGAGAGCTTCCTGTATCCATGCAAGCTGCCAACAAATTTAGAACTGATTCACAATTACAGTTGGCCCTTGGAACTCACAGGGATCTGTTCCGGACCCCCCCCCCCCCGAGTTACAAAACCCACACACATTCAAGCCCCATAGGCTTCAATGGGGTGCTTGCATGTGGGATGCGCACCCCATTGGCATTAATAGAGGTTGCCCCTCCGCCGATTTTCAAGTCTGTGCATCTCAAGTCTGCAGACTTGGAGGGGCGACTGTAATTTATTATGGCAAATAGCCAGCATAATAATAAATAGGATAAAAACATCACAGGACAATCAACTGGGCCCAATATATACATTTAAAAATACTTCCAGCCATGATAAAAAAGGAAGTAATGGGAGGTCTAATAACTGGATATTTAACAATGTGGTTTAACTAGCACAAATTAGAAGGCCAGAGTAGGACTTAGATGGCCAACTCATCCCTTCCACCCTTAAGGATTCTGGCTTACCACAGTCATCTTCATCTGTACCATCACCACAGTCATTTTCACCATCACATTTCCAGGACATTGGGATACACCGACTTGATTGAGGACCACAGCTGATTTCACCTACTGTACACTTTCTTGTATCTATTGAGAAGTGATCAAAAGTTCAGTTAGAAACTTTCTAATCAAGTCAGTTCAGATAGTGCAGCTTGAGGTTTCATGTAACTTCAATGCATAGGTATGCATGAAAGTAAAGTGAGATTATACTTCACTCAATGCTGTCTGCTACTCTATCTCTGAGAACTAACTGCCCAAAAGGAAGTCTCCTAGCTGTTCTATCTCACCTTCCATCTATTAGTCAAGATTTTGTTAAGGGAGGGTTTGGTGGGAGTTCACTGGAGGGAAAAAGTCTCTTCATTTAATCTTACATGGATTTGGTGTATTGTTTGTTTAACATTTGTAACTGTATTTACATATTTAAGCCAACTCAAAAGTTCACTTGAGCAAATAATGCAGACTACAGACGGTGGAACCAAATGCCCTTTAAAACAAGCAGTAGATTATGCCAGCATATTTGGCAATAAAATGTTTATATTTTATTTCTCTAGTCTATTTTAAAATCATCCGTCCATTCAATTAATACTTGGGGCAATTCACAACAGAGCCATAAAGATAATAGAATTCAACAGTTTGAAACAATTTTTTAAACAAAACTGATAAAAGCTATGTAACAGGACAATAGAAATACTGTTTAAAAGTCAAGCAGTAAAGTTTTGGCAAAACTGTATGGTTTTTATAAGCCATCTAATATACCATAACCTCCTCGGTAAGGGAGTTCCATGGCATTGCTACACAGCGGTTACTGTCTCAATTGTCCAGGCATGAACAGTGTCTCCAGTGAAGAACATCAGTTCTGGACAGTTCCATGTGGAACCAGTAGCAGCTGATGTCTTCCATGTTGGTGGGGCAGTAAACCTGCACTAGGTTTTAGCTTTAGTATTAGAGGAGCTATCTGCGTTGATGCATTCTACCAGCAAAATTAATTCAGCATGCTGGATAGCTAATTTAGCATTTGGACTAAAGAAAAAGGACATTCACTGCTCATTAACAATAGCCATCATTGTATAAAAGGAGACTCAGATACTATGGCCATAAGTCATTTATGGTTTTGAGGGAAGAACGAACACCCGAAACGGGCTTAGTCTACTGCATTTTGCACTACCTGTAGTTTCCAAATACAGTCAACCCTCCACATTTTCTGGGTTATGGCGCAGGTGAATAACTCTACCCCTTCCCCCACAAAAAACTGTATTTAACAACACTAAAAGTCAGATCTGCAGATAAAACCCAACGTGGATGACTTCAAGGCAACAGGGTTGCTTCTCAAGGCAGAAGTGGACAACTGATGGGGATTTTGCTGCCACCTCTGCTGCTGCCCTATGTCATTTTAAATAGGGAATTACAAGCCTTGCCACATGTTCACAGTCTCTCAGTCTTGCGAGGTTTGCAGACTCTATTAAAAATAGCATAGGGCAGCAGTGGAGACAGCAGCAAATAATGAATATCAAATCCGCAAAAGTCAAACTGGTAAATGTGGAGGGCTTTTCAAGAGAAGCCTGAGAAGGCAGCCACATCCTACTTCCACAGAGAGGAACAGAGTTGCTGCACAAAGGCAGTGCCCACAACTGTTACCTAAGCATGCAGAAGCAGCACTGGATCTGTATTTTCAATCTGGGCATCCAGTCCTTTAGTTACAGCTGGAGTTTGCTCTCCGGATCCATGGATTCTTTATCCACAGATTTAACCATCCACAGGTTGAAAATATTTTAAAAGATAAAAATTCCCAAAAGCAAACCTTGGTATTTTTATTTTCAGTAAAGGGCACAATTTTACTATGCTATTGTCTTTAATGGGACTTGAGCATCCATGGATTGTGGTATCCACGGGGGGTCCTGGAATCAAACCCCAGTGGATGTCAAGGGCCCACTATACAACAATTTGTTTTCCTTATGAGGTTTAGGAGTTAATACACCAATCAATCTTTCTCATTAATTTCAGAAGCTTAGTGTTGGGCTACAATATGTGGCAGAACTGGTGGCAGACTAGATGGATCACATGGTTGGTCTCTAAATTCAGTCCTGCTACCTACCTCCTATTCCATCATGCCTAACCCATTTTTGGTTTAATGCTCTACTGTACAGGTTTTTAACAGCATACAGCTGAAATAATGGCATGCAGAATACACTGATATTTCACTTAGCTCCAGTTTTAAAATCTGAAAGAGTCAATAGCTGCCTTGAAGCACAGAAGTCAAGCTTACTCACAGCATAGTTCAGAATGTTCATCTGAGCCATCTTCACAGTCGGGATCTCCATCACAATGCCATCTGTTGGGTATGCACTGTCCATTTCGGCACACAAAGTCTGACACAGAACAGGTCTTTCTTACTGCAAAGAAATAGTATTATTACATTGTGTGAAGTACAAAAATACTCTGCACATGCTTTCAAGTACTCTGCTTAACAGTTATCAAAAGAGACTACAAACATAGTCATTGTACCAACAGATGCTTAGTAACACCACTTAACTAAGGTGTATTTTCTTTAAAGGAATAATTTTCAACAATGATAACATGAGTACATTTGAGTGAAGGTGTATGAAACCAACTTGGAATTGTATTCTTCATATTCATTGCTTTAACTAATCTTGCTTTTGAATCTCCACGGCCTCTTGCATTTTAAAGGGATTCCAAAGAGTGGCAATCAGTTCAGCCTTTACAGGACAAGAAGTAGGGAAAACCAAAAGGTAATTGGATGTAGTGGTGTCACTAGATCTCAAGAACAAGAGATACTACTTTTGCACACATAACCACATATTTGAGTTAGTACATACCCAGCTGAAATGTGCTGTTATGTGCCTTCAAGTCATTTCAACTTATGGCAACCCTAAGGCAAATCTATCACAGGGTTTTCTTGGCAAGATTTATTCAGAGGGGGCTTACCTTTCTCTGAGACCAAGAAAATATGACTTTCCCAAGGTTACCCAGTGATTTTCCTTGGCTGAGCAGGGATTTGAACCTTAATCTACGGAGATCTAGTCCAACACTCAACCACTATACCACACTGGCTCAGGCCAATTAAATAGTTTGCATCATTTCATGCTTCTTAGTGTCCCCAATTGTAGAATTCAAAGCAGATGTTTTAACAATAAATACCATTTCAGTTTATTTCCTTTTCTCCACACAGAACACTGGGAAATGAATACCAAAGGACAAACAGGTTAAGGATGTTAGGTGGGAAAGCCAGACCTTGTAGAGGATACGGCCCAGTTCTAGCAGATTGACTGGGGGGGTGCCACTGCACTAGAACTTGGCAAAATTTCACAGCCTCATTGCTTCATGACAGAGGTGGACAAAGTGCACCCCAGAGTCACACGCAGCCCCTCAAGGTTGTTTTTATGGCTCCCGAGTCCTCTATACTCTACAGCCCACCTATGTCTGGTAACAGCAGTTCATCCTTCATATAGCTTGAAGTTCCTCTGAACTGTTTAACATTAATACTTATTTTTCAGAACTTCCAGGGTGTTCTTTATTTTTGCATTCTGGCAGTCCATGTGTCTCTTAGAGGGCTCCATGGGAAGAAAACTCACATCTACACCTATGGATGTTGCACACCCTTGCTTGGAGAGATACCAACCTATTCCATTCTAACACTTTGCAAAGAGGAGGCATTTCCTACCTAAGGTATTAATGCAAAAGTACTCTGCTAAACAGAAAAGCTCATGGAGTTCATGTGGGCACGGCAAAAGATACATTAGTTACAAAGGGGGTGGGGGAAGAATGATGTGAGATTTGCAAAGCTGGATGTTCTGATACAGTCAGCCCTTTGTATCCTCAGATTTAACCATCCACAACCTGAAAATATTCCAAAAATATATAAATTCCAAAAAAAGCAAATCTTGATTTTGCTGTTTTACATAAAGGATGCCATTTCATTAAACCATTGTATTTAATGGGACTTGAGCATCCATAGATTTTGGTATCCTTGAGAGGTCCTGGAGCCAAATCCCAGTGGATTGCAGTCCAAAGGATGCTAATGTGTGAATTCACTTCGCTGATGTTATATGTATGTAGACATACATTTGTAAACTTAATGAAGGTTAATCCAATCTATAAATTACTGCCCTTTTCTTTAGTATACTGTGATTTATTGTCTACTACATGTCAGCTTAATCTAACACAGCAAATTAAGCAGAACTTGGTTGGTTTTGAACACTAGGCACTCCATAGTTAGCCTTTAGTGAAACCAATAGTCCAGTGCCTAAAAGCATGGATTATGAGTAACATTCTCATACTCTTTTTATATGGATGGATGCTTTGATAAGTTTGTTAAAAAAGAAATCAATTTTTGCAATCATTTTGCTCTCTATGGTTTTCTGTCAGCTAAATAAGCTCAGACAGAGCATATCAGAGGTATGGTGAAATATTTGTTGAGCTACTTTACTACCCACAGTGGTTCAGCAGCCATGCAAATCCTTACCGCAGTTTAGTTCATCACTGCCATCAGAACAATCTTCATCTCCATCACACCTCCACACCAGAGTTATGCAGCGGCCATTTTGACACTGGAATTGATTTTCATCACATTTTACTCTTGTACCTTGAATTGAGAAATAGGCTACAATTAGATGTTGTAGACCTGAGGCAAAATAACAGGAAGGCCAAATGAAATGCATTCCTTCAAATGGAGAATGCATGATTGTACAGTATCTAGTTTTGTTGTAGTAGTTGTTACTGTTACGTGCTTTCAAGCTGTTTCCAATTTATGGTGATCCTATCACAGGGTTTTCTTGGCAACTTTCTTCAGAGGAGGTTGTCATTGCCATCATTTGAGGCTAAGAGAGTATGACTTGTCCAAGATCAACCAGTGGGTTTCCATGGTTCAGTGGGGATTTGAACCCTAGAAGCCACACTGGCTCTCACTGCATCTAATACCAGGACTGATATTACAGTCCCCTAGTACTTTTAGTTGTCACAGAACTAAAGTGATTTTACTCTTCTGGAAATAGCAACTAGTTTGATTTATTTATTGCCTTGCCTGAGATTGGTAAGAAGATATGAACAAAACCAAGGCTGCGCCCTATACAAGCCAATGGAGGATTAGTGTGTTGGGGCAAGTAGGCCCCTCTAGATAGCACTTTTGCCATTCATTATTAACCAGGATTATTAACGACCTCAATGGTTGTTTGAATGACTTCACATGACTAAGCAGGATAACATTTGGGTTGTCATTCATTTTTAGTGTGTTCTATGGCTGTGTCTACACTGCAGAAATAATGCAGCTGAAATTATTTTCACTATCATGGTGCAATGCTATGGAATTCAGGAGTTTGTAGTTTTGCAAGATATTTAGCCTTCTCCACCAGAGGGCTCTGGTGTAACAACAAACTACAAATCCCAGAATTCTATAGCACTGAACCATGGCAATTAAGGCAGTGTCAAACTGCATTATTTATGCAGTGCAATGTAGCATAAAAGACCAGGCCACTGGCAGGTGAAGTATGCATAATTCTAGAAGAGGTTTGCTTGTCTTGTCGCTATACAACTGTTTTTCAAGATGAAAACACTAAAATTGGAGAATTTTAAATTCTAAAAAAGGAGGAGACAGAAACCAAAAGCAAACGTTTTATGGGCAATGCTGACCCAGAGAGGCAGAATTTCTCAGAACTATGACTCAAAGTACCAGAGTCATCTTATCTACAGCACCATTCCCAGGATATAGGACCCAGGGCAAAGAGAACCTACCTCCTTCTTAGTCTACAGAATGTAATTTTGTGTATGATTCATTTTTTTCCTTCCCAATCCTCATAGTCTACCAGAAAACTACTCCCAGTTACTCCTAACCAGCTCTACATCAGCAGTTTAACTTGACACTGAAAATTCACTTTGTTGCTATTATTGGTATAAATGGTTGGGAGTCACAATCTAAGGCACATCACCCAGATCAGTCTATCAAGACCTACTTGCTGCCAACTCTAGTTTACAGGACCATTATATTCATTACTTCTTAAATGCAAAAGAAGAATTAAGGTTTTGCAGATGCATAAGAAAACAACAGGTGATAATGGAGAAAACTGAGCAATGTCAGGGATCCAGTAAAAGTAAGTTTTTAGTTTTAAACTGTTTTTTTTAATTAGCTGACACTTCTGAAAACTTCATCCTAATGTTTTTCTCTGTGTGTCTGGATGGGCCAAGAACGAAGAGAACACTACAACCCCTGCTTATTGGTGTGTGAGATTTGGGTTTATTGCTACAATCTCTTTAAAGTTCCACATCAGAAAGGGGCATTTGTTGTGTACAGTCTCCAGCAAGCAGCATTCTTATGGGCTATTTCAGCTATTCTGAAGTGCATAAGCAACTTGCATTTTTGAACTTACAACCTGTAAATGTTTGCATAATTTGTATAACATGCTGCTTGTTCTACAAACTGGACAGGGATTTTCCATCCATTGTAAGAAACTCCCTAAGTCTAGAAAAACCAATGTGTGCAAAGTGTACAGCGCATATAGGGTTACATTCTCCTTAATAGTCTAATACATATAGACTGTAATAGAAGCTATCTTGGCACTGTTTAGCAGCAAGCATGGAGTACAAGCATTAGTGGAGCAAATGTGAACCATCACCATTTACTATGGTGGGATACAAACCACCGCTTTGCGGCGGTCTGCCACCACCGCCGGTTGGTCCGCGGGGGAGCCGGAGCCTCCACACGGCGCGGCTCCCGTGCAGACCGAAAAAGAAGCTCCAAAATGGAGCTTCTTTTAGAGTCGCATTTGCGACGTAGCAAGGCGCCAGGGACGCACTCGCTACGTCACAAAGGACACGACGCATACGGACGCTCAGCGTCCGATACGCAAAGATGGCACCGGCCATGTAGAAGGGCCGGCGCCATCTTGTACGGACGGAGTCCGTATTAGGCCCAGGGGCGTCTATAAGAGACGCCCCTTTTTTAAAATGGGACGTCCTCCGGACGTCCCAAATGCCAGTTTGTAACCGGCCAAGGTTACAATAGTATAACTATGGCTTATCCAGCGTACAACTGCATTAGGTGTTAGTTTCTTGCCTGTTAGTTTAAATGAATACTTCCCTGATATAGGGACTGGCAATCCAACCCCACCCCACGTGTACCAGAGGCCAATACTATATTGTTCATTCAGTCCAACTGTTTTATATCCTTCATGAAAACTTCCTAGGGACCAGCAAACAATGATTCAAAGAGTGCTACTCTGAGAGAAACTGTATTGAAGAAGAAAGTATTGTGTTAGCTGTATCGTTGTGGCTAATCAGTCACATATATGAACATAACAAGCTACTTATACTCCCTGAGAACATCAAGTTCAGTAGCACCAACATGACTGGGAGTCAATCCATGGTTCAAAACAAGCCTTTCTCAGCCCTACTTAATACTGAACTTGGGACTTCCTGCATCCAAAGGATGTGCTCCAACCAATGACCCTTCCCCATCACCTTAGAAGTTCAGAAGTAGTTAATATCCCATTATGTGGAGAAGTTCCTTTTGTTCAGCTCTTACAAAGCTGTGAGACAGCAATAACTGTCCAGTGTATCGTTGCTTTCCCCAAACATAGTCTGCATCAGAATGCAGAGAGATCATGTAGTACCTGACTAACCATGGCTGCAACTATACTGGAAAGTTAATGCAGTTTCACACTGCTTTAACTGCCATGGCTCAGTGATATGGAATTCTGGGATTTGTAGTTCTGTGAGATATTTAGCCTTTGCCATCAGCACACCTTTCCTAGCCAAGCAGCAACAATAAACAAACCATGAAGAAAAAAGAAACAAGGAAACAAAGAAAAAAAAAAACAGAAAGACAGGGAGTGAATTGCTTTGTTTGGAAGCAATTTAAACAAGTTATGGGATAGAATGGATGGACACCTAACAAACTCTGTTTATATCATTAAAAAATACCACTTAAAAAAATAGACACAGGTTTCCAGACATTTCTGGATTACAATTTTCACAATTTTTCTGCTATTTATGAGAAGGCTGCATGGCACCTAAGGGTGCCAAAGGATGAAAGTGCCCAGGCCCTGCCACAGTTGCCCACCTCCATGGGCACAAGGGAACTCCAAGCAAGCATGCGTCCCACTGTGCAGCACTCTGAGAAAAGACGTGTTGATCCCAGGAAGTGAGCAATTATGCTCCACCCGAAAGTGTTTACTCCCTTCTTCCCTTTGCTAAACTAATCTGAAGGGCGATAATACACTTCTCTTCAAGCACATGTAGTCACTCTCAGCTATCCTGAAACACAATGAAACACAATAAAGGCATTTTAAAAGGCCAAGGAAGTGTAGCATGATGCAAGACTCCTCTAATTTGTTGCATCATTTAGATGTTTACTTTTGTCACTTCAAGGTTAGCAGAGCACTGTGTATTTTTAGCCCTCACTAAAACACCAAGTGCTTTTCAAGTCAACCCCTGACAAGCACTCAAGTACAAGACCTTGCTTCTCTCGATCACCAAGTACAGAGGGATACTTTTCTGGTCACATTGCATTTCCTACTAAGATAGCGAAAGGGAGAGACATGAAAAAGAAAAAAAACTGAGGCAGAGTCCCACCTATAGAACTTTGGCAGACAATCTAAGTTAGGAGTTGAGCGTTTTTAAATATTAGCAACACCAAAGACATTCCCACTGTGACAAGCATTAACTAGACTGGTTAACATTTCAAGATAAAGGTGCTGTCCCAAGGTTAAATGGAAGTACTTAAAGTGGCACAGACCTGAAGTTTAATGAAGCTACAAATTAGAATCTCAGGTTTCCAGAGCTCTATTTTTAACCTTAATGGGGAAACCCTGAATGCTTTAACATCCCAAACTTAAGCAGGATTCCCTCAGAGGACAATTTTATGGTAAACCTGGTTGCCCAAATCATTATATTTTAGAACACGGATTCCCAAACCGTAGACCTCCAGTTGTCTTGGACTTCAGCTCCCAGAAGCCCCAGCCAACCTGGCCAACAGTCAGGAATCCTGGGATCTGAAGTCCAAAACATGTGGAAGACCAAAGTTTGGGAATCACTGTTTTAGAAGAACAAACATGTCACAGGATCTGAGTTGGATCAGGCCAACGGCAGACCAACAAAACTAACATTCTGCTCCTCTTGTGGTCATCTACCTATACTGAAGGCCACAAACATAGGGTTGCCATATCCCGCCGGGGGGCAGGACTTTCCCTGTTTGGGGCGGGTCTGCATGGTCCCGCCCTGGTTTGGCCCCGCCCCCGGGATCCCCCCGCGACGGACACCAGGCAGGGAAAGGGTCTCGCCTCAGCGGGGCCCTTTTCCGCTGCCTTTCCGCCTCCTCCGCCGGCCAGGGAGGCAGTCAGGCAGGGGAAAGAGCCTTTCCTCTTCTTCCTCCTCCTCCTCGTCTTCTGCCTCCTCTCCTCCTCCTCTTCTTACTTTCCTCCTCCTCCTCCTCCTCCTCTTCTTCTTCTTCCTCCTGTCCTCCTCCTCCTCCTCCCCTTCTTCATCTTCTCCACCTCTTCTTCACCACCTCATCCTTTCCCTCTTCCTCCCCTTTTTCTTCCTCTCTACTTCCTCTTCTTCCTCCTCCTCCTTTTCCCCTCTTCCTCCTCCTCTTCTTCCTCCTTTTCTTCTTCTCCTCTTCCTCCTCCTCTGCTTCTTCCACTTCCTCCTCTTCTAGTTTTTGGCCAGAAAGGGAAGCACATTTCTGCCATCTGTCTAGGAATAATGCCAAATGTCCTCCATTTTGATCATGCCTAAGAAACATGCATTTATATGAATTTTTTTTTAAAAAAATCAATCATTTTTTTGCATGTCCTCCATTCAAAAAAAGCGTGTCCTACATTTGAAAATTTTGTCCTACATTTGTCCCGGTTTGGAGGTCCTGACTTATGGCAACCCTACACAAACAGGGCACGGGTATAGCAGAATCGTGTTTGTGCTCTGTAGCTAGTGGTATTGACAAAGGCCGCTTCTGATGCTGGGAGAAATTTATACCTATCATGATTAGCAGTCATTGTTAGCCTTATCCCTCTAACTCCCTCTTCAAGCTATCTGAGTTATTGGCCACCAAATACATCAATGCCTGAAGAGCAGGAAGACTACGTTCATTTAAATACAAATTTGGAGTACATTGCTTCTGCATCCTAATTGCAAAAAACTTTATAGAGAGTTTGGGCACTTAACCAACACGTTACTGTATTCACAACTACAAAAAGAGGTGTTTTGCTTTGTTTTCCAAGTCGAATACTAGGCCACCATGATAAATTACTATCAACAAAGTCTAGATGGAAGTTTATGTAGTAAATCTTCTCAGAGTAGTTCCCTTAAAGTCATTATGGGTTAGGTTGGTGGTAGATGCAAGGGGGGAGTCCCAAGGGCTCCCAGAAAGGAAGAGGCATTCACGCAAAGGCTACCCCACAAGTTCATTTCCAAACTCCAGGCTCTTATTACAGTACTTACTATTACAATGTATTGAAACATTCATCTGCAAATAAGATGCAGATTAATACATGCTTATGTACACTTTTAGCTGTGGTACTGTACATTCTTTTCAACTATATACAGCCAGTTCAATAGTCTACAATGACCCTTCCGTACCCACAAACCTGACACTCTTTTAGCATGTACTACAGTGACTAAAGCAGGTGTGGCAAGCCTGCAACCTTCCAGATGTTGCTGGCCCCTAACTCATCATCCCCATGCTGGCTAAGGAGTCCAAAAACATCTGGTGGATCACAGGTCTCCCATCTTTGGATTACAGCTACATCAGAAATTAGTTTATTTCACTATGAGTCTCTATTATATGATATCTGTGGGCACCACAACATCTCATGTTCGTGTGCCCGTCCTTCCCCGTCCTTTTTTTTAAAGTTAGGTGAATTAACACTGGCCTGTAGGCATTCCTAAGAAGTGAAGGTGGTGGTTGTCTATAGGACCACACTTCTATCCACATTGAGCTTAGATGCCTAGAAGAAAAAGAGCCCCACTATCGCCTGTCATGTCCCCAAGGCCGTCAATGGGTGTCCTGTAAGTTTTTCATATTTCCATATGTGCTCAAAAGTCTGGGGATCCCTGTTTTAAAAGATAATCATATATGAAGGAACAGTTATACTCTTCTCATTTGGCTGAAGTCCAGACTTTGGAAGAGCCTTGTGACACAGCTCTTCCTTATCAGAAACAAATACAGAAAAGACGCTGCTTCAGAGAGTCATGCCCATGCTTTATCTATGACCGCATATTGTCTAGTAAATAAAAGTACTGTAGTACTTCAGTCTTCAGGTCAGTGAAGCTGTGTGTCTTCCAAGCATTACAGATATCATGGTAATAACTGTAATAGCTGTTCTAGCTTACTATGTGTACTGATCCAAAGATGTTTAGGAGAAGAGCCAAGATACCCAGTACATTTTAGGACACTGCTGCCAGCTTGTAGCTGAAACCACTGTGGACTTGGTGGCTGAATAAGGCTAAAGAAGAGCTACATACATAACATGCTCATGCAGCAACCACACGGAGAAAAGGATAGGACGCAATACAGCAGAATACAGCCTTGGCAAGTAAGTTTGCTTCTTGAAGAGCTTATTTTCAGAGGCTAATAGCCAAACAAATGAAGCACATTAATGACTAATATGGCTAACTACCATCAGCCTATGTGCATCACTTGTACCTATTTGCTGTTGTTGCATGCCTTTCCTAATGTGAACCTATCATAGGATTTCCATGGCATGTTTATTCAGAGGGGGGTTGCCAATGCCATCCTCTGAGGCTGAGAGAGTGTGACTCAGCCAAGGTCACCCCATGTGGATTTTATGCTTGAGCTGAGATTCGAACCCTGATCTCCAGAGTCGTAGTCCAAACCTCAAACCACTGCAGCATGCTGGCTCTTACTTGTACCTATCCAGCTCAAGATATACTAGGTAAACTTGAGGTATCTCAGTGGCAGTTCACATTACAGGAGACTAGAGCTTAGGCGAATAGCCAAACCAAAACCAGACTCATGTGCAGGGAAATTTAAAAGTCACACCTTTGCCACCCAGGATTGGTTTAAGGACCAGACAGTTTGATCTGGCAGAGACAAACAGGCCAGATTTCACCATTAAGTACTTTTCAGAGTAAGCCTTACCCCACCGAGGAGAATGGTCTTGACACAGGCCTACCAAAACCCAGTAATAACTGCAAAGCTAGGAAGCTGGTTACTCTGCGTAGCACAAACTCCGAGCCTCTCCCAGTCTTATCTTTCCAGCCTCCTACTCTAGGGAGCAAGTTTAGAGAAACAGTGTGGCTTCAAGGGGCAGTTGGGTTTCCACAGTTTTATCCAGCCAAAGCTAGATAATGTTTTTAAAAGGCGCATGGCTTGAACACAGCAGGGCAGGTTAAAACCACACCCCAAACAACACAGTCCCTACCAGAGGGACTGGCACTGCCATTCCAAGCCCATGCCAGTCCTGGCAGAGCTACCAAATTGTACCCGGGCCAGTCCCCTTTCTTTCAACGACGATGGCACTCTTATCACCCAGCGCTTCTCCTTATCAGTGGCAGACATCCAAGCTTTGATAACACCTGAGGCCTAAAGGGTTGTCCATCTCCTGCTGGCTGGCAGGCAGACGGGCAAAAGTTAGGCAGCTGAGCTACCTGAAGCCAGAGGTTGCCAACCAATGCTCCGAGGAGCCCTTAGGGCTCTATATGTACTTCCCAGGTGCCTCTCAAGGCAAATGAAAGAAATAAAAACTGAACGAATTAAAGAATAAGAATATATACTCCTAAACACCATTAACTTGTAAGTTACAGGAGTTGATCACACTGGGGCTGATGCTGGCATTAGAGACGTTAAAGCGCATTTAAAGCACCCTGAAAATGAAGCAGAAATGGCGAGTAATTGTGCGAATGGTTATTGCGTGCAATGGCACAAATAAAGTGATGTCGGAAATGCACTGTCGCTGAAATCCTGAAAGGAAAAAGATGCCCGTTAATGCTTCTTTGAGACCACTTTAGTGGCGGGTTTTGCATAATGTCGTGTGAAATCGTGATGTGCAATTCATGGGATAACCCTCTGACTGCCTTGGTGTGATAATAAACTCCACCCAGAGAAGGAAAGCCTCTCGGGGGCTCTGCCATAGAAAGAGGGGCTCGGTGCCTCAAAAAGGATGGGAAGCCCCAGAGGCCTCTTTGCCTTGGCGCTGCCAAGGAGCCAGCTGTAACCAAAGGCCCTCCTGACTCCTGGAGAGGAAAGGCAAAGGGAAAAAGAAAAGTCAACAGAGAAGGAGCCCTGGCAAACCAAAGGCAGCCCTTCTCAGCCAAGGCAGCTCCTGTCGGGCCCCTTCTGGGGCCAGGGGCCTCCTGCTCTTTTTAGGGGCGCTTTAACTGCCCTGCCTCAACCAACGACAATGAATGAATGCATGCCCTGAACGCCCCCCCCCTCGGCCTTGAGCCAGGCCAGTTCAAGCGCTCTCAAGGCGGAGGATCCTCTGCCAGTGCGGAGGCAGGGTTGCCACCGGAGAAAGCCAGCCCCGAAGAGGAAGGGAGGGGGCCCGGAGCCTTGGTACTCACCGCGTCCTCCGGGGAGCCAAGCCAGGGCCAGGAGCAGCCCCAGCCCCAGCCCCCGGCCGGAGAAGAGGGCCATGCTGGGCCCCCACCAGGACCAGGACCAGGACCAGCTGCTGCTCTCCAGGGAAGGCTCCCTTGGGCGGCCCTCTCCCTCTCGCCTCCTCCTCCTCCAGACGCCCAGCAGAGGGAGGAGGAGGAATAAAAGAAGACAGGAGGAAAGAAAGGAAGGGAAAGACAAGAGGAGGAGGAGGAGGAGGAAGGAGAGAAGAGGGAGGGGAAGAAAAGGAGGAGAGCAGGAAGGCAATAATAGGAGGGAGAGAGAGATGGCAAGAAGAGGAGAGGAGAGAGCAAGAGGCAATGGAGGAGGAGGAGGAGGAGGTGGCTGCAGGGGCGTCGTGGGCGCAGAGAGCACCGCCGAGGAGGAGGAGGAGGAGGAAGGTGAGGGAGAGGAAGGCCCCGCCGCCTGGCTCTTTATACGGCCCGCCCCTCGCCTGCCCGGCCGAGTGTGTGTGTGTGTTGTGTTGTGTGAGTGTGTTGTGAGTCAGGGGCGCCTGGCCGTCCTCTGGTTGGCTCCCTGGCGCCGCCAATCCCCGCCGCCTGCCTGCCTGCCTTCCTCCTCTTCTTCCTCCTCCTGGCTAAACCTGGCGCAGCTGTGGCGGCGGGGCAGGTGGGGCTCCGGAGGAGGAGGAGGAGGAGGCCCAGGTGAGGCCGGCCCAGCGCCCTCCTTTTCCCGGACGCGCCCTCCTCCGGCGTCTCCCTTCTGCGCTGGGAGCTTGGCTCTATCTATCTATAGGATCGATCTGCCTGGAAGAGGTCCTCCATCCGGAGCAGGACTCGAGGAGCGTAGCTCTCCATTTCCCCAAGGAGCCTTGGGAGCAATGCTTTGGGCCCATCCTCCGCCTCTCCTCCTGAAGGTCCTCCATTGGGGCAGGAGGAGGAGGAGGCAGGGATTGCCACCTCTAGGAGCCTTGGCAGCTTGGCTTGGGGCCTGTCCTCCATTTGTCTCCATGGTCCTCCATTTTGATCATGACTTAAGGAAGCCTAGGACTCCATTTCTTGCCGCGTTTGGAACTTTCTTTGGGGCATGTCCTCCGTTGGTCTGGAAGGTCCTCTGTTCAGATCCTGACTCAAGCATAGATTGACATTTTTACATTTCTAGGAGCCTTTAGAGCTTTCCTTTGGACCTGTCCTCCACTTCTCCTGAAGGTCCTCCACTTCGAGTGCGATGCAGAAGCCTGGGTTCACGTTTCCAGGAGCTTTGGGAGCTTTGCTTTGGTCTTGTCCTCCATTTCCCTGGAAGGTCCTCCCTTTGGCGAGGCCTTGTCCTCCTGGCGGCAGAGGGCATGGGGTCCCCTTGTGTCCTTTCCTCCTTTGGGACTAATGGCCACCCTCTGCCTCTGGGGCTGAGAGAGTGTGACTAGGCCAAGGCCACCCAGCAGGGATCCCAACCCTGGTGCTCAGGTGGCATCTGCACTGTAGAAGGAGTGATGTAGTGTGAATTAGGACTGCACTCATCATCCATCCATCCATCCAGGTGAATTAGGATTGCATCTATTTCCGTCCATCCATGTAAACTGGGCTTGCGCCCACTGCCATCCACCCCTCCATGTCCACCATGGCAATTTCCAGGAGCCTGCCTCTGAAGCAGATCTGTTTAGGATTGCAGTCCTTAGAGTCTCTCCTCATAAGTCAGTGACAGTGAATCCAGTGCTGTTGACTTCCAGCTCAATGCTTCAGCACATGATTACATTTGTGGGGTTTCTATCCTGGGCCCACTTACCTGGAAATGCAGCAATTCAACACAGAAGGACTTACTTCTATGGGAACCATTTAGAGGACTGCTTTAATATCCTCTGCGAATCCTTATTCTGCAAATTAGTAGCAGGTGTCTTATTTATTTGTTAAATAGAGCGATCTTGTCCAAACTAGTTTTCAAAGCATACAAAGCCATGTGGCTTTTAGGTTTTTCTTTTGGAAATGTATTTGGATCCTCAAGGAAAAGAGACTGAATGCCAGATATGTTCTCATGCATGGACATGGCCCTCTGAGTCAGGACTTGACCCTTCTATTGAAGCAGAAAAGGATTACTTCTGCTTTCTCTTGTCTAAGATTACAGTTAAATGTTCATTTTATAAAACGGCACGGAGGGATCCTATAATTAAAGCTGTAGCTTGTGTTTGAATGAGAAAGATGTTCATTTGTAGCACTTGAACATTCAGTTAGAGGCCATGAAGCAGAAAGAAAGTGAAATAACAAGAGAGAACAGAATCATCAAATGCATTTTGTTCATGGTAGGCTTTGAGAAGAGAGAAGATCCTGAAACCACTCCAAAATGCATAAGCATCATTGACTTCTGTTGGATTCTTTAAGTGCAAACAGATTCAGGTTTAGCAGGTTCTTGTTTCACTATCCATTTTATTGAAGCAGGCGTGCTTATTTCTTTTGAGTTATATCCAACTTGAGTTGATATTAGCAGGAAGATCTTTAATTGGCATCATTCCAAACAGGAAGAGGAAGGAACTTGTGGCTTTTCTTATGGTAACAAGGCATTCTTTAAAAAAAGTTATTTAATGCATGTTTGCAAGTGCATTTTCCTAGGAACATACATGCCATGAGAGCCAGCATGGCGTAGCGGTTCAAGCATTGGACTATATGACTCTGGAGCTGCATACACACTGCAAAAATAATCCAGGATGACACCACCGGAAGCCAACAACTTAGCTTTTCTGTTAGACCTTGCCGGGACATAGAATAGTAGCCCTTCTACTTGGTGGTGGTAGTGGTGGTGGTGGTTGTTTTGTGCTTTCAGGTTGTTTGACTTATGGTAACCCTAGGCCCCACCATGAGGCTTTCTTGGCAAGTTTCTTCAGAGGGGGGTTGCCATTGCCATTCTTGGAGGCTGAGAGAGTATGACTTACCCAAGGTCACCTAGTGGATTTACATGGCCTAGCAAGGATATGATCCCTGGTCTCCAGAGTCCAATGCTCAAACCACTACGCCACACTTATCTGTGTTTTATTGGAAAAGGATTGTTCCTGTCCCAGGTCACTGAATAATCACTTTCTTTATCTGGAAGAGGATGGAGAGAAGACAAAGGCTGGAATTTGCAGAAGCAATAATCAATAGATGCATTACATACATTCTTTTCTTAGTAAGCACTTTATGGATATACAACCCAAACATGAGAGAAAGAACACAGTTAGATCAATTTTTCTTCTGTTTTTTTTTTAAAGCTATGGGTTTTGGGTTTGGGGATTTCTGCTAAAATAAAGTGTGGCACCCACACTTTGTGTTGGTGAAGAATTGTACTTCCTGGAAGTCTCTACAGCCATAAGTCTCAGGAGATTATCAGATGGGGGGAAAAACAGGAAGTAAAAGGCATACTCCCGACATAGGTTTTCATACAATGTCATGCTCATCCAGGACTTCTCCTGTGAAGATCCCACAATGCTCCTGCAACAAACCGTTCAGGGGGAAGTCCCATGAATGGCTTCTCAAAAGCATGAATGAAGCGCAATTGCAAGGGTGCATTAGCACTGTTGGGGAAGCAACCAGGGACATAGACTGCATTTTGGTGGAGGTAATCTGTTCTCATTGCTAGGATCAGTCTTGCAGTGGATTTCAGTCTTCCTTTGTGATATGGGGCATGATTTTGGTGAAGTAATAAATTTTATTTTATTGTATTTTATTCTGTGCGGGATGAAAACATGATTTGCAGATATGCAACATAGTGAGGAAACATATGCGCAAAATGGTCAATTTCAATGTATTAATCCAGTGTATTAATGATTCATTCATGGATGGGTGCAGAACGTGATCGTGATATTATTTGGTTTTTATGTTGCAATTATTGTGAGACTGCAAAAATATCGAGCTCTATAGCGCAACTGTTACATTAGCTTTCACTACCGCAATAATTGCTGAATTGGCCCTGGTGTGATAATCTCCCTAGTCTCCCTTTTGAAATAGTAGTAGGGTCAGAAAAACAGCCTCGGGGCTACGTTTCTGAGCCCTGTTCTGTAGGAATGGAAGTTCTTATTTCAGAACATATTTTGACATTGTGAATGATTCATTTTTATTTTATTTTTTTGGATGATTGCAGGCAATGGAAGATATGGAAGTTTCCCAGAAACAAGATTAATTAGCTGGCAGAGACAATGTTCCGGAAACTGGCTGTGGGGGAAAGAGACATTGCATCATCCAAGGTGTGCATCATCATTAACTTTGCTTTCTGCATCTGTCATGGACATCCAACTAAAGAAAGACGATGTGTCTCAGATCACGATAGGAATTTTAATTATGAACACCATTTTCCTTATTATAATTGAAGTGGCTGTTAAGGAAATTGTAGTAGGTTTGTTTTACAAATCAAACTATTAAGGAATATTCAGAGATGAACTCAGGATGTAGAACTATAAACAGTGAATACCAGCTACTACTTGTGTTGTGGATGACCCAGAGGTTTTTGGTTTTTGAAAAAGAGCTTGCCATCATCACCACACAGACAAGTTCTTGGATTGATTATTGACACCGGCCTCTACATCTTTGTCACAGAACTTTTCAATACTATCGGCAGACTGCTGTATGGATAATGCTCATTATTCTGCACAAAGCAGAGAATGGACATTGAATTTGCATACCAAGTCAGTTGTGGTGGAAGATTGACATGATTAATACTGCTGCACACTGCACACTTACTCTAAGCACTTTGTTCAAAACAGTAGATGATCAGAAAGCATTTTTTTGCCTTTTATATTGTTTGGAAATTTCAGTCATGAACTATACCATGTTCACACATTTAAGCCAATTCTGACTATTTTTTTTTTCATGAGAGCATATAATAATAGAATAATAACTAAACTGCAAAACATTTATTCAGGGAGATTATTAATGACTATTAATAAAACTTTCCTCAAAACTATGGACTAGGTCAGGTATTAACTGAGGTCCAGTCCAGAACGGCACTTTGTGCCAACCTGGACAAGTAGTAGGGTTGCCCAGGGGCAAAGCAACTGCATGTCCCGCAACCTTACTATGTGGTGGTTGCATCATCATGGCAGCCTCCCATCTACTTGGGGGCCACCATGATCCTGTGGGCCCAGGACCCAAATAATTGTTTTTGCTCCCTCAAAGACAATTTTTGTACTTTATTAGGCCGTTTTAGACCCAAAAGAGACTTCTTTCCCAACAGGAAGTAAACTATAAGTTGACCCCTAGGTCTCTTCATGTTAAACAAAAGCTAAAATAGCCCAGGGAGCACTAAAAACTTGGTATGAGACTCATTGGGTTTGGGACATTCATCAAACATTTATTTTCCAGATTATCTTTGCTGTGCAGATTCCATCAACTATGATATTTTCATATGCAAAGGGATCTTATAGATCCCTTGAGACTATGGAAAAAGGTGCTACAAGATCTCTTTGTATACTGATTTTCCAGACTAGCATGGCTACATCTTTGAATTATTTTCATAGGCACAGAATACTTTTGTGGGCATTCTGTTCATAATAAAATATAATCACATGGACACATGTCACAGAAGACATGGAATAAATGTGACAAGGAGGTTGCTAAACATAAAAATATTTCTTCCCTACAGTGAGTATTATTTTCTGATGCTGATGATAGTTTATTTATTTATATAGTGCCATCACTGTACATGGTGCTTTACAATAAAAGAACAACAAAAACAGTTCCCTGTCCTCAAGCTTTCAATCTAATTCAGACATGACACAAAAAAGAAAAGGGGATGGCAGTGTGGGAGGGGATTAAATCCAGTAGATATTGCTGGTTCTGCTCTTTCTTGGTGGCTGTGGCAATGGCAGTTGGGATGAATGGAGGGCCTTTCATTGGCTCCTGGACTTGACATAATGCAGCTCTACCTGTCTCTTCTTCTGTTCCACTGAGGCCAAGGCATTGGCAGTAGAGATGGAAGGAGTCATCTACTTGGGCCTGGGCATTGTGGAGCTCTGCTTGCCTCGTCTTCTTCCCCTCCAAGGCCAGGGAGGAGGTGGGATGGAGGAAGGGCCATTCATCACCTGCTGGGCCTAGGCATAATGGAGTTCTGCCTGCCTCTTCTTCTCTCTGAATCCAGGGCAATGACAGTTGGGATGGAGGGAAGGCTTTTCATCTACTTCTGGACAGATGCATCTTTGTTTAAGTTATCCAGTTTATGTTATCCAGTTTTCACATATGTAAACCCTCATGGTCACTTCAGTTTTGTATAACATCTTGATGTAGACAGAGGTAGATCTCCAGGGATTAGACTACTGAGTACAGTCTATGTGTGCCTGCCCTTGATAAATATTTGGAAGCTATAGTTAGAGAAATTTTTGGTTGCTAGGCTGCTGTCTGATGTGCTTTGTAGATCATATATCACCAGTTTGTACCAATTCTAAAAGATTCTAGTTTGATTCTAAACTGAATTCAGGGTGTTGGTTTTGATCTATAAAGCCTTTAACGGCTTGGGGCCAAGATGTCTGAAAGGCAATTTGAAATCCTTGGCAGAAGCCCTGTTTCAAGTCTCACTGCTCTGAGAGACTAGGATGGTGAGTACATGAGCCAGGACTTTCTTCATGATGCCAGCACCAAAGATGCCTTCCTCAAAGAAAATGAAGCTGACTCCATTCTAGCTGAGCTTCCAGCATGGGGTCTTTAAAATCAGTTTTGCTTCTATTACTGTTTTAATTTACCCTGTTAACAGATTTATAAAAAGTGTTGCAAAATAATATTTATTTGCCAGCCATGGTGGGCTGAGATGTGAGAAAATAATACTACAGTACATCTATTACCGTGTCTACAGGTTGAGTCTCCCCTATCTGAAATACTTAGTACCAGATGTGTTGGGGATTTTGGATTTTTTTTCCAGATTTTGGAAAATGTACATATACATAATGAGAACCTTGGAAATGAGACCCAAGTCTCAACATGAAATTCCTTTACGTTTCATATACATCTTATACACATAGCATGAGGGTAATTTTATACATAATATTCTTAATAATTTGTGCATGAAACAAAATTTGTTTACACTGAACCATCAGGAAGGAATGGTGTCACTATCTGAGCCATCCATGTGGACAATTTTGGATTTTTGAGTATTTTGGATTTCAGAATTCTGGATAAAGGATACTTAACCTGCCCTACATAATGATGATATTATTATTGTTCTTACTAATGCACAAGTGCTGTTATTGTCATATATTGTTTTTCTTTTCATATGTCAACATGTAATCTTTCAAATAGCCATACTGTACCAATATTTTCATTCCTCTCCTGATTTGAATTTGCCAGCATGCAAACCACTTGGCCTGTGTCCAACTTATGATAGTGTGGTAACATCAGAATTTTGTTTTACCATGATATCTTCTAGTTGGCTGACATAAGTTCTCCAAGCAGCTATGACAATACTAGTGTAAGGAAAGAACTGGAACACTGTGTGAGGAACACTGTAGGTTCCTCCCACTTGACTCAAAGCATTTGACACTATTAAAATAGTCTATTAAAGACTTAATCTGTACTCTTCAGGATAACCCAGGCTACTTCTTTAGCACTGGAATATGGCTCACCCATGGTGAGTTGGCTCATAGCCCAGTGGTAGAGCACTTTGTATACAGATGATTGCAACTTCAACCTCTGGCATCTCAAGTTACATGGCCAACATAGCTGGGTGATTGGAAACACCACTGCTGGAAGCCCTGGTGAGGCACTGCCCAGTGGAGTAAACTGTCTGCTCTCTGAGCTTACCAGGGAAGGAAAAGATGAGAGTATACCCTAATTTCTTTCCTCTACTCAACCTGAGTTGAAACCAGCTGCTTCATCATCATCTGAATCTCCTCCCTTTCCCTCCTCACCACCAGTAAGCAACAGCAACAACAGCCCTGCTGGAGCTGGACAGCTGCCTGAAAGTAGGAGGACATGGAACTGCATGTACGGAGTTGTGTGTGGGTACAGGATCTTGGCCTATGAGTGCATAGGACTGCAGCCTAAATTCATTACATTACTCTCTTCCACATTTAGGAGTTCATTGAAAGGTTAAACTCTGCCACTTTGGACTGGACAGAGTTTTCACCACTGTCAGAGGTGAGCAACTGCAGAAGGCTAGGGGCAGGAAACAATGGAGGGCTATGCCTCAACCATGAAAAACAATATATTTTGTTGCCTCCAAATGCTCTATTTTCCTTCATGGTTTAGCCTCTCAGCCCATTTTGGGCCCAGGAGAGACCTTTTTAAAGAAGATGAAGTGAACAGAAGGCACATCCAATTGACTTCCTGTTTCAAAGAAAGTCTTCTTCTGGTTCTAAATTAGCCCAAGGGGCAGAATTGTGGCAAAGGTCCCCCCCCACACCTCCTAGAAGGCATTTGTGGGCAATTGGTTTTTCACTCTGAGGGCAACTACAATGGCCCTAGGGTTTGCATGTGCCCCTGGGCCACACTTTGTCTACCCCTGATATATATGACAGTTTCCAGTATCTTAGGATGCACTTGTCACTTGCCAAAGATTATTCAATGACTATTATTAAATAACCACAAAAAAAGAGATACAAAAGCTTGCAACAACTGTAGGAGCACTAATCTCCCATGCAAGCAAAAATATGCTCAAAATTCTGCAACACAGACTCCAATCTAACATGGAGAGAGAAATCCCAGAGGTCCAAGCAGGGTTCAGGGGACCATGTTGCAAACATACAATGGCTAATGGAGCACACCAAGGAATTCCAAAAGAAAACCAGCCTGTGCTTTATAGACACAAAGGCAAAGCCTTTGACTCCATAGATCATGAAAAGCTATGGAGTGTCCTTAAAAAACATGGGAGTGCCAATACATCTGATAGTCTTGATGAGGAATCTGTACTCAGGACAAGAGGCTACTGTTAGAACAGAACACAGAGAAACAGAATAGTTCCCAGTCAGCAAAGGCGTCAGAAAAGACTCCATCCTTTCACCTTATTTGTTTAACTTATATGCAGAACACACTATATAGAAAGCAAGCTTGAATACAGAAGAAGAAGTGAAAATAGGAGGAAGGATTATCAACCATCTAATATATGCAGACAACATCATACTATTAGAGGAAACATCACAAACTAGATCAACTACTGGGGAAGATCAAGGAAAAAAGTGAAAAGGCAGGCTTACTGTTGAACATAAGGCAAACACAAATAATGACCATTGAGAACCTACACAAATTCAGCCTAGACAATGATGAAATAAAATAGTAAAAAAGTTCTCATACCTGCGGTTAAACATTGATCAGAACGAGGACTGCAGTCAAGAAATCAGAAGTAGAAAAAGAATGGGATAGAGTGGCTATGAAAGAACTGGAAACAATCCTAAAGAGCAAAGATATAGAACTGAACGCAAAAGTTAGAATCATCCAAGCTATTGTATTCCCTATCACCATGTATGATGTGAGAACTGGACACTTAAGAAAGTAGATAGAAAGAGAATCCATTCTCTAAGGATGCTAAGGATTCAGTGAAAAGCCAAAAAGACAAACAAATTTTGGTCCTCCAAATGAGTCCTAGAACAAATCAAGTCGGAAATCTCCCTGGAAGCCAAGATGATTAAACTGAAGTTGTTGTACTTTGGTCACATCATGAGAAGGCATGACTCAGTGGAAAAAACAATAATGCTAGGAAAGGTGGAGGGAAGTTGAAAGAGAGGAAGGCCAGATGCTAGAAGAATGAATTCTATTAAGGACGTCACATGTATGAATTTACACAGGTATGAATAAAAAGAACGATGGAAGTTAGGGAGCCTTGGAGATGTCTCATCTACAAGTTTGCCATGAGTCGAGATTGACTCAAGGGCAGTTAACAACAAAGTGTTGCTATCATAGGCGGGTTACAGACTGCCATTTAGGACGTGCTCTGCGCGTGCTAGGGTTAGGAAGGGGCGTGCTAGGGTTAGGAAGGGTCACCCCTTCCTAACCAGCCCCATTCCTAACACGCACGGAGCGCGTCCTAAATGGCAGCGCCCATCCACATGGGCACTGCCATTTTTACGTTGTGGACGCTGTGCGTCCAGACGTGGCGTGGCGGAAGCGATGGCGCGAGCGCACCTCACGCCTCGCAGCACCACTTCCAGGGGCCAAAAAGGAGCCCCATTTCGGCGCTCCTTTTTAACTGCAGCTGGAAGCCTCGTGGCTGGGCCGCTGGGGCTTCCCGCTGCAGCTAATGGCAGCAACGGCAGACCGCCCGCTTTAGGGTGGTTTGTAACGCACCTAAATCTATATCTTCTGCATTTCTCTCTCCTTATTTCCCCTTCCTACCCAAACACATAGATAAATATTTGCTAACTTTGGTAACCCTCCATGAATCTGATTATGTTCTGAATGCTTATGCCATATAAAGTTTGTTAGCTCTTTGTTGTTGTTTTGCTATGGCAGGGCAACACACCCTGTTTCTGAGTGCCTTCAAATAATTTCTGGTTTGTGGTGACCTTAAGACAACCCTGTAATTGGGTTTTCTTGGCCAGGTTTCTTCAGAGGGAATTTGCCATTGCTTTCCTCTGAGGCTGAAAGAGAGTCATTTATTCAAGGTCATCCAGTGAGTTTCCATGACCCAGCTGGCATTTGAGCCCTGGTCTCCCAGAGCCCTAATCCAACACTCAGCTGTCTGCCCCCCTTAGATGGCAGAATGGATTTCACACAACTAAACTGGCAAGGATAAATCAACCATGTGTGTTGCCAGGGTTGCAAATATTAGGGCACACACTTGTGTTGGCAGGTGAATTGAGGTATAGGCTCCTGTCCCTTTAATGGTTGCGTAGAAGAGGGAATTTCAGTAGGTGTTGCTTGTCAAGCATCTATGTAACAAGGAATGTGTACTGAAATTGCTTCTTCTATACAACCATTAAAAGGACAGGAACCTTGACAGCTCTAGCACACATGTTTCTAACATAGAGTGGTTAGGATCAGTGAGGTGGTTGCCTTCGAGAAACATACAGAGTGAAAGCGCCTGCAGGTTATCTACTTTTCTTCTACAATCCAACACTGGTTGTTTGAAAATTTTAATGAAGTCAGTCTTGCTGTTCCCAAGAGTGGAATCCTCAGTCATTATAATGGCTGGAGAACCATTTCCCGCTGAGCTGAAATGTTTCTATTTTCAGAAGGTTAATTAGCACATTACTAATGAGGAATGACTTAATAATAGCAGCTGTTCCAGTGTTGGGATCTTCCCCTACTACAAATGTAGATCTATTTATTTCTCTATTGACAAGGATTTGTGGGATAGAAATATATTTGGTAGCGCCAGGAATTTTAGTAACACTTAAGTCAACATTAGGAATCTACCTACAATTTCACTAGTTTTGAATGTCCTTGTCTCGAGATGCATGATTTGAGGAAGCAAAAAAGAAGGTGTGGGGATGAAGTGAATAGATATTGATATGGGAAAATAGAAACATTTCAATTCAGCTGGTAAGTAGGTGGGATAAAGACACTTTCACATACACCAGCTGCTGAAACATGTTCTGTCCTTTGGAGGAAAAAAGGCATTATAAATAAACATTAGTATTATTGTTGTTGTTGTTGTTGTTACAACTACTACTTAGGGATGTCCAAAAAGGCTAATTCATGGGCTTCTCAACTGTTGTTCCTCCAGACTGTTTGGACAACTCCCAGGAGTCTCAGCAAGGATGGCCAAGAATCAGGAATTCTGGTAGTTGAAGTCCAAAACATCTGGAGGACCAAAATTTGAGGACTCATGCCTTACAAGCCATTTAGAGCTGTGACATAGTTACAGTGGGCTTACAGAGATACAGATTATGGAAAACAAGGTTGCAGTCTGTTCTGTTCAG
>NC_056523.1:241527702-241555895 GCF_019175285.1 Sceloporus undulatus
GGGCAACCTACTCTCATTTTATTCTCATGAATCACAGAATATTTTTAATGTAGGAGGGGGAAAGAATATGAACCAGATAGAATTATAAACCAAGAAAAAATAGAAATGCAACAATGGAAAGGCCTGTCTGCATAGATTTCCATGAGAGGTAATCAAATATCCAGATAAATAGCCATGAGACGTTGAGGTCCACATACTGCTTGTTCAGTGGCATAAGGGTTGTAGGGTCTTCTTGAGCCACAGACTCTGATGCCAGCTGTATCACACAAACTTTCTAGGAAGGAAGAAATAAAGCTTTCTAGGGAAGAGCTTAATTGCTGGACATAAGATCATACCGCAGTAGCAAGGGCAGTTAAAGCCACAGCTGCAGCTTAAGCTTATCCACATATGGTTCCCTTTTCTTTTTTAGAGGCATGCCTGACGGTTGAACTCCAACTACCTCTGGGAAATGACGCTGCAGTACAATAAAAAAATCTTCAGAATCTACAAAGCTCTCACGTAGCCAGAGAGAGATAAGCCCTTAATGCTGGCATTGCAGAACAGAAAGGTGATCGACGTGGACGCAGCAGCCCTTCCCCCTCCCTGCTGCCACTGTTCCCACTTGGCCTTCCCAGGGATACTGAGGATGAATTGTTGCTGGAAGTGAGCCTGTCGCCTCTGATTTGCTGCTCTTGAAAAATGTCTCATGAAGCCCTGTTGTGGGATAGGATTGTTGCTGTTCTTAAATTACCAGTGACAGTGGGGTGTCTAGCAGCTTTCAAGGACAGGATGCCCAGAATGAGAAAGACTGAAGCAAGCTGGACTGAGACTGAGCTGTTGATATATATGCTGTAAGACACAAGTGTGTTTGTAGACACACACACTCACATTCTAATGCAGTTAGTTGCTCTGTGAATGAAAAAAATATGGGCTGTATGCCTCTATGCACAGCAACAAGTTCTTGGAAAGTTTCATGGAAGGAATACTTTGTGTAAGCAGATAACCAGGAATTTAATTAGCTTCAAATACTAGTGCAAGATTATATCTCTATGGTTCTTGCCAGCCTTTGGAGAGGAGGTAGCTAGATAAAGAAGTTACTCCTCCTCTTCTTCCTACAGTAATTTTCCTGCCGTTTCAAGAGGGCTGGCCCAAGGCATCACATCACATAGTGCTTGAGATTCTATATTGTTGAGCAGAGTTTAAGAGACCCCATAAAAAAAAACACCACACTATGACACCCTATCACTGTGCTCAGCACTCACTGTTTTGCTGCAATAGCCCCCGTGCCCACCACAATTCCATGGCTGGTGGAGAAAGCACTGAGTGGTTGGGTGGAATCAGAAGCATCCAGATATTTCCCCATAACCAGGTGTGGACCAAAGACGTGTTCCACCAAGACCTCCTGGGTCCCCCCAGAAGTCTTTGCAGACGATGTCATCAGTCCATATCTGGCTATGAACATTGGATACTATGGAGGGAGGAAGAGAAGACCAATCTCCCCAATGACCAAAATAACATATATGCAAGTGTAAGGTGAACTTACTTTTGCATATGCCAGTAACCGGATGCCAGAATGTGTGAAAGCCAGCTGGGTTGGCAGTTGAATCTTTCCTCAACACCGGTGATAGGACAGCATCTTTCACCACATCTGAAGGCAGCAAACTACTATAGGGAGTACAGCAGTCTCCTCCAACACCTTACTGTTGCCCCACTGCAACTTTAAAAAAATAAATCTTAATTTTCTTTTTTTATTTCTTAAATGTATTGACAAATTTCACATGAGTGTATAAGAGGAATGTACAAATCATTAAACAATTAACAAAAACCACAACACTTGAAAACAGCAATTAAAAACCTCTAACATAAAGATTTTGTAACAATTTTGTAATTATGCATATGTGTATTATCATTCACAAATTCTCTCTAGTATTTGTGAACTGACACAGACACATATACGTTCATATACATATACATACACATCCGTTATCATTCATAAGCATAATAAACAGCTGGCATGTTTTATTGAAGGTACAATGGTCTGAACATTTTTGATCATCCTAACTTCATTTGCCAGGTTTTCCATTAGTGTAAGATTCCAGAACTTCTTTCTCCATTATTGGGTGATTTTAAAAAACCTTTTCCCTGGGGAAACACAATTTCAAGCCTTGCAGTGAACCAGAAGAAGAAAAGCAATATTTTATGCTGGAATGTACTGCCATCTCCCAAATAAAGAGACAATAAAACATTTCCCTGGAGCAATTTCCACATCTTGTTTGTAATCCATTCTGCTGCTTGAAACATTTCTATCCAGAGCCACACCACATCACACTGCCACCACATATTACCAGCATCTCCATCCTTTCCAGCTGTAAGGGGTGAGTTGCCGAGTTGTTTGCATAACTGCAATGCACTGGAGTTAAATACTGCTTGTGAAATAATTTAGGACAGTACTTCTGGGCTATAGCAGAAACTAAGTTCATGGAGTCATTGTTCTATATGAAGTCTCAACACTTTTGATTAATAATAATAATAAGATCTTTCTTCCAGGCATTCTTAGGCTTCTAGATTACCATACTGAATGTCTAATAGGTCATTATATCATGTAGAAGCCAAGCCTCTAGCATTAGCTTCTGTCTGAGTAATCAAACCTCAAAATTATTTAATGTCCTCTCTACTTGTGATTTCCTTCCAGGATGGATTTTTAAAGATAAGGTGAATTTTAATCTGAAACCATGATAATGTTTTATTTCGTTGCATAGCCAGTAGTCCCTCCATTTTTAGGTGAGCTATCTCAACTTCTCCACTAACTTTAAATTTACTGTATATAGGTTAGCTATTTTCCAGCACTTCATCAAATCCTTCCTTTTTGTTATGTGCCTTCATGTCAATTTTAATTTATCTCAACCCTGTCACAGGGTTTTCTTAGCCCAGGTTTATTCAGAGAAGATTTGTGATTGTCTTCTTCTGAGGCCAAGCAAGTGTGACTTGCCAAAGGGTTACCCAGTGAGTTTCATTGGCTGAGCAAGGATTCAAACCCTGTTCTTCCATAGTTCTAGTCACGCATTCATACCACTATACCATACTGTCTCCCAATTCATATCAATTCATAAATTGATAGACATATTTACTTTAGTGGATTGGAAGCTCTTAACATAAATCTGGTTGAAATGCTGTTCCTTACTGGGGGAGAACAACACTCTGCCAGCTTATTTCTGCTGGGCTTCCTCTTTTCTCTGCAGAACTGCAGCTTGAATCATGGGCAATCAGTGGCTTGTGGCCCTTGGCTACCATCCGTTTGCAGCTTTACAGCTGGGAAAATGAAGATCCAACTCCCTTGACCTCTGATCTTTTTCCTAGCGGTAGAAGTAGAGCTGGATCCCCCACCACCCCAGCAACTGACTGAATGTATGTGAGGTAACATCTCAGTACCTGAAGTGGAGGTGGTGAAAGAGTCTTTGCACAAATCAGTACTGGAGACCTCCTCATGAAACAACCAAATGATTTTATCACATAGGGACAGGCGTCTTTATCCCATCTAGAAAGCATGATTGATCGTGCAAAAGTTTTTCTCACTGCATTGTGCTGATCCCATGAATGTCCCGTCAGTGGAGTAGAATTGTATTACTGTGATCTTCTGATAATACAAAATTAGGGGAAATGAGGGGACAATCCCACTTCATTCACAGGACAGTCACAGGATCAGTGCGATTTAGTGAGAAAGTCTTTTGCGTGATCACATTCAATCATACTTTCTTGATGGGACAATGTTCCGATAAGTACGGGATAAGCATGAGACAAGGATGGGATGGAACAAGGACAAGACAAGGACGTCCCATCCCACCCCTCGTGTGAAAAAGTCCAAAAACATGCAAACACTGGTGCAATGAGATTATGCCAGTGTATGTCATCTACAATATTTTGCAACCTTTCAGTTTCATCAGCTGGTCCATATTAAACACAATAAGTACACTAGCATGTAGCTTCTTTAGTTTCTCAGAAAATGAAGTGGAAATTCTGAGAGAGTAGTCTGAAAACTGGAATAAACATAATTTTAAGTGCAGATTTGAGCTTATGTGTAAGGCAAGCTGTGGCAGACAAAATAGGTGCAGGTGCCGCAGGCATCCATGTGGCACCGCACATGGGAACATACCGCCATAGAAAACAATGGGATTTAACCATACGTGGTTTTCCCCATATGCATGGGGGCCCCCTCTGGAACGGATCCCCCATGTATAGGAAGGGGCCACCGTATTGTCATGCATCCTTGGTGTGAGTGTGCTTCTGCTTGTGCCTGAGGGCCTGGAAAGCAAAACAAAACAAAGACAGAATCGAAAACAGACATTCCTGCTTCAATGTACTGTAGATCTTAACCCAGCAGTAAAAGGTAGTTTTCCAAACAAAAATGTAAAACCTTCTTGTCTTTGTAAACTATTCTTGACTCAAAGCACTAAGAAGCTTGCATCAAAGTGGTCTTCCATGTTTGTTGAAGTATTTATATTTCTACAAGTAGAGTCACAGCATAGCACTATTAAGCTTATTTGAGGTCTATCAAACCGGTTAGCAGGATCTCTGAACAAAATGAGGCTACGCCTAGATATAGGGTTCACCAAGTGTTATACTATCTTGCCTGAAGCTATAGATGGACCAGGGGCCCCTTTTGTTCTAAGCAAGACGATAGATCAATGGTGGAGTATAGACTTGGCTTGCATAAGATCCCAGGTTCAACCAGGTGGCAAGTGATTGTAAAAAGCCTGCTTGAGAACTAGGACTACTGCTATTAGAGTAGGCAATATTGGGTTAGGTTAGGGATGAGCAATATGAAGCCCATAGGCTACATATAACCTCTCTCACCCAATTTTGCAATCCCTGGACCTTCTAGAAGAAATGTGTGTGAGAATAAATTTATTTTCTGGAGTTTAGGAATCAAAGCAATGCATTCAAATGGCAAGAAAGGAGATTCCAAGAAAACATTAGGAAGAATGTCCTGATGCTAAGAGTTGTTTGACAATGGAACAGACTCCCTTAGAAGGTGGTAGGTACTTCCCTTTCGGATGTTTTCAAACCAAGGCTAACACTCAGAGGAGTTTCATGGTGGATTCCTGTACTGCCAAGAGACTGGAATAGGTGGCCTTTGGAGTCCTTCCAAGCCTATGATTCTGTGAGTTATACCACCTGTTCCTGAAAACAACACAGCAAACATATGGCTACAGAAGGACCCATGATGGGCCTATGTAACTTCCCAGTAATCAAGCTCATAATACACACTTTGTATCCATAATCAGTTTCATATGCAATACTCTGCAGCAGCTGGTGGCTTGCATGTCATTGGGGCACTGAATCCCCTCTGTGTTTTAGTCCAAACCTTTAAAAAACTATTTAAGGTAATGAAATTTTTGAGGATAAAATCCAGCACCATGGATAATCCCTTAAAAGTTCAGGAATAGATTGACATGGATCACATCAGAGCATGTCTGTAGTACTGAATGTTCCTATGGATAGCCTTAGCTCAGCAAATTTCACATTGAAGAGGACCTGGCTTTGATCCCTGGGTATAGTTTCCCAAAGAAAATTGTGTATAGGTGTGATTCAGCAGTCATTACAAAAGGATTTAATATCTTGTTTGGTGGATGAAAAATAGAAATGCACTGTCAGTCTCACACTATTGTAGAGCTGAATTGATTTCAGTTATGCCTGTAGTTGCAATGTTTCTAACCTATCATTTCAAACAGAAAGAACAAAAATTAATTTAAATGTACGTTGCATAAGTACAGCTTTTCTCTTATCAGTGAATAGCTTCAATTAAGATAATACCATTAAGAGTTTCATTTGCAATGAATACACATCATTTCTGGTGCCAGCCTATTAAAATAATGTAACATGTTTCATTCTATAACTGAAAATTGCATTTCAGTAGCTAGGCCTTAACTCTAATGATATTATAGAGGATGATTCCAGCTGAGGCTGTTATTGTGTAATTGTTGTTGTTGTTGTTGTTGTTGTTGTGTGTCATCAAGCCATTTCCAAATTTATGGCAATCCTGAGGCAACCCTATTATGGAGTTTTCTTGGCAAGCTTTGTTCAGAGGAGGTTTGCCATTGCCTTACCTTGAGGCTGAGAGCACATGACTTACCCAAAATCACTCAGTGGGCTTCATGGCCAAACTGGAATCAAACTCTGTTTCCAGAGTCACAGTACAACACTCAAACCACTACACCACACTGCCTCTCTATTCTGTAATTACTTTGCCTGAAACACTGAATATTTTTATGTGCAACTACCCTCAAACATGGATCTAGACACCACTATCTTCAGTTTAGGACCCCAAACATTTCCCTACAAAGAGACCCCTCCAAAAAGAGCTAGAACCACTGAAGCAATCTGAGGTCTAAAAGTATATTTTCATAAACACAGTTGCTAGCTCTTTGGATGACATCATAGAACCACTGAATCCTGGAATTGGAAGAGACCACAAGAGCTATCCAACTTCTTGCCATGCAGGAGGACACAATCAAAGCACCTCCAACAGATGGCCATCCAGCCATTGTTTAAAAACCTTTAAAGAAGACTCCCAAGCAGCATATTCCACTCTTGAACAGCTCTTACTGTCAGAAAGTTCTTCCTAATGTTGTAGTGGAATTTCTTCTCCTGTAGTTTGAACCCATTGCTCTGTGTCCTAGTCTCTAGAGCAGCAGAAAATAAGTTTGCTCCATCCTCAATATGACATCCCTTCAAATATTTAAACCTGGATATCATCACCTCTCAACCTTCTCTTCCCCAGGCTAAACACACCCATCTCCCTAAGGTGCACCTCATAGGGCATGTTTCCAGATCTTTCACCATTTTGGCCACCTTCCCCAGGACATACTCCAGCATGTCAATATCCCTTTTTAATTGTGGTGCCTAGAACTGGATACAATATTCCAGGTGTGGTCTGACCAAGTAGAATAGAGTGGCACTATTACTTCTCTCGATCTAGACACTACACTCCTATTGATGCAGCCTATTGGCTTTTTAGCTGTGACATCATACTGTTCAATCATGATTATTGCTATTGCTGCATAATGTATCCAATCCATTTTCCTAACCTCTTACTTTTGTTCATCTTTCCATCCATATGCAATTACTGCTTGTTCTGGTTTTAATAACTGTTTTATTAAATATTTCTCCTTTTTATTTAGTCTCATATTTTTAATCTTTAGAATTATACATTTTTCTTTATCCAGTTCCAATTTTTCTCCAGTTATTATATTGATTTTGTGTATCATAACTTGCCAGATGGCTCTGGGATTGTGAACATGTAGCCACCCAGATGTTGTTTGACTAATATGCCCATCAGCCATAGTCAACATATTATACGGTTAGAGTTGAGGATGCCAATGACCAATGTGATGATGACATCTTGTCTTTCTTCATGGAGCTCAAGGTAGCTCACATGTCCTTCTTTCCTATTTGTATCCTCACAATAACTTGTAAGGTAACTTGTGTTGAGAGATAGTGAATGGTTCAAGGCCTGCCTGTGAGCTCCATAGCCAAGTTGGGATTTGAATTTGCCTCTCCACAATTTCAGTGGGACCAATAAGTATAAAGGCAATAGAAAGACTGAAAATGTTCTAGCCACTGGCCTTTAATACTTAATAAAATAAAAAATTATTTCATTACCATTTATTACATTCAAATAAGATCAGAGGCTACTTGTATTTTGGTTCTAGCTCTGTTCTGCCATGACTTTCACTTGCTGCAGTATAACCTATGGTTCTCTCATGGCCAGCAGTTGCTGGTGGGCTGCTTGCTGGTGAGATGGTGAATCTGCTCCAAGTTTTAAAGGAACTACTCAAAATGCTGACCCTATCCTCCAACTGGGTTCAGCACCTTAGACAGCTCCATTAAACTGTAAACTAAACCATGGCACGTCTTCATTCTCTCACTGACATGGAACCCTTCAGCCACCACAATAGCTGGGGACTATAGAGCTCCTCCTGTACATGAGAGCAGCACATGGTGAAGGCCTACTGCTTTTCAGGAAATCATTTTTGACCCTGCAGTTGTCACCCACCAAATAACCCCTAATAAACTTCCAAAGAACCCCCTTGATCTGAAAACCACAATATTACATTAGGCTTAGTTTTAAAATAGAATCCACTGCCGGTAAACATTATATTGATTGGTAAGGTACTGATTATTTCCCTTCCTTTACTAGATCTCCAGGAACAGAACTATCTTGAATACTGCAGGCAAGACACTCTCAGTTTTAAATGCTTAGTTAAATCAATTGAAGCCTTACTAATTTCATTGTTCCTGTTTACATCCTTAAAGACATTTGAGTTCTTCCAGCACTTTAAAGGCACATTATTAGGATAAACAACATGTAAAAATAAATAAAGTCAATATCAATATGGGCTTGATGAAGCTCAGTTCCTACTTCATTTGAAACGATCTATTCCAAATAATGCAGCCCATCAATATAAAACTTAATTTGGGTGGTTACATTTTTTAAAAAATCCCTCATTGCTGATGATATCATCTGAGCTTGATACTGATCTTTTGACAGCTGTGACATAAACACCAGCAGCAATCAATGCAGGTAATAATAAACAGAGAGGTGTTAGAGAGCTTAGAAAATAACTGTGGCACTAATATTTGTCAGGCAAGAGTAAATTGCTCACTCTAAAGATGCTGGATGAAGCCTGACAAAGTTGTCAGACTGGTCTAACAGAGCCATGTCTCTTTCCTGTTGCTATTGATAGACCCATATATGTAAGGAGATGGAAAAAAGCCTGAGGGCCATCTTGTCCATTTCCCTGCCATTGAAGGATCCACAATTAAGATAAAGCTAATACATTGCCTCCGCATGTGTGGCATTGTTCTGTGTGCCCACAGATACCCAAGCGATAGGTGATGGGGACAAACAGATCCAAGTAATCACATTACTCTGTTTTATTATGCATTCTATAAATAGCCACCAAGCACCAGATGATGTGTAACTGGGGAAACTAATCATCATGGCACCTGATGAGGGAATACCCAGGAATACCAAGTGCTGTATGGTATATTTCAGAGAGGGCAATGATGAACCACCCCTGAGTATTCCTTGCCTAAGAAAGCATTATAAAGCTCATGGGGCCACTATAAGTAAGCAGGTGACACCTACACACAAGTAGTTCAAAGTGCAATGCATGGGCTTCACATCACTGAGAAGGTGTACAAATATGTGACAAAATGAGCTTTTGTACAGATAATGATGCTTAATTAATTAAAACAAGGATCATTCACAACTACATATTGCTGTTGGGGAAATCTACTATTCCTCAGTGACTGTGAAGATTGCAGTTAAACTCAGAGGGAATTAGGACAACTGAGAAGGAAGGCAGATGATACCATAATCCTTGGTCACAAAAAACTCCTGGCAGCCTGAGCCTGTGAGCGTTGGCTCCACTGCAACACTGTCCAAAAACTGCTGCCTCATTGGAGAGATCACCTTCTAATGGTTTGAACCACCCTGGAAATTACATTCTGCTTCCAGCTGGACAGTTATTGTGCTCTGAAAAAATATTTTGGAATAGAGTTTCCAGAATTTTCCAGTGAGCACTACTGACCATACCAGGCGGTGATTTCTGAGAGGTGCAGGCCATAGAAGGAATATTTTGAAGCTGAAAACCCATTGAATTGTGCAACTCTAAGCAGCTCTTTATGAGACAACTTGATGTAGCGGTTTGAGCATTGGACTACAACTCTAGAGACCAGGGTCCCAATCCGTGCTCAGCCATGGAACCCACTGCGAGTCATGGTCTCTAAACCTCAGAAGAAAGCCAAGGCAAACTATCTCTGAACAAATTGTGCTAAGTGAACCCTGTGATAAGGTCACTATAAGTCACTCAGAAATGACTTGAAGGTGCACAACAAGCAACAAAGGAGCTCTCTGTTCTCTCTTGTTGATAAAACTAGCCCTTCGTTTTGTTGTAGTTTATATTAAGGCCTTTCTGCTGTTTTAGGAATTCTCACAAAGAATATTTGAATTTACCCTACATTGCCTTTGTTGACCTAGGCCTAGCTGTTATTTTTCAGATTATAAACCAGCTTTGGAAAACTGAGGCACCAATAGTAGTTTGAAGTTATTGTGGCACAGACATGACTTTCTTATACTACTGAAAGAATATACTCCAAAAGTTCTTTCTAGTAGAAGATCTAGCATTAACTTTTTCGGTCTGTAAAAATTCCTGTGCAGTGCATCTGAAAGAGAAAATGTGATGAAAAGGCATTTTAATCCTGTATTTTTCACACACAAGGCTTAAATTGGTTTTCGCACTCTGTGCAATGTGATCATACCAGCATTGGCCAAAATCAGTTTTGGATTTTAATTTGGCTGAAAAGACAGTTTCTTCCCTGCATTAGCAACATTCATGTGTTAAGATGCTAAAAAAGCTCTTTTAAGTATGATGCGAGAAAACTCTTAAAGCCAGCCATTAGAGCTAATTGTGTCACAAACCTCCAAAGAAGCAAACACTTCAAACCATACTAGCCCAAGTTTTTGATGCATCTGTTTTCAAGTCTACAGTTATGCTGAGAAGGATACAGGTAGGATGTTAGTGAATGCCAATTATGACCCATTGCACCCTTTTTTTATTTCTTTAATCTTTTATGTGAAAGAAACAACTCCATGTAGGGTAAAACTAGGGTTTGAATTATTTTTAGCAATATATTCTTCTATAAATAGCACATCTATTAAGAAGGTGAGAGAGAGATATTAAGACTTCCATTGCTTTTGGTGGGGGGAAAATTAGGTCACAAGATCTGTGTATTAACTTACAGAGAATAAAATTACAGTGCCCAGTAGGGTTAGAAGCAATGTCTTAGATTTTATGTTTGCTTCCACAGTGTTGTTATGGTGGTGGCCACAAAATCTGATGGCTTCAAAAGAGTTAGGGCAATTTCATTATCAATGAAATTGAAGGCTAGTATTGTAGTCATGAAAGTGGTATTACTGTATTAACTCCACTTTCAAAAGCAGCATTCAGCTGTATAACAATTGCTTGGAGATGTGAGAAGGAGAATGCAGTTGCACTCATGTCAAGATGGCAAGACCTCTGTAAACAACTGGTTGGCCACTGTGGTTGAACTAGATAGCCCTTTTATCAAATCCAGTATGGTTCAGTTTTTTTGTTTGGGATGACAATGACAGTGATGATGTTGATGGATCATGTTGTCTTTGGACTTTATCACATCAGACTTATAAGATACCATGATCGTATTAATCTAGGAAGCACAAATATACTGGGGTTGGGAAAACTCATTATCACCATAGGGCTGCTTCTTTCTCAGACTCTGTCTTCCACATGCCAGCCTCCATAGCCTATTTCTAAAATGGGTACAAATGGGGCCCCAAGCCTGACTAACCTGAGGCACATTCACACTACACAATCCTGATGACATTATTCCACTTTAATTGCCATCGTTCCATCCCATAGACTCTTCTGTTTTGACATTTTGGTGAAACATTAGAGAAACACTCTGGCTGCCTAACCTGCCAATTCTAGGATTCCATAAGATAAAACCATGGTAGTTAAAGTGGAACAATAACACAATAATTTCATAATTTGAATGATTCTCTGCTCTCTCTCTTTGAAGTACATGTCACTAGTTCCAGATGTGTGTGGTCAGATTCTCATTGCCAGTGTAAGGGTAAGGGAAAGTCTTTCTACACCTGGTTAGAGGCTCAATCTATTATTATTGGTTGTTTGACCAGTCCTTCATAGTGTTACAGACAATGCATATATATTATTATGTATGGGGAAACCAGTTTCTCACTTCTATCAATATTCATTCTTCCTGGTGCATTTCAGCTAGATTTGGCTAGGGGACAGACCTTTGCATAAAGAGAAGGATGGATATTGGCTAAGGAGCCAAGAAAAGAGTCTGGCAAGTGGAGAGAGAAAGAAATGCAGGTGGGGCAGGGAATATGGAAGAGCTGAATTCTGTAGAAGATGAAGAATTCTGTAGAAGAAACCAAAAATTCACATTGCCACCAGGACTGGCCCACCAACTAGAGGCTAGTTTATACAGAATCCCCACTTAGGCCCCATACAGACAGGCCAAAATAAAGCTGCTTTGAGTCACTTTGGAATTATGCTGTTTAAATGATGCATGCGTACTAAGAGTCTGGAAGTTGCTCCAAAGCTGCACTCCAGTCCTTAGGACTGGCTTGTGGCTTTGGCATGGCTTCCAGAATCTTAGTACACATGCATCATTTAAACAGCATACCTCCAAAGTGACCTGAAGTAGCTTTATTTTGGCCTGTCTGTATGGGGCCTTAGTGTCTCAGAAATGCTCCCTGTGTGTGTGTTTATGTGTATCCCAAGCAGTTGACATATCAGTTCACACATGAAATGTCTTGATACTGGCAGAATACGGTGTAAAACAGCAGCATTGATACAGAAAATGATTCTTATAGGGAAGAGCTAAAATGTTAGCCATAGGACGGGGAGGAATGTTTACAGCAATTGACATTTCATTGAACTTAGCAACTGGAACATTTGCATTAAAAATTGATAATTAGGCACGATGTAGTTGGGGAACAAGCTCTACATCTATTTGTTTCTGTTGAAATCTACATTAAAGCAACACTGGGACTTATTCAGTCTTAAGATGAATACTAAGTAGCATATATACTTATGCTGCATTATCTATGAAGGAGATATTAAAAACAGTAGTCATAATAAAATGATATTCAACAATTACAAGCCTAAAACCCATGGTGTTCTGTTCTGACTTGGATTCTATGTTGAAGGTAGATCCTGAGGAAGTAACCAAGGGTCTTTGCTTGTCCAGTTTTGAGGGATGAGTTTCAGTTTGTTCAGAACGATGACAAGTGGCATGAAAAAACGAGGCCAGTTATTCATTAGACTCATGTCCACTTTGGTTGTTTAAAGGTGCCTGAGGAAGGATGGCCAATTGGTAGAGGCTACAAATTCTTCTTTGAAACATGTCTGTGTTCTAATTCCTCTTTAAAAAGCAGTTGTAAGACTGCTATTGAAGAGACTTTCACTGGGACTCTACCACTGTAGAGAATTATCAGCCACTTTGCAATCTCCCTTTTCTAAACTCTTAGGTTCAGTGGGAATAACATAATTCCGGGCTTTCTTGGATGAAATGTAATTACCTGGATACATTCCATTCTGGGTTCAGGCCTGGTTATGGAACGGGGGGAAAAAAACCTTGGCTGTGTTAGTGGATGCAATATGACTGGACAGGGAAAATCCATTCTATTAAATACCATTAAACCATAGTATCCTTTTGGCAATTTGGCTGATGTGGTGTTTGGGAGCATGCTTTTGCAGTGGTTCAGGCCTTTCTTTGCTGTATATTCTCAGAAGGTGATGCTGGAGAGCTGTTGCTCAGCCTCATGACACTTAGCTTGTGGGATTCCACAAAGTTCAGTACTACTGTCCCTTAGGCATTTTAACATCTATGTAAAGCCGCAGAGGGAGGTCATCTGAAGTTTAGGGCCTAGGATTTATAAATATGCTGATGATATTCATCTCTATTTCTCTTGTGCAACCAATGCCAAGGAAGGTGTGGAATACCTTAATCATTGTCTGGATGCAGTGAAGGACTGGATGCGCATGAATAAATTGAGATGCATTTAAGACAAAGTGGATTAAAATTGATTTTTAAAAGTTGTTTTTAAATAATTTATTTGCCCACTTTTCAACTGTTAGGGTTTGTTATTGTTGTTGTTGTTGTTGTACAACCAGGTAGATAGACAGATAGTCTTGGAAACCAGGTTCAGAGTGATGGTTAAAAATTGGTCAACCCTTAACTTACTAAATAGAGAAAATTATGGAAAATACTAAATAAAACATCTGTTTGGCTGTCCAGGTAGATAAGACACACTGTGCATCAAAGGTGGAGAAAGTGTGGCCCACAGACTGCATATAGTCCTTGGATCCCACTTTTGTGATCCCTGAAGCCTTCTGCCAGTGTCACAGTGCCCCTTCAATCTGAAGGGAAAAAAACAACAAGTTGTTTCCATCTCCATTTGCCAGCAAGTGAGGCTGTATCAATCAGAAGCAAGATGTCATTATAAGTCCTTGTCACAGATTTGGTTGCTGGTGGTAGGGCAACAGAAATGTTAACCTCATTGCATCAGAGTCGGAGGATGAATTGACTCTTTCACCTGATCCGGCTACTAGCTGTTAAGGTGGGCAGAGGAGAGCGGGTGTCAGGTCAGAAGATATTATTTAGCTGCAGACATAACTAAGTAGCTGATCTAGGATGCCAGTGCATAGTTTTAAAGAATAGCTGTCCTTGCACAGAACTCTGTGATGCTTAGTAGCAGCTGGTGGGTTCCATGTTAGTGGGCTGAAGAACCTGCTCTGGATTTTAGCCTGAATTTTAAAGACGCTTTTGAAGATATTGACCTTTACTTCAAGAAATAGATTTGCCCCCCCCCCCCAGATGGGGTCAGCATACTAGAGTGAATGCACTGCCCTCATTGCTAGGATAGCCACCAGTCATCATGGTTCTATGGATTAGCATAAAAGGGCCCACATGTTTCTGTTTCTCTGTGTACATATATGTGTATCTGTCTGTGCAACAGCACTCATGGTATTGGGATCAGAGTTGCTTGCATCATGTGACTGGATCTAAATGAAATTAAAGTAATTACTGTATGGGTGTTGCATAGTGGATTGCTACTATACATACTTGGACGGTTTGATGACTTCCCAGAGCCAAGTTAATATAATCTTACTACTCCAGGAAGGCAAACGTAGTTAAATAACACCATACATAAATGTCTTCTTTTTTTGAAGTATACGTTTGGGGAAAATTAAATACCGATCAAATGGAGGCCTTGTTCAACAATGATAGGTTTCTTTATATGAATGTGTTGGGTGAATGCACAATGTTTCATCAATGCACAAAGCTCCTTTCATGAATGCACAATAATAGTGATTCTTAAGATGATCTAGATAAATGATATGATTGTAAACAAAGGGTGATGCATCATTTAAAACTTAAAAACCAGGATGTCCTTCTCCAAGCTTGACCTTCATGAACACCCTGCCTCCACCACTAAGTAGCCTATTCAATCTAAATCGAAGATAGGAAATAATAGACTGATTTTTTAAAAACCTTTTCTTGTTTCTTGGGCTAGTGAAAAGGTGGGTCTGACATGTTTTTTAACTGCAGATATTGGGTGGGGGGGACTAATCAAAAGAGGTTTTTGAATGGAGCACTTATGGATCATTTAATTTTATTTTGCTTGTTGGGGTGGAAGTATATCTGAGCGAGGAAGCATGAGGAAAAAGCAGAAATGCATGCAATACCATTTTTGTAAAAGGCTTGACATTCCTTAGTATTTCGTCTGTTGTTTGAAATTCCCAGTTATTACTTTCTCCATCATCTTGTTCCACAAATCCAATTTTCAATAAGAGGCTAGAGAATTAAAAAGTTATTGCTGTCAGGAGGAAAAGAGCGCAATTCATGTTACAGGAATATAGTACATAGATATGTGTGTGTGTGTGTGTGTGTGTGTTTGTGTACCTCTTGAAGTAACTCTTTCTTATTTATTTATTCATTAAAATATTTTGATCCTGCCCTATATCTGAGGTTCTCAGGACAGTATACAATAAAAGCAGTGCAAGCAGTTTTAAATCATTTAAAACAATAAAAGTTTAATACTTTAAACAGGATAGTTTAAAAACAGTTAAAACAATTTAACTCATATATGCCATGTAAGGAATCAATCATGCCAATCATGCTTTAATAAACACTCACGTTTTTACTTGACACAAGAGTGACAGCAGCATTGGTGCCAATCTGTTGTCTAAGGAAAAGCAATCCATAACTGGAATGCCACAGCAGAGAAGGGCCTCTCTCTTGTTCTCCTCCAGTGTATTGCCCCCACTGGTGGGATACAGAGAAGGACGGATACTAAATACATGAGTATCATTATGTATTTTTATATATACAATTATGTGGCCCTCCAGTTGTTGCTGGATCACAACTTCCATCATCCCTACCCTGCATAGTCAATAGTGAGGGGAAATGGAAGTTGTAGTCCCACATGTAGAAAGCTACCTCTCCATAGCAACAGAAAACTATGGATACCAAAGTACTGTAAATTGTTATATTTTGCTCATTACTGATTTGCTAACATAATCTATAAAACAAAATATTGCAAAATAACGTCTGTGTTAAAAGGATAAAGGGTATTGTTCCTTATTCCTGGTAAAGTCCTCCCCAGTCTAGAAAAACATGGTACCACCTTAAGAGAGAGAAGGAGAATAATCTTTCAAAGAACAGGAGAGTAACTGTTAGAGGAAAGGAAATGTGGAGGCTGTATGTGTCTTCATTTACCGGTAACTATTTTTAAAGTGAACCTCTTGAGACAATGATACATACTGTTGAAGTAACTTATGAGGCTGTCCTTAGGGAACTTTATAACTCAGTATTAAAGAGATGAACAGTATTCCTGCCTGCCTATAATTTACCAAATAACATAGATGACTAAGGTGCTGTTTTTAAAAGAAGCAAAGGCAGCCTCCTGTTGAGAATAAGATGTGAATGTACCCATATCTATGACCTCTTTCTGGCCAACAGTAAATATTCAAAAGGAAACAGCATTCACTATTTGTAGTTCTTCTATCCTTTAGTACAAATACCTCTTCAGGGCCAGCCCTGCCACTAGGCAGAGTGAATCAGCTGTCTCAGGTATCAGATTTGAAGTGGCATTAGATTTTGTTATTTTATTTATGTTTATGTTTATACTGTGGAGATGTAGCTGAAGGTTTTTCTGTGTCCTGTGACAAAGTGACATAGTTGACCTTTGGATGCAACATGTCTTGGTGGGTGGGTGTGCCTTGGGCTGACTCTGAACCTCATGGCTTTATCCCCACCATCAAACCAGATTGCCATTGGTCCAGTTCACAATACTTCACATCATTTTCTTAGCCTTGAATATAAAATGGCAAAATTGTTGATGAATGTAGGATTGACTTTGAGATCCTTCTTCTTGAGTATGATTCCCATTGTCCAGAGGAAATAGGATTCACTACAATTAGCAGTGAGAGCCATTGAGTGAAAAAGTCTAAGTTGCACTAGGACAGCCATTTGATATTTCTCTTTTTGTGTAAATGCCTTTAAGTCAACTATTGACTTACGGTGACCCTATGAATTTTATAAGGTTTTTTTTTTAAAAGGCAAGAACTCCTCAGAGATTATTTTGCCAGTTCCTTCCTCTGAAATATAGCCTACAGCACCTGGTATTCCTTGGCAGTCTCCCATCCAAGTATTGGTATTGTTTCATAAATTCTGCTTGTAGGTATGTAATGATTGAGATAATTAAGATTATCATTTGGTTCTTTTTTATTTTAAACTGAAGTTAACAAAATAGACAAAATAAATTTGTTCTGAAAGGAGACAGAAAGAACTTGAGATGGAGGAATGTTTTTAAAAAATCAAATGTAGCAGTGAAATAATGTCGACAGGTTTGTCCAGCCAGGCAGATGGTTTTGAGTGTGTTCCATCGAAGGTGCTGTGAGTCAATGGGGCAATGAACATGAAGAGAACTATCCAAGGTGCTGAAAGCTATCCCCTATATAGGTTCCTCTCCTTGGAGGGCTCTTTTAAGTCTGGATTAAAACCTGCAGGACATTGCCCACCCAACTGTCATGGACACCAAACCATTGGCAGTCCTGGTGATCTTGAAGGGGATTGTTAGCGCTTTTTATTAACAATTGACAGGTACTATATGCTCACTGAAAATAGCTGTATCTATTGAATTTGGCCAAGGTTGATGGGTGAGGATGCAACTTTTTAAAAAATTACAGTGAGCCATCAGTGTCCACGTGGGTTTGCTCCAGAATGCCCCATGGATACCAGAAAATTCAGATGATCAAGTCATTATTTAACATTTAAAATTATCTGGGTGACAAGGTTTGGGCATTAGGAAGGCATTCTTCCTGCACTGTTTCCCATCTTCCCATTACAAAGGCTCTGCCAGAATTTACCTTCCCATCATAAAGCCTTTGCTAGATTTTAAACCCCTTTGCCACAAATCCATCCCAGGCAGGGGCAGCTGAAAGAGTAGGGCAGGGAAATGTATTGGAAGGAAAGGGTTTTAAATTCTGGCAAAGACTTCCTTGTGAGAAAGTGGGAAAAGAGGGGTTTTAAATTCTTGAAGAGGTTTCCTTGTGAGAAAGTGGGAAATGGAGTAAGGTAGGGGTTTAATTTTTGGCTGTGGCTTTGTGATGCAAAGGTAGGAAAGAGAACGAGGAAGAGGTTTAAGTTCTGCTTGTGGATAGATATCCATGGATATCAAACCTGCACCAAGGGCCCACTGTACCCAATTTGTTGATTTCTTCATGAATGTGAAGGAAAACATTTTGTATTAAAGTAATTTGAATGTGGGAGAAAGTAAAATATTAATCTAATTCTTTCCATCACCAAGCCCGCAATATATAGATTACTTTTTTTTTCTTGCAGGAAACAGCAGAATTATGGACATCTATTCCAATGTGCAAAGGATTTTTCAATATTTATTTGAAGATATATATGCTATCTTCCCTTAAAAAGAGAACCCAGAGCTTGAACTAGGTATAAAGCCCCATGAAACAATTTTAAAAAAAGAAAATACAAAATTAAAAACCAGGAGAAACAACTGAAAAAGCCTGTGAAATTACATATCATGTTATGATTTAGTAAGCATGACTGATTTGAGAGTATGCTTGTTTGACTAGGATAAAGATTTCTCTGTATGCAGTTTTTCCAGCATACTAAGTTACTCCTAACAATAGTAAAATCACATGTACAGCTTCATTTCAGGGCTGGTCCTTTGATGTAGCTGAGAATGGATCTAAAGAGATACTTGTTGAGGTAATACAAATTGTATTTGATGGTGCACTTTTTTACATTGGCGTCTCCATGTGTGGCATGTCGACATCTTCTCCACCCTTCATGTTGATAAACAGCAACACAGTCAAGGTTGTCATCATTGAAATTAATTGTGTTTTCTTTCCATTAATTGTTCCAATTAGACTCTCTTTCTCTTCAGTTTTTCCTCTCCATAACAAGATCACCTGGGATGTTACTGGAAATTGAAAATGCTCTGTGGGTCGTTCACTCTCCAATTAAAACACTTACTATTTCTAATTAGTTTCCTGCAATGTTTTTGCTGTTGCACTTAGAACATTTATATGCAGAGAGGGTGAAAGTCTGCTTTCATTACAATGGAAGTTGATGGTCTGAATATCTAAATGAATATATGACATAAGGAAAAATTAATGCTGAAGTCCTGTGCTTTGTTACATGGGCTGAAATCTTTTTTTTTATAATCTTTATTAGTTATTTACACTGTTAAAAAGAAGGATAACCAATTATACATTATACATATTCTTTCATGCTACCCCTTCTGAACCCTCCCCCATACCCTCCCCTTTCCCCACATAAACTTATATATCTGTTGCTTATCTTAGCTACTTTATCACTTTTCCCCAATAGGTTTACATTTATCTTCTTTGTCTCACTGTATTCATCACCTCTTTTGCATAGTTACCTAAAATTGTACCTTTCTCGCTCTCATTTCGCTCCTACAATCAAAGCGGATTATTTCTCCCTTCTTTCCTTCTACAATTTCAATTTATATCTTTACTACACTTTATTACACCTCACATCAATACTTTAACTTTTTATCTTCCCCTTTATATATAATTCTTTCAAATTCAACCAGACTGCGTCATACTCCTCTCTTATGTCCTCTTTAAGTCTCATAGTCAATAAATCCAATTCTAGTATTTCTAAACTTTTTTCTATCCATTCTTCAATTTCTGGTGTTATTTCCTTTCTCCAACTTTTTGCAAGTGTATTTCTGGCAGATGTGATGAGATACAACAATGGCTTTATTTTCTTTCTCGCTTCTTTGTTTTCTACAATATTTAACAAATATAATTCCGGTGACATCTGTAATTCCAATTGCGTTATTTTCGTTATTCTTTTATATACTTCTATCCAATATTTATGTACTCTGGGGCAGGTCCACCACATATGATAAAAACTTCCAACTTCCTTCCCACATTTCCAACAATTATTTTTCTCATTTTTATATATTTTTGCCAATCTGTTTGGAGTTAAATACCACCTATATAACATTTTGTAATAATTTTCTTTAATATCTGTACACATTGTAAATTTTAAATCCTGACCCCATGCTCTCTCCCATGCTTCTAATTGAATGTCTTTACCAATGTTTTGTGCCCATTGTATCATATGTTGTTTTATTTGTTCTTGTTCTAATTCTAATTTAAGTAACAAATTATAAAATTTGGATATTTTCTTTTTTCTTTGGATATTTTCTTTTTTTCTTTGTCTAATATAATTAAGTCTAATTCTGTTTTTTAAACTGTTATTCCAACTTGTCTTTCATCTGCTTTGAATCTTTCCGCCAATTGATAATATAGATACCAGTTTATATTCCATCCTTCCTCGCTTAATTCTTTTCTTGTTTTTATCATTAGTTTTCCATCTACCAATTTCAATATATCTTTATATTTTAACCATTCTTTCCCTTCTAATTTATCTCTCTTTAAGATTGCTTCATGTGGAGATGCCCAATCCGGTATTTTTCTATATATTTTTTCTTTATATAATTTCCATACCTGCCATAACGCTTTCCTTACTATATGTTCTTTAAATTCTTTGTTTAGCTCTACTTTGTCCCACCATAAATACACATGCCACCCATACCTTAAATTGAAGCCTTCCAAATTCAATAACCCTTCATCTTTTAATTCTATCCAGCTATTTACCCATTCCAAACAACATGCATAGAAGTATAATTTTAAATTTGGGACTTGATATCATTACATACTAACTCAGGAGTTCACATAAGGACTACCTAATGCTGGTGACAGGACAGAGCACTGAGAGAGCAACTGCCATCATCTTTATTATCTTCCTTTTTCTCAATTGCCTACATTTAGCGATCCTAGCTTTGTGATAATGCACATGCTTTAAATGCACAAGGTCCAGTCCTTGGCATTTCCAGACAGGGCTAGTAAAGCCTCCAGTTTGAACCTCTGGAGGACCACTGCAGTTTTCTATGTTTCTGAGAAGGGCATATCAATGCCATGGATGTAAAGCTGTTCAACAGTCATTCTTGAGGCATTCTAGGTGTTTGAAAGAGAGCTAAGGACCTCTGTGAGAAATCTTTTATCCTCACCAAACTGTATTTCCCAAGATGTTTTGGCTGAAGCCACCACAAGTGATTTAGTATATGTCTGTCCACTGAACTGTGGTTTCAGTTAGTCGGTCAAGCTATCCTCCTTCACATAGCAATTACATGTTGGACATATCTGAGGGAAGGAGCAGTAAGAAATTTCCATTCATGCTTCAGTGACAGTGCAGAAGTCATCTGTAAACAAAAAAAGAAATGCAGTCATCCCTTGACATCCATGAGGGTTAGGGGTGGAGGACCCTTGTGAATGTGAAAAAATTGCGAATAACTTAGCCCCTCCCAGACATGAACTATACAGAGTCCTCTCCCACCAAGAGCACCACCTATATAACTCCTTGCAACCTTGCCACATCTCACCTACGTTTCCAAACCTTCCACTTTCAATCCAATGCTAGCAGACTGATCGGCATGAAAGAACCACTTTCTCCCCATCCCCTTCCTCCTCCTCCCCCCACTCCTGGAAGGGTTTGGCAATGAGGGAAATGCAAAGTATGGCAAAGTGGGGAAGGTAGCGAGTTTCTTTATCCTGGCTGAGAAAGATGGTAAGGAGGATGGGGTGAAGAGGTTGATCTTGATAAGCAGCAGCTACAAAGTTGCAAATAGTAAAAAACCCACAAATCTGAATGCCGCAAATGTCAAGGGATGACTGTACAGGCTGAAATCCTTTATGGGAAACAGGCATACATAAGCACCATAGTTATGGTGCTATGTGGTTAATCCTGTCCCAGTTCCCAATCACTGAGAAGCAGCTGCTTCAATTGATGGATGCCTGTTCCCTGGTTGCTCGGGAAGTAGCTGACTGTCTTTTCCACCTCTTCCCCAAGAGTGGTCTCTCGTGCAGGACCTCTGTCTCAGTTCTCCCCTGTGACAGAGATCACTCCTGAGAGAAGTGGGTGGGAATATCAGACAGCTGCTTCCTGACTAACAGGGACCAGATATCCATTGATCATAGTAGCTGCTGCCCAGTAAGTAGGGACTGGAGGACTTTCATGATAACCCCTAAACATAAGAATCATGAATACATAACCGTCATAAGAGCATAACTGTAGGTTACACATTTGTACTGTCATTGCCATCTTGGTCCATGAGTAAATACAAATGTTGGCAAATACTTTTATTAATACCAATCAAAATGTCACAGAAGAGATTTCTCAGAACACTTCATCAGACTAATTGGTACAAGAAATAGGAGACAGGAGAAGAAACACTGAAGTGGAGCTGGAAGCAAAGGAAGAAGCAGAAAAATAATATATGAACTCCTTCTTCAAATTCAATTGCCTGACTTCTCAAATCCACCTGAAAGCCTGTTATCCCTTTCTCTTGTTTTCCAATATTACTTCCCTCTCTGAAACCTTTTAAAGAACACAGATAAAAAGTTTTTGGGGGTGGACTGAATAACTGATCTAGACTTTCATTCGTAATATGTGTTGTTTGTTTGTTTTGTAATCTCTGTGATGTTAACTTTTGCCCCAAAGAGATGATGAATTGAGCATCAGAAAGCTTTCTTGATGCATTCTCCAAGTAAAAAATTGTTTGAATACAATTGGGTTAAATTAAATGTTGTGCTGATGGATGGGAATCTGCGGAGGTGAACTTCAGTGTGCTCCTTCTTTCCCACTATGCAATGCATAAAATGGGAGATTACTGTGAACTGGATAGGCTGAAGTATAGGGAGACAGGGTCAGAAGGGGAAATCATTGAAATTCAGGTGAAGTCACCTACCAGGGATGAAGCTCCACCTGGAAGTTGCCTCCACCCAATTTTCAGGGATTTTCTACAGTTCTTTGTATCACAGCCTGATCATTTGAGAAGGGTCCCTCAACAATCTATGTAGCATAAGACTGGGGGACTTTGGGAAGAGAAGCAGGAAGAAAGCCAGGAAGGAAATCTTCTCTTCTGATGGAGCTGGCCACCATTCACAGACATTTGTGGCACACATGTTGGGGTACTTTTTAAAATAACAATCCTCCCTTTTGTAGAAGCATGCCAGAAAGATTGAAGGCAACAGTAGGTTTCACACACAGAGAGGGGAAGGTGTCTTTGTAGTGAAGTGATTTTCAAAGAAAGTGCCCTTAACTGATGATGAATAGTACAAAGAATGAAGAAGAGCAAACTGCCATGACCTTTCTTCAAATATCAATACACATAATTTACCAATTGGTCATAGCACTTATGTATCGACTATGCAGGAAATAGGACCTGGAAAGGTACAAAGAGATAGCAGTCATCTCGCCTTTCAGTAGCCTGTAAGGGGCTCTACAGATTGCATCATCAGGAAGCTGCACCCCAACTCCATCCACAGACTGGCCTTTCGGGCCTACATTTTCCAAAACCAGTACCACAGAACACAGAACACGGAAGATAATCTGTGTTCATAACTGAGAAAAAGGATGGCCACAAAGCAATAGATCTACTGTAATAGAACAATGGCAAAGATTCAACAATCCTCCTGTACACTCCCCTCCGCGAGCACATGGAACAAAGTTTGGAAAGGACACTTTTTGGAATATTCCATGCTGGGAATTCTGGGAATTGTCATTCCATGGTTAAGATTCTAGATCATCTACTTAAATGTCTGGAGGCCCAGCTTCCCCCCTCTAATCCTGATTTACTGGCCAGTAGCTGCTTTCAGCAACAGGGATCTGTTCCCCTGTTGGTCAGGATGATGCACACTAATATTTCCACCCCTCTCCTGCAAGTGGTCTCCAGTGTGACAGTCCAGAAGCAGCCTCCATCATAATTCTTCTGTGCACCAGAAAGATCACTTTGAGGAGGGGTGGTGGAGGAAACAATCTGCTTCATTCCAAATTACAGGAAAACAGGCCTCCATCATTAGAAGCAGCTGCTGCTCAGTAAGGCACCGCTGCAGCTATGGTGCCCTTTCAAGGGTACAAAGAGGAGCCACTTTTTGTGGCTCCTTTTTGCACCCTCAAAAGGCCAGATCAGGGCTGTGGCATGAAGTTGCTGCAGCCCCGATCTGGCTAGGAAAGGGGCGGCATCCCACTGCCCCTTTGGGGCAATCTGTCGAGCCCCTATGTCAGGACTGAGGGACTTTTATGATCCTTGCATATTCCCTACACCACTGAATAATTTCCAGACTAACATGGCTATGTCTTTGTTTGAATATGAAGGCACTGTGAATATGAACCAGTTGTGAATGTGTAACTAGGTTATGCATTCTTAACTGCAATCATCAATTCCAGTCAGTATTTTTTCCAACTAAGCTTTGTCTGGTCTACTGATAGCATATCTTTCCAATTTAAAGGCAAATCCTGTGGTCTGAAGGCTGTATTACACAAGAGATCATTGTATAGAACAATGTTTTTTTTCAACTGCATATTATTCACCTCTACCTCCACCTTTGACACAAGTCATATTCAGGAAAAACTGGGAAACTAGCCTCTGGAAAAGGTGATAATTGTCACCTGTTACAATAGAATAAAGACATTCTGCACAAGGTTTCAAAATACTGAAAATGTGTTTTCTATGACTAGGATGTTGGATCCTGTGGAATGAAGCTGTCCAATCACAACAGACATTTTAACAGAAAACTGAATACCCTTATTTGAAAGCATTAAAGCAGTGTGTTAAATAGACATCAAATTTCATTTAATTCACCCTCTCCAGATAAAACAATCATTTGCTTGAGAAGTTACTACAAATGTTTTTGGATTCACAGTGGGAAAGAGAACTAGGCTTCCTAGTGTTGAGGGAATATGTGTGGTAACTCTGCACTGCAGACATCTGTTGCTTTGACTACAATTATAACGACCTAGGTCTGTGCCAATAAAATATTATCCAGAATTTTGAATAATCTAATTTCTTGGCCACATACAGTACCGTATGGCAAATTTTGAAAAGCAAGCCCTTATTATAATGCTCCTTATATCAGGGTGGGGAAGGTCTGGCCCTCAAAGCTTCCTGGCAGATCTCCAATGCCTCCCCCTCTGCCAATTTTTGAAATGTATTTTTGATGTGATTTTTGCATGCCTTTCACTTAAAAATCACTCCTCCCCCCAAAAGCAGGAAAAGACATAAATATATCATCTAACACCCTCCTAATCCACAGTTACATCAGGTTGCCATTTGGACTGGGATATGGCCAAGAGGACTAGGACGCCTGAATCCCCACTCAGCCATGGAAACCCACTGGATGACTTTGGGATAGCCATACTTTTTCAGTTGCAGAGAGGGCAAAGGCAAACACCCTATTAACAAATGTGGCAAAAAAAAAAAAACCCAAACAAACTATAATAGATTTGCTTTGGGGTTGCCACAATTTGGGAACAGGAGGGAAATTGGACCCCAATCCCGACATAATTCCCCACCTCTGCCCTAAGTGACACCCCATGTAGAATCTACAAATTGATGCAGTAGTGTTAATACACACACACACACACACACACTTCTCAAAGTTTTAATTTCTACCATATCTTTTGTAAAACTAATGGCGCTTGCTCATTTAAGAACAAAATATGCTGAAATACTTTAGATTAGGAATGTGGTAATTTATACACTGTTGCTGAGAAAATCCATTTCCTCTCCAGATAGGTGAAGATTACAGCTGACTTCAGAGAGGTCAGGGAAATCCAGCAGGGAGAGGATGGCAAATAATGTCTTAGTCCTTGCTAATCTAAATGCAAGTTCAGGTTCCATTACACCACTGTGCAATAGTTGACGGTGGAGGGACTCATGCACCATGGACCCAATGTGCAACAAGCACTGATGGGCATTGAGGTAATCCTGATGGTCTTCCAGACACCGGCTAGGAGGTGCCAGAATGTAAAAGGAATGCCTAATGTGGATTCTCAGTCTTGCTGCTATTTAATTATTGTCTTTTTGTAATCCTAAAATCATAGAGTTGGGGGAAACCCCAAGGACCATCCAATCTAACCCCATTCTGCCATGCAAGAAAACACTATCCAAGCCCTACCTAAGACAGATGGCCATCCAGCCTCTGTCTCAAGACCTCCAAAGAAGGAGACTACACCACTCTCCAAGGCAGCAGCATATTCCACTGTCAAACAGCTCTTACTGTCAGGAACTGCCTCCTAATGTTGAGTTAGAACCTCTTTTCCTGTAACTTGCATCCATTGTTCTGTATCCTGTTCTCTGGAGCAGCAGAAAACAAGCTTACTCCCTCCTCAATATGACATCCCTTCAAATATTTAAACAGGGCTATCATATCACCTCTTAATCGTCTCTTCTCCAGGCTAAACATCCCCAGCTCCCTAAGTCTTTCCTCATAGGGCTTCATGGTTTCAAGACCCTTCACCATTTTAGTCGCTGCCCTTTGAACACCGTTCCAGCTTCTCAACATGCTTTTTGAATTGTGGTGCCCAGACCTGGACACAGGATTATTCCAGGTGAAGCCTGACGAAAGCAGAATACTGTCGGCCCTCCTTATCCATGGATTTTTATCCACAGATTTAAACAGCAAACCTTGATTTTCCATTTTATATAAGAGACACAATTTTGCTATGCCATTTTATTAAGTGGGGCTTGAGCACCCATGGACTTTGTTCTCCGCAGGGGATCCTGGAACCAAACCCCAGTGGATAATAAGGGCCCACTGTACTATCATTTGCCTCAATCTAGATACTACACTTCTGTTGATGCAAAAAAAAAAAAATTGCTTTGGCTTTCTTAGCTGAAGCATCACACTGACAGTCTTCTAAGACTCCTAGATCCCTTACACATGAAATTCCTAAGCAACCAGTCAGCTGCCAAGAATAAAACGCTGAGATTTTACAATTGAAATCGAAGGTGTTTTCACGTTTCTGAACTTTGACTGCCAGTAAGTCTTTGGGGGTGAGGGTTTGACTCAACCACACGATTGGACCTGAAGGATCGCGAACTACCTCTTGGCAATGCTGCTTTGCAAAGATTATCACAAATGGTCAAGAATTCTGGAAGTCCAAACCATGTGTCGCAAGTGGGAAAATCTCTCCCAAAATAAAGCAGATATTTGCACAAAGCAGAAGGAGAAAGAGGATTCAGGCTGCCAATGTGGTGTTGCACTAGGAAGTTGGGAGGCAAGGGTTCAAATCCTGCCTCGGCCATGAAAACCCAGTGGGTAACCCTGGGCAAGGCACACTCTCTCAGTCTCAGAGAATAGCCATGGCAAAGACCCCTCACCCGAAGAACGATGCCAAGGAAGCACCCTTATAAATTGGAAACGACTTCAAAGCACTTGGTCTAAAATTGGATGGAACCACAATAGAGGTGCAAAGAGGCCCCTGGCCATGTGCTGAATCCGAGGGAGGGGTGAACAACCTCTGCCTGACATCTGAAGTGCCTTCATCCATTTCAGCTTCCAGATCAGACCAGCCGTTTAAGAGCCCCAGCGGCTCTGGCCGGCCGGAATCCCTCTTTGGGAACTGAGCTGACGATGGGAAATGCCCTCACAGCAGCAATTCCATTTCAAGTCCACGCTGTTGCCACACTGCAGAATCAGTGTAGCCTGACACCACTTTAACTGCCACGGCTCCATCCTATGGAAATCCTGGGATGCCCAGTTTGCTGTGGCACCAAAGCCATCTCACAAAAACTACACATCTCAGGCTTTCTGTAGCGCTGAGCCACGGTGCTTGAAGCAGCGTCAAACTGCATTCATTTCCACAGTGTAGCTACAGCCCACGTTTCCAGTGTAGGTTTAACTTTGGGTGCGTCTGCACTGTAGAAATAATGCAGCTTGACAATGCCGTGGCTCCATCTGATAAAAATCCTGAGATGTGCAGTAGTTTGCTGTGGCACCAGAACTCTCTGAGAGAGAAGGCTAAAATATCATAGAAAACTGCAACTCCCAGGATTCCATAGGATGGATGCTCAGCTGGTTTGAAACTGATCTAATAATGGGATGTTGTGTGATGTAGATACAGCGTTAAGGAGTGCTCTGCTTTAAAGTCTGGAGGAAGGATGCTTTTGCTAATTCCGCAAATCCCGATAAACGGCAAGGGGCTCCCATCTTGTGACCCTGATGGAC